>NC_086445.1:90796936-91106624 GCF_028390025.1 Pseudophryne corroboree | reverse complement strand
CCTCCTTCATTGCCCTTAACGTGTGGCCCTAATGAGAAATACGTTTGTTTATTCACCGTCGACACTGGATTCAGTGTCCGTGTCTGTGTCTGTGTCGACCGACTGAGGTAAATGGGCGTTTTTAACGCCCCTGACGGTGTTTCTGAGACGCCTGGACCGGTACTAATAGTTTGTCGGCCGTCTCACGTCGTCAACCGACCTTGCAGCGTGTTGACATTCTCACGTAATTCCCTAAATAAGCCATCCATTCCGGTGTCGACTCCCTAGAGAGTGACATCACCATTACAGGCAATTTCTCCGCCTCCTCACCAACATCGTCCTCATACATGTCGACACACACGTACCGACACACAGCACACACACCGGGAATGCTCTGACAGAGGACAGGACCCACACTAGCCCTTTGGGGAGACAGAGGGAGAGTTTGCCAGCACACACCAAAACGCTATAATTATATAGGGACAACCTTATATAAGTGTTTTCCCTTATAGCATCTTTATATATATCTCAATATCGCCAAAATCAGTGCCCCCCCTCTCTGTTTTAACCCTGTTTCTGTAGTGCAGTGCAGGGGAGAGCCTGGGAGCCTTCTCTCCAGGCTTTCTGTGAGAGAAAATGGCGCTGTGTGCTGAGGAGATAGGCCCCGCCCCTTTTTCGGCGGGCTCGTCTCCCGCTATTTAGTGAATCTTGGCAGGGGTTAAATATCTCCATATAGCCTCTGGGGGCTATATGTGAGGTATTTTTCGCCAAAAAAGGTTTTCATTTGCCTCCCAGGGCGCCCCCCTCCCAGCGCCCTGCACCCTCAGTGACTGCCGTGTGAAGTGTGCTGAGAGGAAAATGGCGCACAGCTGCAGTGCTGTGCGCTACCTTTAGAAGACTGCAGGAGTCTTCAGCCGCCGATTCTGGACCTCTTCTTACTTCAGCATCTGCAAGGGGGCCGGCGGCGCGGCTCCGGTGACCATCCAGGCTGTACCTGTGATCGTCCCTCTGGAGCTGATGTCCAGTAGCCAAGAAGCCAATCCATCCTGCACGCAGGTGAGTTCACTCCTTCTCCCCTAAGTCCCTCGTTGCAGTGATCCTGTTGCCAGCAGGACTCACTGTAAAATAAAAAACCTAAGCTAAACTTTCTCTAAGCAGCTCTTTAGGAGAGCCACCTAGATTGCACCCTTCTCGGCCGGGCACAAAAATCTAACTGGAGTCTGGAGGAGGGTCATAGGGGGAGGAGCCAGTGCACACCACCTGATCGGAAAGCTTTACTTTTTGTGCCCTGTCTCCTGCGGAGCCGCTATTCCCCATGGTCCTTTCAGGAACCCCAGCATCCACAAGGACGATAGAGAAATATATATTAAGCCATACACCTCAATGCCCTTGATACATTAAATCCCCATTACGGCAGCCAAGTGTCCCCATTTTACACAGTATGGCAGGCAAGAGTCCCCATTTTCCACAATACGGCAGCCAAGAGTCCCCATTTTCCACAATACAGCAGGCAAGAGTCCCCATTTTCCACAATACGGCAGGCGAGTGTCCCCATTTTCCACATTACAACAAGCAAGTGTCCCCATTTTCCACATTACGGCAAGCAAGTGTCCCCATTTTCCACAATACGGCAGGCAAGTGTCCCCATTTTACACAATACGGCAGGCAAGTGTCCCCATTTTACACAATACGGCAGGCAAGTGTCCCCATTTCACACAATACGGCAGGCGTCCCCATTTTCCACATTACGTCAGGCGTTCCCATTTTACACAATATGGCAGGCAAGGGTCCCCATTTTACACATTACGGCAAGCAAGTGTCCCCATTTTCCACATTACGGCAAGCAAGTGTCCCCATTTTCCACAAAAGGGCAGGCAAGTGTCCCTTTTTTACACAATACGGCAGGCAAGTGTCCCCATTTCACACAATACGGCAGATAAGTGTCCCCATTTCACACAATACGGCAGGTAAGTGTCCCCATTTCACACAATACGGCAGGCGACCCCATTTTCCACATTACGTCAGGCGTCCCCATTTTACACAATATGGCAGGCAAGGGTCCCCATTTTACACATTACGACAGGCCAGAGTCCCCACTTTACACATTACGGCAGGCCAGAGTCCCCATTTTACACATTATGGCAGGCCAGAGTCCCCATTTTACACATTACGGCAGGTAAGAGTCCCCATTTTACACATTACGGCAGGCAAGTGTCCCCATTTCACACATTACGGCAGGCCAGAGTCCCCTTTTACACATTACGGCAGACAAGAGTCTCCATTTTACACATTACGGCAGGCCAGAGTCCCCATTTTACACATTACGGCAGGCAAGAGTCCCCATTTTACACATTACGGCAGGCCAGAGTCCCCATTTTACACATTATGGCAGGCCAGTTTCCCCATTTTACACATTACGGCAGGCAAGTGTTCCCATTTCACACATGATGGCAGGAAAGTGTCCCCATTTTACATATTATGGCAGGATAGTGCCCCCATTTTACATATGATGGCAGGCAAGTGTCCTTATTTTACACATGGTGGCGGTGGGGAGAGAAAGAGAGAGGGAGAGGCTGACTTCCTCCCGCTCTACGGCAGCCTCTCCCTCAACTTTGCGGCGCTTGGTGGTTCCCCTGCAGCTTGGCTCCCCCTCCTGGCCTCCTCCCTCCTGCCGACTACCCAGCTCGGGGGGCGGAGTTTCGCGGAATGATGCGGGTGCGTCGTGACATCACGACGCACCCACGTCATTTTGCAAAACTCCATTCCTTAGCTGGGTACTCGGGAGGAGGGGGAATCACAAGAAGTGCCGCGGCGGGTGCCCCGTGCGTTTGCACAGCTCACCTGTCGCAAGAAATGGCACTGAGCTGGGGTGATATAAAGATCAGTGAGGTCACTCTGTCTCCTCTGAATCCTCCTGAGCTCCGTGTGGGTAGATGCTAGAATCAAGTGGGCTAAGGGACCTTTTCCGTAAGGGGGAGGAGTTACGACACAAGGGGGAGGAGCTAGGCCAGCGGGATAGTTCCTCTACTATCCACGCCACCAACTATTACCTTTAGTAATTAGGTGGTGAGCGAAGCGGAGCGAGCCACCGTGCCCGAAGCGTGGCGAGCGAAGCGAGCCCGCGAGGGTACTTTTCGGGTACCCTGTTCGCCCGTAGCTCCTCCCCCTGGTGACGTAGCTCCTCCCCTCAATACGTCACAAGGTCCCTTCAGCCCCTCCGATATAGAACCAACCGCTCCGTGTGTCTGTGGCTTCTGCTGCTGCTGCTGCAGGGTGAGGACTGTGCTCTGATTGGCTCTCTGAGTCAGTGAGAGCCAATCAGAGCTACCAGTGGGCCCTGTTGCTAAGCAGCAGCCTAGAGAGGGGAGGGGACTGACTGAGCAGGCTCATGTCTGAAGCAGAGAGAGTGTAAGACAGCCTCCAACGAACTTAGGAAGTTTCCCTGATACAGACACAGCAGCAAGGGGAGGCATAGCTATTGGGAATTAGAAAAAAACAAGCACCATCGGAAGACCATCGAATGACTCATTCGATGGTGAAAAACATCGGGAGGGCACCATTAAATGCTAAAAACACTACCATCAAAACAAAAACATTGATGGTTCGGAAACATCGACCATCGATGTCCATCCGTACACCAATGTCCTATGACATCACCAATGTCTTATGACATCACAATAGCTCCCCCACTTCAGGAGACACACAGGCTGAGGAGACTCATTTCCTATTGGAAAGCCGACTTATCAGGAAGCAAACCAAAGGAGACTAATATTATTATTATTATCTGTTATTTTCTTCTGTGCGGCCAGATACCATGGCAGCACAGCGCAGTGTGCTACTGCTCTGCATCCTGTACCTTCTCTGTGGTGCAGAGCTGTGTAGTAGCTGCTTCACCTGTCTGAGGACAGCTACGGAAAGGGCAAGCATTTGCCGATATGCACAATCTATAGAGAAGATGGACGGCGTCGAGTGCCTGGAAAAGATACGGAAAGGGTTTAAACCTTTGGAAAACATCCCACTACCGTTTACAGAGATGAGCAAGATTAGAGAGCATCTGGGAGGCTTTAATATAACAGTCAGAGAGATCAGACCATCGCTCTCTGCAAAGGACTGGACAGCGGCATTTGGGCTAATGATAAAGGATTACATCAAGGATGTAAAATCGATGGCAGCCAGGAACCCAGCTGAGAAATGTGTACCCAGGTGCGGGATACAGAAAGCAGCACGGGTGTTTCGGTGTGATGAGTGCACAGTGCAGGACTGCAATGCAGCTACAGAGTGTTTCCCTGGAGGACATCTATGTGAAGGAGCGCGAACTGACCAACATTTTGTGCGTTACACCTTTCACCCTTCCCAGCACAATAACAGTAACATGGATGCTGGCCCGGAACCTCAGGGTGGCGGACATCAGTTATTGTAAAACCATATATATGGGGGAAGATCTGCACATCCTGATTAATCCCACTCGTAAATACCACGAGGGAACGTACGCCTGTCAGGTTAGGGATGCGGACGACGATGTGATAGCGGAGATGTTTTATTTCCTGAATATCACCCGGAGTAAAGCAATCGAATACTCTGAGCTGGAGGATGCTTTCAACGAGGTCGTGAATGCAGACGTCAGTCCAGAGGATTTTAGCAGCATTGCACACGCTAAACCGCCGCCCTCTGGGAGTGTATCTTAGCAGTAGTGGGAACGAAAGATTAACAGAATTGCGAATAGAAATTTCTTAGCAGTTTCTGAGTAGCTCCAGACTTACTCAGCCATTGCGACCAGCTCAGTCCTTTTCGTTTCCAGCGTTTGCCCAACCACTCCCCCGCTTCTCCAGCCACTCCTGCGTTTTACAACTCGAACGCCTGCGTTTTTTCCGCACACTCCCATAAAACGGCCAGTTTCCGGCCAGAAACACCCACTTCCTGTCAATCACACTCCGATCAGCACAGCGATGAAAACGTTTCGTTATGCTGTGAGTAAAATAACTAACTTTTGTGTAAAATAACTAAGCGCATGCGCTCTGCGAACCTTGCGCATGCGCAGTAAGCGACTAATCGCAGTATAGTGAAAATCGGCAACGAGCGAACAACTCGAAATGATCCCCCATAGACTAGTTTGGACCAGACTTTCTGTCAGGAGTAATGTTTTGTTATATGGTTCACAGGTCCTTTGTGGTGCTGAAGCCTAGAGCTCAATGTAAACATATTCCACAGCGCTTTACAGAGAATATTTGCCCATTCAAATCAGTCCCTGCCCCAGTGGAGCTTACAATCTATATTCCCTATCACATGTACACACTGACACATTCACGCTAGGGTTAATTTTTGTTGGGAGCCAATTAACCTACCAGTATATTTTTGGATTGTGGGAGGAAACCGGAGCACCTGGAGAAAACCCACACAAATATGGGGAGAATATACAAACTCCACACAGTTAGAGCCATGGTGGGAATCAAACCCATTACCTCAGTGCTGTGAGGCAGTAATGCTAACCATTACACCATCCGTACTGCCCATACTGTATGAAGCCCTTTGTGCATTGTGCTTCCAGAGCTAGACTTTAGTAAAGAGAGCTTACCACAGACAAAATGGCTAAAGACAATACAAGTTGGTGTCAACTTGCCATTAATTTAATTTCTCATCAAAGGCATATACAGTAAACCATTTGATATGCAGTCCCGTCTGAATGATATATTACAAACTGTTCTCTGACTAGAACAAATTAGAGATGGAAAACCCATTTTTGCACAGCTGATCAGTCATAACTACCCTATCAAAAACAAATACATACATAAAATAAAAATTTACATTTGTCATATAGACCAGTATTAAATGTAAGAGTGCATAACAGCTTTTCAAAACCCATAAGATTCCGTGTGGATAGTTTGCATGACATTTACTTTTCACTAAACCAGAATGGATTATGCATTAAAATAGATCTCCAGAATGCTTTCCTTCCTATTTCCATATATCTATACAACAGTAGGTTACAATTTTTATTGGAAAATGCTTTTATTTCAGTGTCCTGTCATGTTATTTTGCTTCTCAAATACACCTTATATTTTACCTATTGGAACAATAGTAGTCACCACATTTCTCCAACCATATGGAGTCTAAAGAGTGGTATACGTAAACAATTTGCTAAAATCATACACCACAGGAACTTAACAGTATCTTTCATAATAGAATTGGTCTTTATCATAAACTGCCAATATAGAGCAGTCAACAGAGCAGCGGCATCTACAGGCAAGATCCCTAAGGTTGAATCATGATAAAGCACCCTTTCTTTCCAGTACATGCTTTGAATTATGGAACCTGCCTCCTCCAAAGAAATGGGGAGCAGTAGAGAGATTGGTTCTGACTTTCTTGTCAAAGCCAACAATTTCTCTCAATTATTTACCGGCACTAACCGGGACAAAGGTAGATCTCTCTCACACGTTTTGTCTCCTATGCAGGTACTCACTAGCTCTCCTCAGGTTTTCATAAATCCTGTCACTGCTAGTTAAGCATACCTAGCTTCCCATGTCATATGGGAGTTAAAAGAGTGAATATATATTTTTACATATATATATATTTTTACATATATATATATTTATTATTTCTTCTCAGTGTTTGCCTTTCACAAGCCTCACCAGTACTGTATGCCTAAATAAATGGTTCAGTCAAGTTCAGATCTAAATGTGGAGATATTACTCTTTGTTCCAACACACATGATATTCACCCTCAGGTGTTCTTGTTATTAAGATTGCTACCAGTAAGCTTTGAAAAATCTGATTCAGTGAGTGTTAGCCCCGCCCAGCTGCTAGTGTGCATGTGACCTGTGCACAACCTAGCCTGCTGGGCAAGTGCACCTTCACTGTTAGTGTCGGTAGGTTAGTGATTTAAAAATTTCACTTCCCTGCCTTGACCTTGCACCAACAGATCACGGCGAGCACAGGATAAAAAAGAAAAAATATATATTATGCCATACACCTCAATGCCCTTGATACATTAAAATAAGAATTTACTTACCGATAATTCTATTTCTCGTAGTCCGTAGTGGATGCTGGGGACTCCGTCAGGACCATGGGGATTAGCGGCTCCGCAGGAGACAGGGCACAAAAGTAAAAGCTTTAGGATCAGGTGGTGTGCACTGGCTCCTCCCCCTATGACCCTCCTCCAAGCCTCAGTTAGGATACTGTGCCCGGACGAGCGTACACAATAAGGAAGGATTTTGAATCCCGGGTAAGACTCATACCAACCACACTGTACAACCTGTGATCTGAACCCAGTTAACAGCATGATAACAGCGGAGCCTCTGAAAAGATGGCTCACAACAATAATAACCCGATTTTTGTAACAATAACTATGTACAAGTATTGCAGACAATCCGCACTTGGGATGGGCGCCCAGCATCCACTACGGACTACGAGAAATAGAATTATCGGTAAGTAAATTCTTATTTTCTCTGACGTCCTAAGTGGATGCTGGGGACTCCGTCAGGACCATGGGGATTATACCAAAGCTCCCAAACGGGCGGGAGAGTGCGGATGACTCTGCAGCACCGAATGAGAGAACTCCAGGTCCTCCTCAGTCAGGGTGTGCCCCTGACCAAGTAGCTGCTCGGCAAAGTTGTAAAGCCGAGACCCCTCGGGCAGCCGCCCAAGATGAGCCCACCTTCCTTGTGGAATGGGCATTTACATATTTTGGCTGTGGCAGGCCTGCCACAGCATGTGCAAGCTGAATTGTACTACACATCCAACTAGCAATCGTCTGCTTAGAAGCAGGAGCACCCAGTTTGTTGGGTGCATACAGGATAACAGCAAGTCAGTTTTCCTGACTCCAGCCATCCTGGAAACCTATATTTTCAGGGCCCTGACAACATCTAGCAACTTGGAGTCCTCCAAGTCCCTAGTAGCCGCAGGTACCACAATAAGCTGGTTCAGGTGAAACACTGACACCACCTTAGGGAGAAACTGGGGACGAGTCCGCAGCTCTGCCCTGTCCGAATGGACAATCAGATATGGGCTTTTGTGAGACAAAGCCGCCAATTCTGACACTCGCCTGGCCGAGGCCAGGGCCAACAGCTTGGTCACTTTCCATGTAAGATATTTCAAATCCACAGATTTGAGCGGTTTAAACCAATGTGATTTGAGGAATCCCAGAACTACGTTGAGATCCCACAGTGCCACTGGAGGCACAAAAGGGGGTTGTATATGCAGTACTCCCTTGACAAACTTCTGGACTTCAGGAACTGAAGCCAATTCTTTCTGGAAGAAAATCGACAGGGCCGAAATTTGAACCTTAATGGACCCCAATTTGAGGCCCATAGACACTCCTGTTTGCAGGAAATGCAGGAATCGACCGAGTTGAAATTTCTTCGTGGGGCCTTCCTGGCCTCACACCACGCAACATATTTTCGCCACATGTGGTGATAATGTTGTGCGGTCACCTCCTTCCTGGCTTTGACCAGGGTAGGAATGACCTCTTCCGGAATGCCTTTTTCCCTTAGGATCCGGCGTTCAACCGCCATGCCGTCAAACGCAGCCGCGGTAAGTCTTGGAACAGACATGGTACTTGCTGAAGCAAGTCCCCTCTTAGCGGCAGAGGCCATGAGTCCTCTGTGAGCATCTCTTGAAGTTCCAGGTACCAAGTCCTTCTTGGCCAAGCCGGAGCCACGAGTATAGTTCTTACTCCTCTACGTCTTATAATTCTCAGTACCTTTGGTATGAGAAGCAGAGGAGGGAACACATACACTGACTGGTACACCCACGGTGTTACCAGAGCGTCCACAGCTATTGCCTGAGGGTCTCTTGACCTGGCGCAATACCTGTCCAGTTTTTTGTTCAGGCGGGACGCCATCATGTCCACCTTTGGTCTTTCCCAATGGTTCACAATCATGTGGAAGATTTCCCGATGAAATCCCCACTCTCCCGGGCGTCGGAATGAACACTGCTGACAGTGCTATCACCTGATTTTCCGCCCAGCGAAGAATCCTTGCAGTTTCTGCTATTGCCCTTCTGCTTCTTGTGCCGCCCTGTCTGTTTACGTGGGCGACTGCCGTGATGTTGTCCCACTGGATCAATACCGGCTGACCTTGAAGCAGAGGTCTTGCTAAGCTTAGAGCATTGTAACTTGCCCTTAGCTCCAGTATATTTATGTGGAGAGAATTCTCCAGACTTGATCACACTCCCTGGAAATTTTTTCCCTGTGTGACTGCTCCCCAGCCTCTCAGGCTGGCATCCCTGGTCACCAGGACCCTTCCTGAATGCCGAATCTGCGGCCCATTAGTAGATGAGTACTTTGCAGCCACCGCAGAAGAAACACCCTTGTCCTTGGAGACAGGGTTATCCGCTGATGCATCTGAAGATGCGATCCGGACCATTTTTCCAGCAGATCCCACTGAAAAGTTCTTGCGTGAAAACTGCCGAATGGAATCGCTTCGTAAGAAGCCACCATTTTTCCCAGGACCCTTGTGCAATGATGCACTGACACTTTTCCTGGTTTTAGGAGGTTCCTGACTAGCTCGGATAACTCCCTGGCTTTCTTCTCCGGGAGAAACACCCTTTTCTGGACTGTGTCCAGAATCATCCCTAGGAACAGCCGATGTGTCGTCGGAAACAACTGCGGTTTTGGAATATTTAGAATCCACCCGTGCTGTCGTAGAACTACTTGAGATAGTGCTACTCCGACCTCCAACTGTTCTCTGGACCTTGCTCTTATCAGGAGGTCGTCCATTTTCTTTGAAGAAGAATCATCATTTCGGCCATTACCTTGGTAAAGACCCGGGGTGCCGTGGACAATCCAAACGGCAGCGTCTGAAACTGATAGTGACAGTTCTGTACCACGAACCTGAGGTACCCTTGGTGAGAAGGGCAAATTGGGACATGGAGGTAAGTATCCCTGATGTCCCGGGACACCCTATAGTCCCCTTCTTCCTGGTTCGCTATCACTGCTCTGAGTGACTCCATCTTGATTTGAACCTTTGTAAGTGTTCAAATATTTCAGATTTAGAATAGGTCTCACCGAGCCTTCTGGCTTCAGTACCACAACATAGTGTGGAATAGTACCCCTTTCCTTGTTGTAGGAGGGGTACTTTGATTATCACCTGCTGGGAATACAGCTTGTGAATTGTTTCCAATACTGCCTCCCTGTCGGAGGGAGACGTTGGTAAAGCAGACTTCAGGAACCTGCGAGGGGGAAACGTCTCGACTTTCCAATCTGTACCCCTGGGATCCTACTTGTAGGATCCAGGGGTCCCGTACGGCCCCAGCGTCATGCTGAGAAACTTGGCAGAAGCGGTGGAGGCTTCTGTTCCTGGGAATGGGCTGCTTGCTGCAGTCTTCTTCCCTTTCCTCTATCCCTGGGCAGATATGACTCTTATGGGGACGAAAGGACTGAGGCTGAAAAGACGGTGTCTTTTTCTGCAGAGATGTGACTTAGGGTAAAAACGGTGGATTTTCCAGCAGTTGCCGTGGCCACCAGGTCCGATGGACCGACCCCAAATAACTCCTCCCCTTTATACGGCAATACTTCTTTGTGCCGTTTGGAATCTGCATCACCTGACCACTGTCGTGTCCATAAACATCTTCTGGCAGATATGGACATCGCACTTACTCTTGATGCCAGAGTGCAAATATCCCTCTGTGCATCTCGTATATATAGAAATGCATCCTTTAAATGCTCTATAGTCAATAAAATACTGTCCCTGTCAAGGGTATCAATATTTTTAGTCAGGGAATCCGACCAAGCCACCCCAGCTCTGCACATCCAGGCTGAGGCGATCGCTGGTCGCAGTATAACACCAGTATGTGTGTATATACTTCTTAGGATATTTTCCAGCCTCCTATCAGTTGGCTCCTTGAGGACGGCCCTATCTGGAGACGGTACCGCCACTTGTTTTGATAAGCGTGTGAGCGCCTTATCCACCCTAAGGGGTGTTTCCCAACGCGCCCTAACTTCTGGCGGGAAAGGGTATACCGCCAATAATTTTCTATCGGGGGAAACCCACGCATCATCACACACTTCATTTAATTTATCTGATTCAGGAAAAACTACAGGTAGTTTTTTCACACCCCACATAATACCCTTTTTTGTGGTACTTGTAGTATCAGAAATATGTAACACATCCTTCATTGCCCTTAACAAGTAACGTGTGGCCCTAAAGGAAAATACGTTTGTTTCTTCACCGTCGACACTGAAATCAGTGTCCGTGTCTGTGTCTGTGTCGACCGACTGAGGTAAATGGGCGTTTTAAAGCCCCTGACGGTGTTTGAGATGCCTGGACAGGTACTATTTTGTTTGCCGGCCGTCTCTGTTGACATTATCACGTAATTCCTTGAATAAGCCATCCATTCCGGTGTCGACTCCCTAGAGAGTGACATCACCATTACAGGCAATTGCTCCGCCTCCTCACCAACATCGTCCTCATACATGTCGACACACACGTACCGACACACAGCACACACACAGGGAATGCTCTGATAGAGGACAGGACCCCACTAGCCCTTTGGGGAGACAGAGGGAGAGTTTGCCAGCACACACCAAAAACGCTATAATTATACAGGGACAACCTTTATATAAGTGTTTTTCCCTTATAGCATTTTAATATATATAGTCATATCGCCAAATAAGTGCCCCCCCTCTCTGTTTTAACCCTGTTTCTGTAGTGCAGTGCAGGGGAGAGCCTGGGAGCCTTCCCACCAGCATTTCTGTGAGGGAAAATGGTGCTGTGTGCTGAGGAGAATAGGCCCCGCCCCCTTTTCGGCGGGCTTCTTCTCCCGTTTTTCTGAGACCTGGCAGGGGTTAAATACATCCATATAGCCCCCAGGGGCTATATGTGATGTATTTTTAGCCAGAATAAGGTACTATCATTGCTGCCCAGGGCGCCCCCCCCAGCGCCCTGCACCCTCAGTGACCGCTGCTATGAAGTGTGCTGACAACAATGGCGCACAGCTGCAGTGCTGTGCGCTACCTTATGAAGACTGAAAAGTCTTCTGCCGCCGGTTTCTGGACCTCTTCACTTTTCGGCATCTGCAAGGGGGTCGGCGGCGCGGCTCCGGGACGAACCCCAGGGTGAGACCTGTGTTCCGACTCCCTCTGGAGCTAATGGTGTCCAGTAGCCTAAGAAGCCAATCCATCCTGCACGCAGGTGAGTTCACTTCTCTCCCCTAAGTCCCTCGATGCAGTGAGCCTGTTGCCAGCAGGACTCACTGAAAATAAAAAACCTAACAAAACTTTTACTCTAAGCAGCTCTTTAGGAGAGCCACCTAGATTGCACCCTTCTCGGCCGGGCACAAAAATCTAACTGAGGCTTGGAGGAGGGTCATAGGTGGAGGAGCCAGTGCACACCACCTGATCCTAAAGCTTTTACTTTTGTGCCCTGTCTCCTGCGGAGCCGCTAATCCCCATGGTCCTGACGGAGTCCCCAGCATCCACTTAGGACGTCAGAGAAATCCCCATTACGGCAGCCAAGTGTCCCCATTTTACACAGTATGGCAGGCAAGAGTCCCCATTTCCCACAATACGGCAGCCAAGAGTCCCCATTTTCCACAATACAGCAGGCAAGAGTCCCCATTTTCCACAATACGGCAGGCGAGTGTCCCCATTTTCCACATTACAACAAGCAAGTGTCCCCATTTTCCACATTACGTCAAGCAAGTGTCCCCATTTTCCACAATACGGCAGGCAAGTGTCCCCATTTTACACAATACGGCAGGCAAGTGTCCCCATTTTACACAATACGGCAGGCAAGTGTCCCCATTTCACACAATACGGCAGGCGTCCCCATTTTCCACATTACGTCAGGCGTTCCCATTTTACACAATATGGCAGGCAAGGGTCCCCATTTTACACATTACGGCAAGCAAGTGTCCCCATTTTCCACATTACGGCAAGCAAGTGTCCCCATTTTCCACAAAAGGGCAGGCAAGTGTCCCTTTTTTACACAATACGGCAGGCAAGTGTCCCCATTTCACACAATACGGCAGGTAAGTGTCCCCATTTCACACAATACGGCAGGCGTCCCCATTTTCCACATTACGTCAGGCGTCCCCATTTTACACAATATGGCAGGCAAGGGTCCCCATTTTACACATTACGACAGGCCAGAGTCCCCACTTTACACATTACGGCAGGCCAGAGTCCCCATTTTACACATTATGGCAGGCCAGAGTCCCCATTTTACACATTACGGCAGGCAAGAGTCCCCATTTTACACATTACGGCAGGCAAGTGTCCCCATTTCACACATTACGGCAGGCCAGAGTCCCCTTTTACACATTACGGCAGACAAGAGTCTCCATTTTACACATTACGGCAGGCCAGAGTCCCCATTTTACACATTACGGCAGGCAAGAGTCCCCATTTTACACATTACGGCAGGCCAGAGTCCCCATTTTACACATTATGGCAGGCCAGTTTCCCCATTTTACACATTACGGCAGGCAAGTGTTCCCATTTCACACATGATGGCAGGAAAGTGTCCCCATTTTACATATTATGGCAGGATAGTGCCCCCATTTTACATATGATGGCAGGCAAGTGTCCTTATTTTACACATGGTGGCGGTGGGGAGAGAAAGAGAGAGGGAGAGGCTGACTTCCTCCCGCTCTTCGGCAGCCTCTCCCTCAACTTTGCGGCGCTTGGTGGTTCCCCTGCAGCTTGGCTCCCCCTCCTGGCCTCCTCCCTCCTGCCGACTACCCAGCTCGGGGGGCGGAGTTTCGCGGAATGATGCGGGTGCGTCGTGACATCACGACGCACCCACGTCATTTTGCAAAACTCCATTCCTGAGCTGGGTACTCGGGAGGAGGGGGAATCACAAGAAGTGCCGCGGCGGGCGCCCCGTGCGTTTGCACAGCTCACCTGTCGCAAGAAATGGCACTGAGCTGGGGTGATATAAAGATCAGTGAGGTCACTCTGTCTCCTCTGAATCCTCCTGAGCTCCGTGTGTCTGTGGCTTCTGCTGCTGCTGCTGCAGGGTGAGGACTGTGCTCTGATTGGCTCTCTGAGTCAGTGAGAGCCAATCAGAGCTACCAGTGGGCCCTGTTGCTAAGCAGCAGCCTAGAGAGGGGAGGGGACTGACTGAGCAGGCTCATGTCTGAAGCAGAGAGAGTGTAAGACAGCCTCCAACGAACTTAGGAAGTTTCCCTGATACAGACACAGCAGCAAGGGGAGGCATAGCTATTGGGAATTAGAAAAAAACAAGCACCATCGGAAGACCATCAAATGACTCATTCGATGGTGAAAAACATCGGGAGGGCACCATTAAATGCTAAAAACACTACCATCAAAACAAAAACATTGATGGTTCGGAAACATCGACCATCGATGTCCATCCGTACACCAATGTCCTATGACATCACCAATGTCTTATGACATCACAATAGCTCCCCCACTTCAGGAGACACACAGGCTGAGGAGACTCATTTCCTATTGGAAAGCCGACTTATCAGGAAGCAAACCAAAGGAGACTAATATTATTATTATTATCTGTTATTTTCTTCTGTGCGGCCAGATACCATGGCAGCACAGCGCAGTGTGCTACTGCTCTGCATCCTGTACCTTCTCTGTGGTGCAGAGCTGTGTAGTAGCTGCTTCACCTGTCTGAGGACAGCTACGGAAAGGGCAAGCATTTGCCGATATGCACAATCTATAGAGAAGATGGACGGCGTCGAGTGCCTGGAAAAGATACGGAAAGGGTTTAAACCTTTGGAAAACATCCCACTACCGTTTACAGAGATGAGCAAGATTAGAGAGCATCTGGGAGGCTTTAATATAACAGTCAGAGAGATCAGACCATCGCTCTCTGCAAAGGACTGGACAGCGGCATTTGGGCTAATGATAAAGGATTACATCAAGGATGTAAAATCGATGGCAGCCAGGAACCCAGCTGAGAAATGTGTACCCAGTTGCGGGATACAGAAAGCAGCACGGGTGTTTCGGTGTGATGAGTGCACAGTGCAGGACTGCAATGCAGCTACAGAGTGTTTCCCTGGAGGACATCTATGTGAAGGAGCGCGAACTGACCAACATTTTGTGCGTTACACCTTTCACCCTTCCCAGCACAATAACAGTAACATGGATGCTGGCCCGGAACCTCAAGGTGGCGGACATCAGTTATTGTAAAACCATATATACGGGGGAAGATCTGCACATCCTGATTAATCCCACTCGTAAATACCACGAGGGAACGTACGCCTGTCAGGTTAGGGATGCGGACGACGATGTGATAGCGGAGATGTTTTATTTCCTGAATATCACCCGGAGTAAAGCAATCGAATACTCTGAGCTGGAGGATGCTTTCAACGAGGTCGTGAATGCAGACGTCAGTCCAGAGGATTTTAGCAGCATTGCACACGCTAAACCGCCGCCCTCTGGGAGTGTATCTTAGCAGTAGTGGGAACGAAAGATTAACAGAATTGCGAATAGAAATTTCTTAGCAGTTTCTGAGTAGCTCCAGACTTACTCAGCCATTGCGACCAGCTCAGTCCTTTTCGTTTCCAGCGTTTGCCCAACCACTCCCCCGCTTCTCCAGCCACTCCTGCGTTTTACAACTCGAACGCCTGCGTTTTTTCCGCACACTCCCATAAAACGGCCAGTTTCCGGCCAGAAACACCCACTTCCTGTCAATCACACTGCGATCAGCACAGCGATGAAAACGTTTCGTTATGCTGTGAGTAAAATAACTAACTTTTGTGTAAAATAACTAAGCGCATGCGCTCTGCGAACCTTGCGCATGCGCAGTAAGCGACTAATCGCAGTATAGTGAAAATCGGCAACGAGCGAACAACTCGAAATGATCCCCCATAGACTAGTTTGGACCAGACTTTCTGTCAGGAGTAATGTTTTGTTATATGGTTTACAGGTCCTTTGTGGTGCTGAAGCCTAGAGCTCAATGTAAACATATTCCACAGCGCTTTACAGAGAATATTTGCCCATTCAAATCAGTCCCTGCCCCAGTGGAGCTTACAATCTATATTCCCTATCACATGTACACACTGACACATTCACGCTAGGGTTAATTTTTGTTGGGAGCCAATTAACCTACCAGTATATTTTTGGATTGTGGGAGGAAACCAGAGCACCTGGAGAAAACCCACACAAATATGGGGAGAATATACAAACTCCACACAGTTAGAGCCATGGTGGGAATCAAACCCATTACCTCAGTGCTGTGAGGCAGTAATGCTTACCATTACACCATCCGTACTGCCCATACTGTATGAAGCCCTTTGTGCATTGTGCTTCCAGAGCTAGACTTTAGTAAAGAGAGCTTACCACAGACAAAATGGCTAAAGACAATACAAGTTGGTGTCAACTTGCCATTAATTTAATTTCTCATCAAAGGCATATACAGTAAACCATTTGATATGCAGTCCCGTCTGAATGATATATTACAAACTGTTCTCTGACTAGAACAAATTAGAGATGGAAAACCCATTTTTGCACAGCTGATCAGTCATAACTACCCTATCAAAAACAAATACATACATAAAATAAAAATTTACATTTGTCATATAGACCAGTATTAAATGTAAGAGTGCATAACAGCTTTTCAAAACCCATAAGATTCCGTGTGGATAGTTTGCATGACATTTACTTTTTACTAAACCAGAATGGATTATGCATTAAAATAGATCTCCAGAATGCTTTCCTTCCTATTTCCATATATCTATACAACAGTAGGTTACAATTTTTATTGGAAAATGCTTTTATTTCAGTGTCCTGTCATGTTATTTTGCTTCTCAAATACACCTTATATTTTACCTATTGGAACAATAGTAGTCACCACATTTCTCCAACCATATGGAGTCTAAAGAGTGGTATACGTAAACAATTTGCTAAAATCATACACCACAGGAACTTAACAGTATCTTTCATAATAGAATTGGTCTTTATCATAAACTGCCAATATAGAGCAGTCAACAGAGCAGCGGCATCTACAGGCAAGATCCCTAAGGTTGAATCATGATAAAGCATCCTTTCTTTCCAGTACATGCTTTGAATTATGGAACCTGCCTCCTCCAAAGAAATGGGGAGCAGTAGAGAGATTGGTTCTGACTTTCTTGTCAAAGCCAACAATTTCTCTCAATTATTTACCGGCACTAACCGGGACAAAGGTAGATCTCTCTCACACGTTTTGTCTCCTATGCAGGTACTCACTAGCTCTCCTCAGGTTTTCATAAATCCTGTCACTGCTAGTCAAGCATACCTAGCTTCCCATGTCATATGGGAGTTAAAAGAGTGAATATATATTTTTACATATATATATATTTTTACATATATATATATTTATTATTTCTTCTCAGTGTTTGCCTTTCACAAGCCTCACCAGTACTGTATGCCTAAATAAATGGTTCAGTCAAGTTCAGATCTAAATGTGGAGATATTACTCTTTGTTCCAACACACATGATATTCACCCTCAGGTGTTCTTGTTATTAAGATTGCTACCAGTAAGCTTTGAAAAATCTGATTCAGTGAGTGTTAGCCCCGCCCAGCTGCTAGTGTGCATGTGACCTGTGCACAACCTAGCCTGCTGGGCAAGTGCACCTTCACTGTTAGTGTCGGTAGGTTAGTGATTTAAAAATTTCACTTCCCTGCCTTGACCTTGCACCAACAGATCACGGCGAGCACAGGATAAAAAAGAAAAAATATATATTATGCCATACACCTCAATGCCCTTGATACATTAAATCCCCATTACGGCAGCCAAGTGTCCCCATTTTACACAGTATGGCAGGCAAGAGTCCCCATTTTCCACAATACGGCAGCCAAGAGTCCCCATTTTCCACAATACAGCAGGCAAGAGTCCCCATTTTCCACAATACGGCAGGCGAGTGTCCCCATTTTCCACATTACAACAAGCAAGTGTCCCCATTTTCCACACTACGGCAAGCAAGTGTCCCCATTTTCCACAATACGGCAGGCAAGTGTCCCCATTTTACACAATACGGCAGGCAAGTGTCCCCATTTTACACAATACGGCAGGCAAGTGTCCCCATTTCACACAATACGGCAGGCGTCCCCATTTTCCACATTACGTCAGGCGTTCCCATTTTACACAATATGGCAGGCAAGGGTCCCCATTTTACACATTACGGCAAGCAAGTGTCCCCATTTTACACATTACGGCAAGCAAGTGTCCCCATTTTCCACAAAAGGGCAGGCAAGTGTCCCTTTTTTACACAATACGGCAGGCAAGTGTCCCCATTTCACACAATACGGCAGGCGTCCCCATTTCACACAATACGGCAGGCGTCCCCATTTTCCACATTACGTCAGGCGTCCCCATTTTACACAATATGGCAGGCAAGGGTCCCCATTTTACACATTACGACAGGCCAGAGTCCCCACTTTACACATTACGGCAGGCCAGAGTCCCCATTTTACACATTATGGCAGGCCAGAGTCCCCATTTTACACATTACGGCAGGCAAGAGTCCCCATTTTACACATTACGGCAGGCAAGTGTCCCCATTTCACACATTACGGCAGGCCAGAGTCCCCTTTTACACATTACGGCAGACAAGAGTCTCCATTTTACACATTACGGCAGGCCAGAGTCCCCATTTTACACATTACGGCAGGCAAGAGTCCCCATTTTACACATTACGGCAGGCCAGAGTCCCCATTTTACACATTATGGCAGGCCAGTTTCCCCATTTTACACATTACGGCAGGCAAGTGTTCCCATTTCACACATGATGGCAGGAAAGTGTCCCCATTTTACATATTATGGCAGGATAGTGCCCCCATTTTACATATGATGGCAGGCAAGTGTCCTTATTTTACACATGGTGGCGGTGGGGAGAGAAAGAGAGAGGGAGAGGCTGACTTCCTCCCGCTCTTCGGCAGCCTCTCCCTCAACTTTGCGGCGCTTGGTGGTTCCCCTGCAGCTTGGCTCCCCCTCCTGGCCTCCTCCCTCCTGTCGACTACCCAGCTCGGGGGGCGGAGTTTCGCGGAATGATGCGGGTGCGTCGTGACATCACGACGCACCCACGTCATTTTGCAAAACTCCATTCCTGAGCTGGGTACTCGGGAGGAGGGGGAATCACAAGAAGTGCCGCGGCGGGCGCCCCGTGCGTTTGCACAGCTCACCTGTCGCAAGAAATGGCACTGAGCTGGGGTGATATAAAGATCAGTGAGGTCACTCTGTCTCCTCTGAATCCTCCTGAGCTCCGTGTGTCTGTGGCTTCTGCTGCTGCTGCAGGGTGAGGACTGTGCTCTGATTGGCTCTCTGAGTCAGTGAGAGCCAATCAGAGCTACCAGTGGGCCCTGTTGCTAAGCAGCAGCCTAGAGAGGGGAGGGGACTGACTGAGCAGGCTCATGTCTGAAGCAGAGAGAGTGTAAGACAGCCTCCAACGAACTTAGGAAGTTTCCCTGATACAGACACAGCAGCAAGGGGAGGCATAGCTATTGGGAATTAGAAAAAAACAAGCACCATCGAAAGACCATCGAATGACTCATTCGATGGTGAAAAAACATTGTGAGGGCACCATTAAATGCTAAAAACACTACCATCAAAACCAAAACATTGATGGTTCGGAAACATCGACCATCGATGTCCATCCGTACACCAATGTCCTATGACATCACCAATGTCTTATGACATCACAATAGCTCCCCCACTTCAGGAGACACACAGGCTGAGGAGACTCATTTCCTATTGGAAAGCAGACTTATCAGGAAGCAAACCAAAGGAGACTAATATTATTATTATTATCTGTTATTTTCTTCTGTGCGGCCAGATACCATGGCAGCACAGCGCAGTGTGCTACTGCTCTGCATCCTGTACCTTCTCTGTGGTGCAGAGCTGTGTAGTAGCTGCTTCACCTGTCTGAGGACAGCTACGGAAAGGGCAAGCATTTGCCGATATGCACAATCTATAGAGAAGATGGACGGCGTCGAGTGCCTGGAAAAGATACGGAAAGGGTTTAAACCTTTGGAAAACATGCCACTACCGTTTACAGAGATGAGCAAGATTAGAGAGCATCTGGGAGGCTTTAATATAACAGTCAGAGAGATCAGACCATCGCTCTCTGCAAAGGACTGGACAGCGGCATTTGGGCTAATGATAAAGGGTTACATCAAGGATGTAAAATCGATGGCAGCCAGGAACCCAGCTGAGAAATGTGTACCCAGGTGCGGGATACAGAAAGCAGCACGGGTGTTTCGGTGTGATGAGTGCACAGTGCAGGACTGCAATGCAGCTACAGAGTGTTTCCCTGGAGGACATCTATGTGAAGGAGCGCGAACTGACCAACATTGTGTGCGTTACACCTTTCACCCTTCCCAGCACAATAACAGTAACATGGATGCTGGCCCGGAACCTCAGGGTGGCGGACATCAGTTATTGTAAAACCATATATATGGGGGAAGATCTGCACATCCTGATTAATCCCACTCGTAAATACCACGAGGGAACGTACGCCTGTCAGGTTAGGGATGCGGACGACGATGTGATAGCGGAGATGTTTTATTTCCTGAATATCACCCGGAGTAAAGCAATCGAATACTCTGAGCTGGAGGATGCTTTCAACGAGGTCGTGAATGCAGACGTCAGTCCAGAGGATTTTAGCAGCATTGCACACGCTAAACCGCCGCCCTCTGGGAGTGTATCTTAGCAGTAGTGGGAACGAAAGATTAACAGAATTGCGAATAGAAATTTCTTAGCAGTTTCTGAGTAGCTCCAGACTTACTCAGCCATTGCGACCAGCTCAGTCCTTTTCGTTTCCAGCGTTTGCCCAACCACTCCCCCGCTTCTCCAGCCACTCCTGCGTTTTACAACTCGAACGCCTGCGTTTTTTCCGCACACTCCCATAAAACGGCCAGTTTCCGGCCAGAAACACCCACTTCCTGTCAATCACACTCCGATCAGCACAGCGATGAAAACGTTTCGTTATGCTGTGAGTAAAATAACTAACTTTTGTGTAAAATAACTAAGCGCATGCGCTCTGCGAACCTTGCGCATGCGCAGTAAGCGACTAATCGCAGTATAGTGAAAATCGGCAACGAGCGAACAACTCGAAATGACCCCCCATAGACCAGTTTGGACCAGACTTTCTGTCAGGAGTAATGTTTTGTTATATGGTTCACAGGTCCTTTGTGGTGCTGAAGCCTAGAGCTCAATGTAAACATATTCCACAGCGCTTTACAGAGAATATTTGCCCATTCAAATCAGTCCCTGCCCCAGTGGAGCTTACAATCTATATTCCCTATCACATGTACACACTGACACATTCACGCTAGGGTTAATTTTTGTTTGGAGCCAATTAACCTACCAGTATATTTTTGGATTGTGGGAGGAAACCGGAGCACCTGGAGAAAACCCACACAAATATGGGGAGAATATACAAACTCCACACAGTTAGAGCCATGGTGGGAATCAAACCCATTACCTCAGTGCTGTGAGGCAGTAATGCTAACCATTACACCATCCGTACTGCCCATACTGTATGAAGCCCTTTGTGCATTGTGCTTCCAGAGCTAGACTTTAGTAAAGAGAGCTTACCACAGACAAAATGGCTAAAGACAATACAAGTTGGTGTCAACTTGCCATTAATTTAATTTCTCATCAAAGGCATATACAGTAAACCATTTGATATGCAGTCCCGTCTGAATGATATATTACAAACTGTTCTCTGACTAGAACAAATTAGAGATGGAAAACCCATTTTTGCACAGCTGATCAGTCATAACTACCCTATCAAAAACAAATACATACATAAAATAAAAATTTACATTTGTCATATAGACCAGTATTAAATGTAAGAGTGCATAACAGCTTTTCAAAACCCATAAGATTCCGTGTGGATAGTTTGCATGACATTTACTTTTTACTAAACCAGAATGGATTATGCATTAAAATAGATCTCCAGAATGCTTTCCTTCCTATTTCCATATATCTATACAACAGTAGGTTACAATTTTTATTGGAAAATGCTTTTATTTCAGTGTCCTGTCATGTTATTTTGCTTCTCAAATACACCTTATATTTTACCTATTGGAACAATAGTAGTCACCACATTTCTCCAACCATATGGAGTCTAAAGAGTGGTATACGTAAACAATTTGCTAAAATCATACACCACAGGAACTTAACAGTATCTTTCATAATAGAATTGGTCTTTATCATAAACTGCCAATATAGAGCAGTCAACAGAGCAGCGGCATCTACAGGCAAGATCCCTAAGGTTGAATCATGATAAAGCACCCTTTCTTTCCAGTACATGCTTTGAATTATGGAACCTGCCTCCTCCAAAGAAATGGGGAGCAGTAGAGAGATTGGTTCTGACTTTCTTGTCAAAGCCAACAATTTCTCTCAATTATTTACCGGCACTAACCGGGACAAAGGTAGATCTCTCTCACACGTTTTGTCTCCTATGCAGGTACTCACTAGCTCTCCTCAGGTTTTCATAAATCCTGTCACTGCTAGTCAAGCATACCTAGCTTCCCATGTCATATGGGAGTTAAAAGAGTGAATATATATTTTTACATATATATATATTTTTACATATATATATATATATATATATATATATTTATTATTTCTTCTCAGTGTTTGCCTTTCACAAGCCTCACCAGTACTGTATGCCTAAATAAATGGTTCAGTCAAGTTCAGATCTAAATGTGGAGATATTACTCTTTGTTCCAACACACATGATATTCACCCTCAGGTGTTCTTGTTATTAAGATTGCTACCAGTAAGCTTTGAAAAATCTGATTCAGTGAGTGTTAGCCCCGCCCAGCTGCTAGTGTGCATGTGACCTGTGCACAACCTAGCCTGCTGGGCAAGTGCACCTTCACTGTTAGTGTCGGTAGGTTAGTGATTTAAAAATTTCACTTCCCTGCCTTGACCTTGCACCAACAGATCACGGCGAGCACAGGATAAAAAAGAAAAAATATATATATTATGCCATACACCTCAATGCCCTTGATACATTAAATCCCCATTACGGCAGCCAAGTGTCCCCATTTTACACAGTATGACAGGCAAGAGTCCCCATTTTCCACAATACGGCAGCCAAGAGTCCCCATTTTCCACAATACAGCAGGCAAGAGTCCCCATTTTCCACAATACGGCAGGCGAGTGTCCCCATTTTCCACATTACAACAAGCAAGTGTCCCCATTTTCCACATTACGGCAAGCAAGTGTCCCCATTTTCCACAATACGGCAGGCAAGTGTCCCCATTTTACACAATACGGCAGGCAAGTGTCCCCATTTCACACAATACGGCAGGTAAGTGTCCCCATTTCACACAATACGGCAGGCGACCCCATTTTCCACATTACGTCAGGCGTCCCCATTTTACACAATATGGCAGGCAAGGGTCCCCATTTTACACATTACGACAGGCCAGAGTCCCCACTTTACACATTACGGCAGGCCAGAGTCCCCATTTTACACATTATGGCAGGCCAGAGTCCCCATTTTACACATTACGGCAGGCAAGAGTCCCCATTTCACACATTACGGCAGGCCAGAGTCCCCTTTTACACATTACGGCAGGCCAGAGTCCCCATTTTACACATTACGGCAGGCAAGAGTCCCCATTTTACACATTACGGCAGGCCAGAGTCCCCATTTTATACATTATGGCAGGCCAGTTTCCCCATTTTACACATTACGGCAGGCAAGTGTTCCCATTTCACACATGATGGCAGGAAAGTGTCCCCATTTTACATATTATGGCAGGATAGTGCCCCCATTTTACATATGATGGCAGGCAAGTGTCCTTATTTTACACATGGTGGCGGTGGGGAGAGAAAGAGAGAGGGAGAGGCTGACTTCCTCCCGCTCTTCGGCAGCCTCTCCCTCAACTTTGCGGCGCTTGGTGGTTCCCCTGCAGCTTGGCTCCCCCTCCTGGCCTCCTCCCTCCTGCCGACTACCCAGCTCGGGGGGCGGAGTTTCGCGGAATGATGCGGGTGCGTCGTGACATCACGACGCACCCACGTCATTTTGCAAAACTCCATTCCTGAGCTGGGTACTCGGGAGGAGGGGGAATCACAAGAAGTGCCGCGGCGGGCGCCCCGTGCGTTTGCACAGCTCACCTGTCGCAAGAAATGGCACTGAGCTGGGGTGATATAAAGATCAGTGAGGTCACTCTGTCTCCTCTGAATCCTCCTGAGCTCCGTGTGTCTGTGGCTTCTGCTGCTGCAGGGTGAGGACTGTGCTCTGATTGGCTCTCTGAGTCAGTGAGAGCCAATCAGAGCTACCAGTGGGCCCTGTTGCTAAGCAGCAGCCTAGAGAGGGGAGGGGACTGACTGAGCAGGCTCATGTCTGAAGCAGAGAGAGTGTAAGACAGCCTCCAACGAACTTAGGAAGTTTCCCTGATACAGACACAGCAGCAAGGGGAGGCATAGCTATTGGGAATTAGAAAAAAACAAGCACCATCGGAAGACCATCAAATGACTCATTCGATGGTGAAAAACATCGGGAGGGCACCATTAAATGCTAAAAACACTACCATCAAAACAAAAACATTGATGGTTCGGAAACATCGACCATCGATGTCCATCCGTACACCAATGTCCTATGACATCACCAATGTCTTATGACATCACAATAGCTCCCCCACTTCAGGAGACACACAGGCTGAGGAGACTCATTTCCTATTGGAAAGCCGACTTATCAGGAAGCAAACCAAAGGAGACTAATATTATTATTATTATCTGTTATTTTCTTCTGTGCGGCCAGATACCATGGCAGCACAGCGCAGTGTGCTACTGCTCTGCATCCTGTACCTTCTCTGTGGTGCAGAGCTGTGTAGTAGCTGCTTCACCTGTCTGAGGACAGCTACGGAAAGGGCAAGCATTTGCCGATATGCACAATCTATAGAGAAGATGGACGGCGTCGAGTGCCTGGAAAAGATACGGAAAGGGTTTAAACCTTTGGAAAACATCCCACTACCGTTTACAGAGATGAGCAAGATTAGAGAGCATCTGGGAGGCTTTAATATAACAGTCAGAGAGATCAGACCATCGCTCTCTGCAAAGGACTGGACAGCGGCATTTGGGCTAATGATAAAGGGTTACATCAAGGATGTAAAATCGATGGCAGCCAGGAACCCAGCTGAGAAATGTGTACCCAGGTGCGGGATACAGAAAGCAGCACGGGTGTTTCGGTGTGATGAGTGCACAGTGCAGGACTGCAATGCAGCTACAGAGTGTTTCCCTGGAGAACATCTATGTGAAGGAGCGCGAACTGACCAACATTTTGTGCGTTACACCTTTCACCCTTCCCAGCACAATAACAGTAACATGGATGCTGGCCCGGAACCTCAGGGTGGCGGACATCAGTTATTGTAAAACCATATATATGGGGAAGATCTGCACATCCTGATTAATCCCACTCGTAAATACCACGAGGGAACGTACGCCTGTCAGGTTAGGGATGCGGACGACGATGTGATAGCGGAGATGTTTTATTTCCTGAATATCACCCGGAGTAAAGCAATCGAATACTCTGAGCTGGAGGATGCTTTCAACGAGGTCGTGAATGCAGACGTCAGTCCAGAGGATTTTAGCAGCATTGCACACGCTAAACCGCCGCCCTCTGGGAGTGTATCTTAGCAGTAGTGGGAACGAAAGATTAACAGAATTGCGAATAGAAATTTCTTAGCAGTTTCTGAGTAGCTCCAGACTTACTCAGCCATTGCGACCAGCTCAGTCCTTTTCGTTTCCAGCGTTTGCCCAACCACTCCCCCGCTTCTCCAGCCACTCCTGCGTTTTACAACTCGAACGCCTGCGTTTTTTCCGCACACTCCCATAAAACGGCCAGTTTCTGGCCAGAAACACCCACTTCCTGTCAATCACACTCCGATCAGCACAGCGATGAAAACGTTTCGTTATGCTGTGAGTAAAATAACTAACTTTTGTGTAAAATAACTAAGCGCATGCGCTCTGCGAACCTTGCGCATGCGCAGTAAGCGACTAATCGCAGTATAGTGAAAATCGTCAACGAGCGAACAACTCGAAATGACCCCCCATAGACCAGTTTGGACCAGACTTTCTGTCAGGAGTAATGTTTTGTTATATGGTTCACAGGTCCTTTGTGGTGCTGAAGCCTAGAGCTCAATGTAAACATATTCCACAGCGCTTTACAGAGAATATTTGCCCATTCAAATCAATCCCTGCCCCAGTGGAGCTTACAATCTATATTCCCTATCACATGTACACACTGACACATTCACGCTAGGGTTAATTTTTGTTGGGAGCCAATTAACCTACCAGTATATTTTTGGATTGTGGGAGGAAACCGGAGCACCTGGAGAAAACCCACACAAATATGGGGAGAATATACAAACTCCACACAGTTAGAGCCATGGTGGGAATCAAACCCATTACCTCAGTGCTGTGAGGCAGTAATGCTTACCATTACACCATCCGTACTGCCCATACTGTATGAAGCCCTTTGTGCATTGTGCTTCCAGAGCTAGACTTTAGTAAAGAGAGCTTACCACAGACAAAATGGCTAAAGACAATACAAGTTGGTGTCAACTTGCCATTAATTTAATTTCTCATCAAAGGCATATACAGTAAACCATTTGATATGCAGTCCCGTCTGAACGATATATTACAAACTGTTCTCTGACTAGAACAAATTAGAGATGGAAAACCCATTTTTGCACAGCTGATCAGTCATAACTACCCTATCAAAAACAAATACATACATAAAATAAAAATTTACATTTGTCATATAGACCAGTATTAAATGTAAGAGTGCATAACAGCTTTTCAAAACCCATAAGATTCCGTGTGGATAGTTTGCATGACATTTACTTTTTACTAAACCAGAATGGATTATGCATTAAAATAGATCTCCAGAATGCTTTCCTTCCTATTTCCATATATCTATACAACAGTAGGTTACAATTTTTATTGGAAAATGCTTTTATTTCAGTGTCCTGTCATGTTATTTTGCTTCTCAAATACACCTTATATTTTACCTATTGGAACAATAGTAGTCACCACATTTCTCCAACCATATGGAGTCTAAAGAGTGGTTGAAAGGGTTAAAGCTCGTCTCTGCTTCACATGTCATAGAATTGTTTGTGTTACAGAACTGTTTGTTCCAGCACATTTTTGCTACTGTCTTTGTCTGTTATCTTTTTATACCGTGTGAATAACTTTTCTGTATGAGTACAAACTTGCCCATATATGTATATCCTTCCGCTGCGGCAGTTCCTAGCCAATCATGTTATGTTAACCCCCTTTTGTGTTCTGTCCAATTAGTTATTGACTTGGGACATACACGCCCTAAATCCTTTCTTTTATATACTTTTGTTAAACAAACAATAAACAGTGTGAATCTTTACTGCTTGTGTTTTGCATGTTACTTGTAGCATAAGGTTTACACTCACGGACGTCTAAGAGACTATCACATCGAGGGTTAAAGAATAGAGGAGCAATCCTTACAAGTGGGTGCTCGGCCGGGATTCAGTTGATCGTCCCCGGACCGGTGAGATAGAGAATTTATTGTCTGTCTTTGCCATACGGGATTGCGGTCATACACTGAAGCTGAATCCGTGTCAGTGTTCTGGGAACACGTGACCTAACATCTTTAATGTCTGGGACTTAAAGATACGTCTGAGAAGTGACCAGGGGTCCAAGCGCAATTCTCCAAAGACGTTAGTATCTGGGATACTTAAAATAGACCTGGGAGTCTATACATAATGTAGATTTTACCTCGATTTGATTGTCTACTTATTATGTTATGGCCATAACAGATATTAGAGTATAAGTTTCATGTATTCAGCTTGACGGGTGGTAAGTGCACGTCTGTTGAATACCCTTATAACTTTCTTGCTTCCTATCACAATACGCTGCATTTCCAAGTCCCTGTACGAGTGGTGAGTAAACGTACAGATTATTACTATCGATTGTTTTGTTAAAGTACTATGCAGATGATATTGTGATATTGTCAATAACTAATTAACTGGTTAGCTGATGCATGCATAGAAAGTTGTTGGAAATTGTGTTTTTACTATGGGCTCTGGTCAGAGTAAGAAAACTGTATACCCCCCCTCCCCTACCCGGGGAGACATGTAAAGAATACGTGGCCCGTAATTCTACCTCTGATTATTATTTGATTGATCCCTGGGTGGATAATTTAGCAGGGTGGACAGAGAAAGCAGGATAGGACCCATTCCCACGGGAAGGCAGTAATTACCCTTTCTATATGGATATGGTTAAAGGTCTTTGTTTAGGGGACAGGGAAGCCTGGCCGTGGTATGATCATGATCCACAATGGGATATGACATATATGCGGGCCGGGGGTGAGCAGTGGCTGACCATAGCGCCCTATTGGTATGATAAATCCATCAATAAGAAACAAAGGAGGATTAAAAATATCAGTTCCCAACAGCACAGAAAAGGAGGAAGTGAGAACCTGTAAATCTTTGAAAACCCTCTCGCCTCCCCCTTACAGCCCAATATATCCTGCTCTTAAAGACACAGATCTCTTAGCAGCAGTAACCCTTTCACAACAGATGGGATCGCCTCCACCTCCACTGCTAGAAAATGCGTCCACTAGCTCTATCCCTAACGCACCAGTAACCCAGAGTTTAGATAATAGTATAATAACCTCCCAGCCCACATCCCTTAAACAACCAGCCACCCGCCGCACAGCCGATTCCACTATCGCTGCCGAGGGCTCCTTCTCCCCCCATGTCACTCGAGGAGGAACTGAATTCTCTGACGGCGGTGAAGCTTCTTCCACCACCGTTGCCCTCCACTTACCCTTTATGACAGTGGGAGACCAAATGTTAATAAAACCCATTGAAATAGAAGATTTAGACAGGATAGTAAAACACTGTCCCAAGCCTACCGTTACCCCCGCTGGCTGTATATCTTATTTGCGCAAAGCTTGCAAAGGACGCAGCTATACACAAGAAGACATGAGGCTGATTATAGATGGTGTAACCGACCACTATAATGGATGGGATTGGACAAAGGTCCCTGCCATCCACACACCTGCTGCACAAAATAGTGCCGCTACCTACACCCTCAACACACAGACAGGTATCGAGAATATGTGGAAGGAAATTGATACACATATGAAGGAAGTCTTTAAAACCCGTGCTTCTTTGCCTGTCGCTGTAGCTTGTAAACAGAAGCCTTCAGAGTCTGTTACTGAGTTTTGGAAAAGGTTTAAGGACTGTTGGACAGATGACGCTGGCTTACCTTTGCTTAACTCGGAAAGCTTACTCATTTCCACCTTCATTAACAACCTTCTACCTTCTGTCATAGTTTCTGTTAAGCAAAGCGTCTCTTCCTGGACTTCTGATAGTACGAAAGATTTTGAAAAACATCTGTATGAGAAAGAGGCTGCAGGGTGTTTTGATGTAAAGAAACCTGCACCCACTCATAACTATCAGAACTCCAGACGCTTTGACAGACAGAACCAACCCCGCAGTCAGGGAAGATTCCAAAGACCCCAACATAAATCACCTACAGGAGACATGGCCGGCAAACGGCACACCTCCTGTTACAACTGTGGCCAGGATGGTCACTGGGCAAGAGATTGCCCCCAGCCCCCTCAGACACCTCGACAGCCTGCTCTGAATCCTGCCCCCCAACAACACCCCCGCCCACGCCATGACAACCCTCTCTCTGATCATGTACGTTTCAGAGTTGACTGGCAAGACCCCGCGCACTGACGGGGCCCGGAGGAGGGTATCCCAGCCTTTATTCAACTCACCCGTCATTGGAAAGATTCACCTCTGCTGCCACTTATTATAAATGGAAGTAAAATTCCCTTTTTAGTGGACAGCGGTGCAACAACCAGTGTTTTGTGTTCTGACCTATATGATGGTGATTTGGAAAAGACTGCTCCTTCAATGGGAATCAATGGGATACCCACCAATGCCTACCTAACCAAGGCCCTCTCTGTCTCCACAACAAAGGGGTTGCGCATGGGCAAACATAGGTTCACAGTCATACCTGAGTGCCCCATCAACCTACTAGGTAGGGACCTGCTTAGCAAACTTTCCATCTCTATTCTGCCCTCACCTACTGGTACTGGGTTGGATATTGAATCCCCTCATTTTCCAATTTGGGAAATGACTACCAACATGCCTGACCTCGCCCAAGTAAACCCCGCTCTTTGGTCAGAAGGTCCATATGACACTGGCCTAATCTCATGCACACCATATAAGGCCAATCTCAAACCCGACTCACAACCTGTTTATCAAAAGCAGTATCCCCTCTCACCAGAAAAGATAGAAGGTCTCCGCCCCATGATACAGCAATTCTTACAACAGGGTATTCTCAGACATATTGTATCACCATACTGTACTCCTGTGAACCCTGTTGCCAAAGCTGATGGCAGTATAAGATTTGTACAGGATCTCAGAGCGATCAATCAGCTAATAGTCCCAATTGCACCAATTGTTACAGACGTAAACTCACTCATTTCTGCAATCCCTGCAGATGCTGCGTTCTTCTCTGTAATTGATTTGAAGAATGCCTTTTTCAGCATACCTGTAGATTCACAGACACAATTACTTTTTGCCTTTTCTTTTGAGGGTAAACAACTTACCTGGTGCAGATTACCCATGGGCTATATTGACTCACCCGTTGTCTATAGCATTGTACTCCAGGCCACATTGAGGCCCTGGCAACCTCACCATGGTTCAGTCCTGCTACAGTATGCAGATGATCTGCTGCTCTGTAGTCAAACTGAGGAGGCCTGCCGAGAGGATGGTGTTTCATTACTAAACTGGCTTTGTGAATGTGGACACAAGGTGTCCAAAACAAAAATGCAATGGTGTAAAAAGCATGTTGATTACTTAGGTTTTGTGCTCACTCAGGGAGAGAGGAAAATCAGTCCACAACGCATACAGTCTGTATTGGGCCTGGTCACCCCAACTACCCAGAAGGAACTACTGTCCTTCCTGGGTATGGTAAATTACTGCAGACAGTGGATATCTGATTGCTCCTATTATGATAACATTTTGAGACAAGCCACACTGAAGGACAAACCTAAAACTGTACAATGGTCACAAGAAATGTTAACTGCATATGAAAGTTTAAAATGTATGTTGATGAAAAGTCCGGCACTTGGCCTCCCCAATTATGTACTACCTTTCCATCTATATGCAAGGGACAATTGTAAAACCATGGCGGGGGTGCTCACACAGTTTCATGGAGGGAAGTTGCGCCCCGTGGCATTTTTTTCCAAAGTCATGCCAGTGTCTGTGCAAGGTATGCCTGCCTGCCTCAGGGCTTTGGCAGCCTGTGCAATGGTTGCAGAAATGGCCACTACCCTCACTTTAGGCCACACCACAGTACTCCACACCACACATGATGTCCTGGCAATACTTAAAGGCTTACACACACAGCACATGTCAGCACAACGCCTTAGTGGATATGAAGTACTTCTTTTGGGCAACCCTACACTTACCATCAAGTACACTGCCAGTTCTTCTGGCCCTACACCCATTCTCAATGCCCTTTTAGGCTTGAAAGGTCCCGAGGATGAACCACCCGACCTACATGACTGTGTTGCTTCCATTGAAGCTGAAACCTCTCCCAGACTTGACATGTCTCCCGTTCCCATACCAGGCGCAGACATAGTTTTTGTTGACGGCTCCTGTAGTAGGCCCAATGACAATACATACCAAGCTGGCTATGCCATTGTCACCCTCCCTGACACTGTGTTGGAAGCCCTACCAATACCTTATCAGTCCGCGCAAGCTGCAGAACTCATTGCACTCACTAGAGCATGTCAGCTCTACCAGAACAAGCCTGTTACCATTTACACTGACTCCAGATACGCCCACGGCGTTGTTCATGACCATGGGGTCATTTGGCAACGCCGTGGCTTTCTCGGGGCAGATGGTAAAGGTATCTCGCATGCGCAGCTCATCTCTGATCTGTTACATGCCATTACCCTCCCTTCTGACATTGCCATTATCCACTGCAAGGCACATACTGGCGGCAAGGATAATATCTCCCTTGGCAACGCCCTTGCAGACACTACTGCTAAACAAGCGGCCCTACAGCCTACTGCCCATTCTCACATGGCAGTCATGGCCCCTCCCTCCCTTGACAACGTCCATCTGCTCACTCAACTTCAAGCTGCTGCGACTAATACTGATCTCTCCGACTAGACTTACCCAATCCTGCAGAAAAATCCTAAATCAGGATTAATCTGCAAAGAGGGGAAACCCTGTATACCCCAGTCCAGTGCCCCTTTGCTCATTGCCCATTACCATGGTGTTTATCACCATAGTAAAGCCACAACACTCCTCCTACTAACCAAGGATTTTTATGTTACTAAGGCCAAAACACTTGTGGACCAATATGTTAGCAGATGCATCACCTGCCTCAGGAGCAACCCTAACAACCCTAATAAAGCGAAACACCAGCATCTTGAATACCCCACCACCCCTTTTACACACTTACAAATTGATTTTACCCATATCCCTGGCATAGGCAAACAAGAATATGCCCTGGTCATTGTAGATATGTTCTCTCGCTGGCCAGAAGTATTCCCAACTAAGTCAGAGGATGCTAAGACAGTAGCTAGAATCCTAACACAGGAAATCATCCCGAGATGGGGATGCCCATTGCAGATAAATAGCGACAAAGGCACAGCCTTTACAGCCAAAGTCACACAGGCCCTAGTGAAGGCCTTGCAAATAGAATGGAAGTTTCACATCCCGTACCACCCGCAGAGTTCAGGGGTCGTAGAAAGAATGAATAGGACCCTCAAAGACAAACTAAGGAAGGCCACAGGAGGTACCTTCCACAAATGGAAGCAAGTCCTCCCTATCATCCTAGCAGAAATTAGGATGACCCCACAGAAAACCCTAGGGTACTCCCCTTTTGAGATATTGATGGGTAGGCCTTTTCCCACCCCATGGGCAAAAAAACCGTTGATAATACAGGAAGGAGATCTAGAACTTATAAGGGAAGAGTATGTCAGGGCCCTCATAACCAAACTTGATGAGATTGAACATGAAGTTGTTTGTAAAAATCCTTTGAATCCACAGGAACCAACACACCCTTTCAAGGTTGGAGACAGAGTCGTGGTAAAAGTACTCCCAAAGAACAAGACTCCGGGAGACTTCACCTATGGTCCAGAGACAGAAGTCGTTGCTGTAACCCGAACCGCAGTCCTGACAGAAGAGAGTCCCACCTGGATTCATGCATCCCGAGTAAAGAAAGTTCCCAGACCAGACCTTGAAGAAGAAGCAAGTGATTCCAGCGAGGTACTAACGGGGGCAGACAGCCCTGACCTCCAACAAGGAGAAGATGGAGGTCTAGAAGGAAACAATTAAATGAGAATCATATTATATAGATTAATGATTCTAAGAGGGGAATGAAAGGGTTAAAGCTCGTCTCTGCTTCACATGTCATAGAATTGTTTGTGTTACAGAACTGTTTGTTCCAGCACATTTTTGCTACTGTCTTTGTCTGTTATCTTTTTATACCGTGTGAATAACTTTTCTGTATGAGTACAAACTTGCCCATATATGTATATCCTTCCGCTGCGGCAGTTCCTAGCCAATCATGTTATGTTAACCCCCTTTTGTGTTCTGTCCAATTAGTTATTGACTTGGGACATACACGCCCTAAATCCTTTCTTTTATATACTTTTGTTAAACAAACAATAAACAGTGTGAATCTTTACTGCTTGTGTTTTGCATGTTACTTGTAGCATAAGGTTTACACTCACGGACGTCTAAGAGACTATCACATCGAGGGTTAAAGAATAGAGGAGCAATCCTTACAGTGGTATACGTAAACAATTTGCTAAAATCATACACCACAGGAACTTAACAGTATCTTTCATAATAGAATTGGTCTTTATCATAAACTGCCAATATAGAGCAGTCAACAGAGCAGCGGCATCTACAGGCAAGATCCCTAAGGTTGAATCATGATAAAGCACCCTTTCTTTCCAGTACATGCTTTGAATTATGGAACCTGCCTCCTCCAAAGAAATGGGGAGCAGTAGAGAGATTGGTTCTGACTTTCTTGTCAAAGCCAACAATTTCTCTCAATTATTTACCGGCACTAACCGGGACAAAGGTAGATCTCTCTCACACGTTTTGTCTCCTATGCAGGTACTCACTAGCTCTCCTCAGGTTTTCATAAATCCTGTCACTGCTAGTCAAGCATACCTAGCTTCCCATGTCATATGGGAGTTAAAAGAGTGAATATATATTTTTACATATATATATATTTTTACATATATATATATATATATATATATATATATATATATTTATTATTTCTTCTCAGTGTTTGCCTTTCACAAGCCTCACCAGTACTGTATGCCTAAATAAATGGTTCAGTCAAGTTCAGATCTAAATGTGGAGATATTACTCTTTGTTCCAACACACATGATATTCACCCTCAGGTGTTCTTGTTATTAAGATTGCTACCAGTAAGCTTTGAAAAATCTGATTCAGTGAGTGTTAGCCCCGCCCAGCTGCTAGTGTGCATGTGACCTGTGCACAACCTAGCCTGCTGGGCAAGTGCACCTTCACTGTTAGTGTCGGTAGGTTAGTGATTTAAAAATTTCACTTCCCTGCCTTGACCTTGCACCAACAGATCACGGCGAGCACAGGATAAAAAAGAAAAAATATATATATTATGCCATACACCTCAATGCCCTTGATACATTAAAACCCCATTACGGCAGCCAAGTGTCCCCATTTTACACAGTATGACAGGCAAGAGTCCCCATTTTCCACAATACGGCAGCCAAGAGTCCCCATTTTCCACAATACAGCAGGCAAGAGTCCCCATTTTCCACAATACGGCAGGCGAGTGTCCCCATTTTCCACATTACAACAAGCAAGTGTCCCCATTTTCCACATTACGGCAAGCAAGTGTCCCCATTTTCCACAATACGGCAGGCAAGTGTCCCCATTTTACACAATACGGCAGGCAAGTGTCCCCATTTTACACAATACGGCAGGCAAGAGTCCCCATTTCACACAATACGGCAGGTGTCCCCATTTTCCACATTACGTCAGGCGTTCCCATTTTACACAATATGGCAGGCAAGGGTCCCCATTTTACACATTACGGCAAGCAAGTGTCCCCATTTTCCACATTACGGCAAGCAAGTGTCCCCATTTTCCACAAAAGGGCAGGCAAGTGTCCCTTTTTTACACAATACAGCAGGCAAGTGTCCCCATTTCACACAATACGGCAGGTAAGTGTCCCCATTTCACACAATACGGCAGGCGACCCCATTTTCCACATTACGTCAGGCGTCCCCATTTTACACAATATGGCAGGCAAGGGTCCCCATTTTACACATTACGACAGGCCAGAGTCCCCACTTTACACATTACGGCAGGCCAGAGTCCCCATTTTACACATTATGGCAGGCCAGAGTCCCCATTTTACACATTACGGCAGGCAAGAGTCCCCATTTTACACATTACGGCAGGCAAGTGTCCCCATTTCACACATTACGGCAGGCCAGAGTCCCCTTTTACACATTACGGCAGGCCAGAGTCCCCATTTTACACATTACGGCAGGCAAGAGTCCCCATTTTACACATTATGGCAGGCCAGAGTCCCCATTTTACACATTATGGCAGGCCAGTTTCCCCATTTTACACATTACGGCAGGCAAGTGTTCCCATTTCACACATGATGGCAGGAAAGTGTCCCCATTTTACATATTATGGCAGGATAGTGCCCCCATTTTACATATGATGGCAGGCAAGTGTCCTTATTTTACACATGGTGGCGGTGGGGAGAGAAAGAGAGAGGGAGAGGCTGACTTCCTCCTGCTCTTCGGCAGCCTCTCCCTCAACTTTGCGGCGCTTGGTGGTTCCCCTGCAGCTTGGCTCCCCCTCCTGGCCTCCTCCCTCCTGCCGACTACCCAGCTCGGGGGGCGGAGTTTCGCGGAATGATGCGGGTGCGTCGTGACATCACGACGCACCCACGTCATTTTGCAAAACTCCATTCCTGAGCTGGGTACTCGGGAGGAGGGGGAATCACAAGAAGTGCCGCGGCGGGCGCCCCGTGCGTTTGCACAGCTCACCTGTCGCAAGAAATGGCACTGAGCTGGGGTGATATAAAGATCAGTGAGGTCACTCTGTCTCCTCTGAATCCTCCTGAGCTCCGTGTGTCTGTGGCTTCTGCTGCTGCTGCTGCAGGGTGAGGACTGTGCTCTGATTGGCTCTCTGAGTCAGTGAGAGCCAATCAGAGCTACCAGTGGGCCCTGTTGCTAAGCAGCAGCCTAGAGAGGGGAGGGGACTGACTGAGCAGGCTCATGTCTGAAGCAGAGAGAGTGTAAGACAGCCTCCAACGAACTTAGGAAGTTTCCCTGATACAGACACAGCAGCAAGGGGAGGCATAGCTATTGGGAATTAGAAAAAAACAAGCACCATCGGAAGACCATCAAATGACTCATTCGATGGTGAAAAACATCGGGAGGGCACCATTAAATGCTAAAAACACTACCATCAAAACAAAAACATTGATGGTTCGGAAACATCGACCATCGATGTCCATCCGTACACCAATGTCCTATGACATCACCAATGTCTTATGACATCACAATAGCTCCTCCACTTCAGGAGACACACAGGCTGAGGAGACTCATTTCCTATTGGAAAGCCGACTTATCAGGAAGCAAACCAAAGGAGACTAATATTATTATTATTATCTGTTATTTTCTTCTGTGCGGCCAGATACCATGGCAGCACAGCGCAGTGTGCTACTGCTCTGCATCCTGTACCTTCTCTGTGGTGCAGAGCTGTGTAGTAGCTGCTTCACCTGTCTGAGGACAGCTACGGAAAGGGCAAGCATTTGCCGATATGCACAATATATAGAGAAGATGGACGGCGTCGAGTGCCTGGAAAAGATACGGAAAGGGTTTAAACCTTTGGAAAACATCCCACTACCGTTTACAGAGATGAGCAAGATTAGAGAGCATCTGGGAGGCTTTAATATAACAGTCAGAGAGATCAGACCATCGCTCTCTGCAAAGGACTGGACAGCGGCATTTGGGCTAATGATAAAGGATTACATCAAGGATGTAAAATCGATGGCAGCCAGGAACCCAGCTGAGAAATGTGTACCCAGGTGCGGGATACAGAAAGCAGCACGGGTGTTTCGGTGTGATGAGTGCACAGTGCAGGACTGCAATGCAGCTACAGAGTGTTTCCCTGGAGGACATCTATGTGAAGGAGCGCGAACTGACCAACATTTTGTGCGTTACACCTTTCACCCTTCCCAGCACAATAACAGTAACATGGATGCTGGCCCGGAACCTCAGGGTGGCGGACATCAGTTATTGTAAAACCATATATATGGGGGAAGATCTGCACATCCTGATTAATCCCACTCGTAAATACCACGAGGGAACGTACGCCTGTCAGGTTAGGGATGCGGACGACGATGTGATAGCGGAGATGTTTTATTTCCTGAATATCACCCGGAGTAAAGCAATCGAATACTCTGAGCTGGAGGATGCTTTCAACGAGGTCGTGAATGCAGACGTCAGTCCAGAGGATTTTAGCAGCATTGCACACGCTAAACCGCCGCCCTCTGGGAGTGTATCTTAGCAGTAGTGGGAACGAAAGATTAACAGAATTGCGAATAGAAATTTCTTAGCAGTTTCTGAGTAGCTCCAGACTTACTCAGCCATTGCGACCAGCTCAGTCCTTTTCGTTTCCAGCGTTTGCCCAACCACTCCCCCGCTTCTCCAGCCACTCCTGCGTTTTACAACTCGAACGCCTGCGTTTTTTCCGCACACTCCCATAAAACGGCCAGTTTCCGGCCAGAAACACCCACTTCCTGTCAATCACACTCCGATCAGCACAGCGATGAAAACGTTTCGTTATGCTGTGAGTAAAATAACTAACTTTTGTGTAAAATAACTAAGCGCATGCGCTCTGCGAACCTTGCACATGCGCAGTAAGCGACTAATCGCAGTATAGTGAAAATCGGCAACGAGCGAACAACTCGAAATGATCCCCCATAGACTAGTTTGGACCAGACTTTCTGTCAGGAGTAATGTTTTGTTATATGGTTCACAGGTCCTTTGTGGTGCTGAAGCCTAGAGCTCAATGTAAACATATTCCACAGCGCTTTACAGAGAATATTTGCCCATTCAAATCAGTCCCTGCCCCAGTGGAGCTTACAATCTATATTCCCTATCACATGTACACACTGACACATTCACGCTAGGGTTAATTTTTGTTGGGAGCCAATTAACCTACCAGTATATTTTTGGATTGTGGGAGGAAACCGGAGCACCTGGAGAAAACCCACACAAATATGGGGAGAATATACAAACTCCACACAGTTAGAGCCATGGTGGGAATCAAACCCATTACCTCAGTGCTGTGAGGCAGTAATGCTTACCATTACACCATCTGTACTGCCCATACTGTATGAAGCCCTTTGTGCATTGTGCTTCCAGAGCTAGACTTTAGTAAAGAGAGCTTACCACAGACAAAATGGCTAAAGACAATACAAGTTGGTGTCAACTTGCCATTAATTTAATTTCTCATCAAAGGCATATACAGTAAACCATTTGATATGCAGTCCCGTCTGAATGATATATTACAAACTGTTCTCTGACTAGAACAAATTAGAGATGGAAACCCCATTTTTGCACAGCTGATCAGTCATAACTACCCTATCAAAAACAAATACATACATAAAATAAAAATTTACATTTGTCATATAGACCAGTATTAAATGTAAGAGTGCATAACAGCTTTTCAAAACCCATAAGATTCCGTGTGGATAGTTTGCATGACATTTACTTTTTACTAAACCAGAATGGATTATGCATTAAAATAGATCTCCAGAATGCTTTCCTTCCTATTTCCATATACAACAGTAGGTTACAATTTTTATTGGAAAATGCTTTTATTTCAGTGTCCTGTCATGTTATTTTGCTTCTCAAATACACCTTATATTTTACCTATTGGAACAATAGTAGTCACCACATTTCTCCAACCATATGGAGTCTAAAGAGTGGTATACGTAAACAATTTGCTAAAATCATACACCACAGGAACTTAACAGTATCTTTCATAATAGAATTGGTCTTTATCATAAACTGCCAATATAGAGCAGTCAACAGAGCAGCGGCATCTACAGGCAAGATCCCTAAGGTTGAATCATGATAAAGCACCCTTTCTTTCCAGTACATGCTTTGAATTATGGAACCTGCCTCCTCCAAAGAAATGGGGAGCAGTAGAGAGATTGGTTCTGACTTTCTTGTCAAAGCCAACAATTTCTCTCAATTATTTACCGGCACTAACCGGGACAAAGGTAGATCTCTCTCACACGTTTTGTCTCCTATGCAGGTACTCACTAGCTCTCCTCAGGTTTTCATAAATCCTGTCACTGCTAGTAAAGCATACCTAGCTTCCCATGTCATATGGGAGTTAAAAGAGTGAATATATATTTTTACATATATATATATTTTTACATATATATATATATATATATATATATATATATATATATATATATTTATTATTTCTTCTCAGTGTTTGCCTTTCACAAGCCTCACCAGTACTGTATGCCTAAATAAATGGTTCAGTCAAGTTCAGATCTAAATGTGGAGATATTACTCTTTGTTCCAACACACATGATATTCACCCTCAGGTGTTCTTGTTATTAAGATTGCTACCAGTAAGCTTTGAAAAATCTGATTCAGTGAGTGTTAGCCCCGCCCAGCTGCTAGTGTGCATGTGACCTGTGCACAACCTAGCCTGCTGGGCAAGTGCACCTTCACTGTTAGTGTCGGTAGGTTAGTGATTTAAAAATTTCACTTCCCTGCCTTGACCTTGCACCAACAGATCACGGCGAGCACAGGATAAAAAAGAAAAAATATATATTATGCCATACACCTCAATGCCCTTGATACATTAAATCCCCATTACGGCAGCCAAGTGTCCCCATTTTACACAGTATGGCAGGCAAGAGTCCCCATTTTCCACAATACGGCAGCCAAGAGTCCCCATTTTCCACAATACAGCAGGCAAGAGTCCCCATTTTCCACAATACGGCAGGCGAGTGTCCCCATTTTCCACATTACAACAAGCAAGTGTCCCCATTTTCCACATTACGGCAAGCAAGTGTCCCCATTTTCCACAATACGGCAGGCAAGTGTCCCCATTTTACACAATACGGCAGGCAAGTGTCCCCATTTTACACAATACGGCAGGCAAGTGTCCCCATTTCACACAATACGGCAGGCGTCCCCATTTTCCACATTACGTCAGGCGTTCCCATTTTACACAATATGGCAGGCAAGGGTCCCCATTTTACACATTACGGCAAGCAAGTGTCCCCATTTTCCACATTACGGCAAGCAAGTGTCCCCATTTTCCACAAAAGGGCAGGCAAGTGTCCCTTTTTTCCACAATACGGCAGGCAAGTGTCCCCATTTCACACAATACGGCAGGTAAGTGTCCCCATTTTCCACATTACGTCAGGCGTCCCCATTTTACACAATATGGCAGGCAAGGGTCCCCATTTTACACATTACGACAGGCCAGAGTCCCCACTTTACACATTACGGCAGGCCAGAGTCCCCATTTTACACATTATGGCAGGCCAGAGTCCCCATTTTACACATTACGGCAGGCAAGAGTCCCCATTTTACACATTACGGCAGGCAAGTGTCCCCATTTCACACATTACGGCAGGCCAGAGTCCCCTTTTACACATTACGGCAGACAAGAGTCTCCATTTTACACATTACGGCAGGCCAGAGTCCCCATTTTACACATTACGGCAGGCAAGAGTCCCCATTTTACACATTACGGCAGGCCAGAGTCCCCATTTTACACATTATGGCAGGCCAGTTTCCCCATTTTACACATTACGGCAGGCAAGTGTTCCCATTTCACACATGATGGCAGGAAAGTGTCCCCATTTTACATATTATGGCAGGATAGTGCCCCCATTTTACATATGATGGCAGGCAAGTGTCCTTATTTTACACATGGTGGCGGTGGGGAGAGAAAGAGAGAGGGAGAGGCTGACTTCCTCCCGCTCTTCGGCAGCCTCTTCCTCAACTTTGCGGCGCTTGGTGGTTCCCCTGCAGCTTGGCTCCCCCTCCTGGCCTCCTCCCTCCTGCCGACTACCCAGCTCGGGGGGCGGAGTTTCGCGGAATGATGCGGGTGCGTCGTGACATCACGACGCACCCACGTCATTTTGCAAAACTCCATTCCTGAGCTGGTTTTGCAAAACTCCATTCCTGAGCTGGGTACTCGGGAGGAGGGGGAATCACAAGAAGTGCCGCGGCGGGCGCCCCGTGCGTTTGCACAGCTCACCTGTCGCAAGAAATGGCACTGAGCTGGGGTGATATAAAGATCAGTGAGGTCACTCTGTCTCATCTGAATCCTCCTGAGCTCCGTGTGTCTGTGGCTTCTGCTGCTGCTGCTGCTGCAGGGTGAGGACTGTGCTCTGATTGGCTCTCTGAGTCAGTGAGAGCCAATCAGAGCTACCAGTGGGCCCTGTTGCTAAGCAGCAGCCTAGAGAGGGGAGGGGACTGACTGAGCAGGCTCATGTCTGAAGCAGAGAGAGTGTAAGACAGCCTCCAACGAACTTAGGAAGTTTCCCTGATACAGACACAGCAGCAAGGGGAGGCATAGCTATTGGGAATTAGAAAAAAACAAGCACCATCGGAAGACCATTGAATGACTCATTTGATGGTGAAAAACATCGGGAGGGCACCATTAAATGCTAAAAACACTACCATCAAAACAAAAACATTGATGGTTTGGAAACATCGACCATCGATGTCCATCCGTACACCAATGTCCTATGACATCACCAATGTCTTATGACATCACAATAGCTCCCCCACTTCAGGAGACACACAGGCTGAGGAGACTCATTTCCTATTGGAAAGCCGACTTATCAGGAAGCAAACCAAAGGAGACTAATATTATTATTATTATTATTATTATCTGTTATTTTCTTCTGTGCGGCCAGATACCATGGCAGCACAGCGCAGTGTGCTACTGCTCTGCATCCTGTACCTTCTCTGTGGTGCAGAGCTGTGTAGTAGCTGCTTCACCTGTCTGAGGACAGCTACGGAAAGGGCAAGCATTTGCCGATATGCACAATCTATAGAGAAGATGGACGGCGTCGAGTGCCTGGAAAAGATACGGAAAGGGTTTAAACCTTTGGAAAACATCCCACTACCGTTTACAGAGATGAGCAAGATTAGAGAGCATCTGGGAGGCTTTAATATAACAGTCAGAGAGATCAGACCATCGCTCTCTGCAAAGGACTGGACAGCAGCATTTGGGCTAATGATAAAGGATTACATCAAGGATGTAAAATCGATGGCAGCCAGGAACCCAGCTGAGAAATGTGTACCCAGGTCGGGATACAGAAAGCAGCACGGGTGTTTCGGTGTGATGAGTGCACAGTGCAGGACTGCAATGCAGCTACAGAGTGTTTCCCTGGAGGACATCTATGTGAAGGAGCGCGAACTGACCAACATTTTGTGCGTTACACCTTTCACCCTTCCCAGCACAATAACAGTAACATGGATGCTGGGCCGGACCCTCAGGGTGGCGGACATCAGTTATTGTAAAACCATATATATGGGGGAAGATCTGCACATCCTGATTAATCCCACTCTTAAATACCACGAGGGAACGTACGCCTGTCAGGTTAGGGATGCGGACGACGATGTGATAGCGGAGATGTTTTATTTCCTGAATATCACCCGGAGTAAAGCAATCGAATACTCTGAGCTGGAGGATGCTTTCAACGAGGTCGTGAATGCAGACGTCAGTCCAGAGGATTTTAGCAGCATTGCACACGCTAAACCGCCGCCCTCTGGGAGTGTATCTTAGCAGTAGTGGGAACGAAAGATTAACAGAATTGCGAATAGAAATTTCTTAGCAGTTTCTGAGTAGCTCCAGACTTACTCAGCCATTGCGACCAGCTCAGTCCTTTTCGTTTCCAGCATTTGCCCAACCACTCCCCCGCTTCTCCAGCCACTCCTGCGTTTTACAACTCGAACGCCTGCGTTTTTTCCGCACACTCCCATAAAACGGCCAGTTTCCGGCCAGAAACACCCACTTCCTGTCAATCACACTCCGATCAGCACAGCGATGAAAACGTTTCGTTATGCTGTGAGTAAAATAACTAACTTTTGTGTAAAATAACTAAGTGCATGCGCTCTGCGAACCTTGCGCATGCGCAGTAAGCGACTAATCGCAGTATAGTGAAAATCGGCAACGAGCGAACAACTCGAAATGATCCCCCATAGACTAGTTTGGACCAGACTTTCTGTCAGGAGTAATGTTTTGTTATATGGTTCACAGGTCCTTTGTGGTGCTGAAGCCTAGAGCTCAATGTAAACATATTCCACAGCGCTTTACAGAGAATATTTGCCCATTCAAATCAGTCCCTGCCCCAGTGGAGCTTACAATCTATATTCCCTATCACATGTACACACTGACACATTCACGCTAGGGTTAATTTTTGTTGGGAGCCAATTAACCTACCAGTATATTTTTGGATTGTGGGAGGAAACCGGAGCACCTGGAGAAAACCCACACAAATATGGGGAGAATATACAAACTCCACACAGTTAGAGCCATGGTGGGAATCAAACCTATTACCTCAGTGCTGTGAGGCAGTAATGCTTACCATTACACCATCCGTACTGCCCATACTGTATGAAGCCCTTTGTGCATTGTGCTTCCAGAGCTAGACTTTAGTAAAGAGAGCTTACCACAGACAAAATGGCTAAAGACAATACAAGTTGGTGTCAACTTGCCATTAATTTAATTTCTCATCAAAGGCATATACAGTAAACCATTTGATATGCAGTCCCGTCTGAATGATATATTACAAACTGTTCTCTGACTAGAACAAATTAAAGATGGAAAACCCATTTTTGCACAGCTGATCAGTCATAACTACCCTATCAAAAACAAATACATACATAAAATAAAAATGTACATTTGTCATATAGACCAGTATTAAATGTAAGAGTGCATAACAGCTTTTCAAAACCCATAAGATTCCGTGTGGATAGTTTGCATGACATTTACTTTTTACTAAACCAGAATGGATTATGCATTAAAATAGATCTCCAGAATGCTTTCCTTCCTATTTCCATATATCTATACAACAGTAGGTTACAATTTTTATTGGAAAATGCTTTTATTTCAGTGTCCTGTCATGTTATTTTGCTTCTCAAATACACCTTATATTTTACCTATTGGAACAATAGTAGTCACCACATTTCTCCAACCATATGGAGTCTAAAGAGTGGTATACGTAAACAATTTGCTAAAATCATACACCACAGGAACTTAACAGTACCTTTCATAATAGAATTGGTCTTTATCATAAACTGCCAATATAGAGCAGTCAACAGAGCAGCGGCATCTACAGGCAAGATCCCTAAGGTTGAATCATGATAAAGCACCCTTTCTTTCCAGTACATGCTTTGAATTATGGAACCTGCCTCCTCCAAAGAAATGGGGAGCAGTAGAGAGATTGGTTCTGACTTTCTTGTCAAAGCCAACAATTTCTCTCAATTATTTACCGGCACTAACCGGGACAAAGGTAGATCTCTCTCACACGTTTTGTCTCCTATGCAGGTACTCACTAGCTCTCCTCAGGTTTTCATAAATCCTGTCACTGCTAGTCAAGCATACCTAGCTTCCCATGTCATATGGGAGTTAAAAGAGTGAATATATATTTTTACATATATATATATTTTTACATATATATATATATATATATATATATATATATATTTATTATTTCTTCTCAGTGTTTGCCTTTCACAAGCCTCACCAGTACTGTATGCCTAAATAAATGGTTCAGTCAAGTTCAGATCTAAATGTGGAGATATTACTCTTTGTTCCAACACACATGATATTCACCCTCAGGTGTTCTTGTTATTAAGATTGCTACCAGTAAGCTTTGAAAAATCTGATTCAGTGAGTGTTAGCCCCGCCCAGCTGCTAGTGTGCATGTGACCTGTGCACAACCTAGCCTGCTGGGCAAGTGCACCTTCACTGTTAGTGTCGGTAGGTTAGTGATTTAAAAAATTCACTTCCCTGCCTTGACCTTGCACCAACAGATCACGGCGAGCACAGGATAAAAAAGAAAAAATATATATATTATGCCATACACCTCAATGCCCTTGATACATTAAATCCCCATTACGGCAGCCAAGTGTCCCCATTTTACACAGTATGGCAGGCAAGAGTCCCCATTTTCCACAATACAGCAGCCAAGAGTCCCCATTTTCCACAATACAGCAGGCAAGAGTCCCCATTTTCCACAATACGGCAGGCGAGTGTCCCCATTTTCCACATTACAACAAGCAAGTGTCCCCATTTTCCACATTACGGCAAGCAAGTGTCCCCATTTTCCACAATACGGCAGGCAAGTGTCCCCATTTTACACAATACGGCAGGCAAGTGTCCCCATTTTACACAATACGGCAGGCAAGTGTCCCCATTTCACACAATACGGCAGGCGTCCCCATTTTCCACATTACGTCAGGCGTTCCCATTTTACACAATATGGCAGGCAAGGGTCCCCATTTTCCACATTACGGCAAGCAAGTGTCCCCATTTTCCACATTACGGCAAGCAAGTGTCCCCATTTTCCACAAAAGGGCAGGCAAGTGTCCCTTTTTTACACAATACGGCATGCAAGTGTCCCCATTTCACACAATACGGCAGGTAAGTGTCCCCATTTCACACAATACGGCAGGCGACCCCATTTTCCACATTACGTCAGGCGTCCCCATTTTACACAATATGGCAGGCAAGGGTCCCCATTTTACACATTACGACAGGCCAGAGTCCCCACTTTACACATTACGGCAGGCCAGAGTCCCCATTTTACACATTATGGCAGGCCAGAGTCCCCATTTTACACATTACGGCAGGCAAGAGTCCCCATTTTACACATTACGGCAGGCAAGTGTCCCCATTTCACACATTACGGCAGGCCAGAGTCCCCTTTTACACATTACGGCAGACAAGAGTCTCCATTTTACACATTACGGCAGGCCAGAGTCCCCATTTTACACATTACGGCAGGCAAGAGTCCCCATTTTACACATTACGGCAGGCCAGAGTCCCCATTTTACACATTATGGCAGGCCAGTTTCCCCATTTTACACATTACGGCAGGCAAGTGTTCCCATTTCACACATGATGGCAGGAAAGTGTCCCCATTTTACATATTATGGCAGGATAGTGCCCCCATTTTACATATGATGGCAGTCAAGTGTCCTTATTTTACACATGGTGGCGGTGGGGAGAGAAAGAGAGAGGGAGAGGCTGACTTCCTCCCGCTCTTCGGCAGCCTCTCCCTCAACTTTGCGGCGCTTGGTGGTTCCCCTGCAGCTTGGCTCCCCCTCCTGGCCTCCTCCCTCCTGCCGACTACCCAGCTCGGGGGGCGGAGTTTCGCGGAATGATGCGGGTGCGTCGTGACATCACGACGCACCCACGTCATTTTGCAAAACTCCATTCCTGAGCTGGGTACTCGGGAGGAGGGGGAATCACAAGAAGTGCCGCGGCGGGCGCCCCGTGCGTTTGCACAGCTCACCTGTCGCAAGAAATGGCACTGAGCTGGGGTGATATAAAGATCAGTGAGGTCACTCTGTCTCCTCTGAATCCTCCTGAGCTCCGTGTGTCTGTGGCTTCTGCTGCTGCAGGGTGAGGACTGTGCTCTGATTGGCTCTCTGAGTCAGTGAGAGCCAATCAGAGCTACCAGTGGGCCCTGTTGCTAAGCAGCAGCCTAGAGAGGGGAGGGGACTGACTGAGCAGGCTCATGTCTGAAGCAGAGAGAGTGTAAGACAGCCTCCAACGAACTTAGGAAGTTTCCCTGATACAGACACAGCAGCAAGGGGAGGCATAGCTATTGGGAATTAGAAAAAAACAAGCACCATCGGAAGACCATCAAATGACTCATTCGATGGTGAAAAACATCGGGAGGGCACCATTAAATGCTAAAAACACTACCATCAAAACAAAAACATTGATGGTTCGGAAACATCGACCATCGATGTCCATCCGTACACCAATGTCCTATGACATCACCAATGTCTTATGACATCACAATAGCTCCCCCACTTCAGGAGACACACAGGCTGAGGAGACTCATTTCCTATTGGAAAGCCGACTTATCAGGAAGCAAACCAAAGGAGACTAATATTATTATTATTATCTGTTATTTTCTTCTGTGCGGCCAGATACCATGGCAGCACAGCGCAGTGTGCTACTGCTCTGCATCCTGTACCTTCTCTGTGGTGCAGAGCTGTGTAGTAGCTGCTTCACCTGTCTGAGGACAGCTACGGAAAGGGCAAGCATTTGCCGATATGCACAATCTATAGAGAAGATGGACGGCGTCGAGTGCCTGGAAAAGATACGGAAAGGGTTTAAACCTTTGGAAAACATCCCACTACCGTTTACAGAGATGAGCAAGATTAGAGAGCATCTGGGAGGCTTTAATATAACAGTCAGAGAGATCAGACCATCGCTCTCTGCAAAGGACTGGACAGCGGCATTTCGGCTAATGATAAAGGATTACATCAAGGATGTAAAATCGATGGCAGCCAGGAACCCAGCTGAGAAATGTGTACCCAGGTGCGGGATACAGAAAGAAGCACGGGTGTTTCGGTGTGATGAGTGCACAGTGCAGGACTGCAATGCAGCTACAGAGTGTTTCCCTGGAGGACATCTATGTGAAGGAGCGCGAACTGACCAACATTTTGTGCGTTACACCTTTCACCCTTCCCAGCACAATAACAGTAACATGGATGCTGGCCCGGAACTTCAGGGTGGCGGACATCAGTTATTGTAAAACCATATATATGGGGGAAGATCTGCACATCCTGATTAATCCCACTCGTAAATACCACGAGGGAACGTACGCCTGTCAGGTTAGGGATGCGGACGACGATATGATAGCGGAGATGTTTTATTTCCTGAATATCACCCGGAGTAAAGCAATCGAATACTCTGAGCTGGAGGATGCTTTCAACGAGGTCGTGAATGCAGACGTCAGTCCAGAGGATTTTAGCAGCATTGCACACGCTAAACCGCCGCCCTCTGGGAGTGTATCTTAGCAGTAGTGGGAACGAAAGATTAACAGAATTGCGAATAGAAATTTCTTAGCAGTTTCTGAGTAGCTCCAGACTTACTCAGCCATTGCGACCAGCTCAGTCCTTTTCGTTTCCAGCATTTGCCCAACCACTCCCCCGCTTCTCCAGCCACTCCTGCGTTTTACAACTCGAACGCCTGCGTTTTTTCCGCACACTCCCATAAAACGGCCAGTTTCCGGCCAGAAACACCCACTTCCTGTCAATCACACTCCGATCAGCACAGCGATGAAAACGTTTCCTTATGCTGTGAGTAAAATAACTAACTTTTGTGTAAAATAACTAAGCGCATGCGCTCTGCGAACCTTGCGCATGCGCAGTAAGCGACTAATCGCAGTATAGTGAAAATCGGCAACGAGCGAACAACTCGAAATGATCCCCCATAGACTAGTTTGGACCAGACTTTCTGTCAGGAGTAATGTTTTGTTATATGGTTCACAGGTCCTTTGTGGTGCTGAAGCCTAGAGCTCAATGTAAACATATTCCACAGCGCTTTACAGAGAATATTTGCCCATTCAAATCAGTCCCTGCCCCAGTGGAGCTTACAATCTATATTCCCTATCACATGTACACACTGACACATTCACGCTAGGGTTAATTTTTGTTGGGAGCCAATTAACCTACCAGTATATTTTTGGATTGTGGGAGGAAACCGGAGCACCTGGAGAAAACCCACACAAATATGGGGAGAATATACAAACTCCACACAGTTAGAGCCATGGTGGGAATCAAACCTATTACCTCAGTGCTGTGAGGCAGTAATGCTTACCATTACACCATCCGTACTGCCCATACTGTATGAAGCCCTTTGTGCATTGTGCTTCCAGAGCTAGACTTTAGTAAAGAGAGCTTACCACAGACAAAATGGCTAAAGACAATACAAGTTGGTGTCAACTTGCCATTAATTTAATTTCTCATCAAAGGCATATACAGTAAACCATTTGATATGCAGTCCCGTCTGAATGATATATTACAAACTGTTCTCTGACTAGAACAAATTAGAGATGGAAAACCCATTTTTGCACAGCTGATCAGTCATAACTACCCTATCAAAAACAAATACATACATAAAATAAAAATTTACATTTGTCATATAGACCAGTATTAAATGTAAGAGTGCATAACAGCTTTTCAAAACCCATAAGATTCCGTGTGGATAGTTTGCATGACATTTACTTTTTACTAAACCAGAATGGATTATGCATTAAAATAGATCTCCAGAATGCTTTCCTTCCTATTTCCATATATCTATACAACAGTAGGTTACAATTTTTATTGGAAAATGCTTTTATTCCAGTGTCCTGTCATGTTATTTTGCTTCTCAAATACACCTTATATTTTACCTATTGGAACAATAGTAGTCACCACATTTCTCCAACCATATGGAGTCTAAAGAGTGGTATACGTAAACAATTTGCTAAAATCATACACCACAGGAACTTAACAGTATCTTTCATAATAGAATTGGTCTTTATCATAAACTGCCAATATAGAGCAGTCAACAGAGCAGCGGCATCTACAGGCAAGATCCCTAAGGTTGAATCATGATAAAGCACCCTTTCTTTCCAGTACATGCTTTGAATTATGGAACCTGCCTCCTCCAAAGAAATGGGGAGCAGTAGAGAGATTGGTTCTGACTTTCTTGTCAAAGCCAACAATTTCTCTCAATTATTTACCGGCACTAACCGGGACAAAGGTAGATCTCTCTCACACGTTTTGTCTCCTATGCAGGTACTCACTAGCTCTCCTCAGGTTTTCATAAATCCTGTCACTGCTAGTCAAGCATACCTAGCTTCCCATGTCATATGGGAGTTAAAAGAGTGAATATATATTTTTACATATATATATATTTTTACATATATATATATATATATATATATTTATTATTTCTTCTCAGTGTTTGCCTTTCACAAGCCTCACCAGTACTGTATGCCTAAATAAATGGTTCAGTCAAGTTCAGATCTAAATGTGGAGATATTACTCTTTGTTCCAACACACATGATATTCACCCTCAGGTGTTCTTGTTATTAAGATTGCTACCAGTAAGCTTTGAAAAATCTGATTCAGTGAGTGTTAGCCCCGCCCAGCTGCTAGTGTGCATGTGACCTGTGCACAACCTAGCCTGCTGGGCAAGTGCACCTTCACTGTTAGTGTCGGTAGGTTAGTGATTTAAAAATTTCACTCCCCTGCCTTGACCTTGCACCAACAGATCACGGCGAGCACAGGATAAAAAAGAAAAAATATATATTATGCCATACACCTCAATGCCCTTGATACATTAAATCCCCATTACGGCAGCCAAGTGTCCCCATTTTACACAGTATGGCAGGCAAGAGTCCCCATTTTCCACAATACGGCAGCCAAGAGTCCCCATTTTCCACAATACAGCAGGCAAGAGTCCCCATTTTCCACAATACGGCAGGCGAGTGTCCCCATTTTCCACATTACAACAAGCAAGTGTCCCCATTTTCCACATTACGGCAAGCAAGTGTCCCCATTTTCCACAATACGGCAGGCAAGTGTCCCCATTTTACACAATACGGCAGGCAAGTGTCCCCATTTTACACAATACGGCAGGCAAGTGTCCCCATTTCACACAATACGGCAGGCGTCCCCATTTTCCACATTACGTCAGGCGTTCCCATTTTACACAATATGGCAGGCAAGGGTCCCCATTTTCCACATTACGGCAAGCAAGTGTCCCCATTTTCCACATTACGGTAAGCAAGTGTCCCTTTTTTACACAATACGGCAGGCAAGTGTCCCCATTTCACACAATACGGCAGGTAAGTGTCCCCATTTCACACAATACGGCAGGCGTCCCCATTTTCCACATTACGTCAGGCGTCCCCATTTTACACAATATGGCAGGCAAGGGTCCCCATTTTACACATTACGACAGGCCAGAGTCCCCACTTTAACATTACGGCAGGCCAGAGTCCCCATTTTACACATTATGGCAGGCCAGAGTCCCCATTTTACACATTACGGCAGGCAAGAGTCCCCATTTTACACATTACGGCAGGCAAGTGTCCCCATTTCACACATTACGGCAGGCCAGAGTCCCCTTTTACACATTACGGCAGACAAGAGTCTCCATTTTACACATTACGGCAGGCCAGAGTCCCCATTTTACACATTACGGCAGGCAAGAGTCCCCATTTTACACATTACGGCAGGCCAGAGTCCCCATTTTACACATTATGGCAGGCCAGATTCCCCATTTTACACATTACGGCAGGCAAGTGTTCCCATTTCACACATGATGGCAGGAAAGTGTCCCCATTTTACATATTATGGCAGGATAGTGCCCCCATTTTACATATGATGGCAGGCAAGTGTCCTTATTTTACACATGGTGGCGGTGGGGAGAGAAAGAGAGAGGGAGAGGCTGACTTCCTCCCGCTCTTCGGCAGCCTCTCCCTCAACTTTGCGGCGCTTGGTGGTTCCCCTGCAGCTTGGCTCCCCCTCCTGGCCTCCTCCTTCCTGCCGACTACCCAGCTCGGGGGGCGGAGTTTCGCGGAATGATGCGGGTGCGTCGTGACATCACGACGCACCCACGTCATTTTGCAAAACTCCATTCCTGAGCTGGGTACTCGGGAGGAGGGGGAATCACAAGAAGTGCCACGGCGGGCGCCCCGTGCGTTTGCACAGCTCACCTGTCGCAAGAAATGGCACTGAGCTGGGGTGATATAAAGATCAGTGAGGTCACTCTGTCTCCTCTGAATCCTCCTGAGCTCCGTGTGTCTGTGGCTTCTGCTGCTGCTGCTGCAGGGTGAGGACTGTGCTCTGATTGGCTCTCTGAGTCAGTGAGAGCCAATCAGAGCTACCAGTGGGCCCTGTTGCTAAGCAGCAGCCTAGAGAGGGGAGGGGACTGACTGAGCAGGCTCATGTCTGAAGCAGAGAGAGTGTAAGACAGCCTCCAACGAACTTAGGAAGTTTCCCTGATACAGACACAGCAGCAAGGGGAGGCATAGCTATTGGGAATTAGAAAAAAACAAGCACCATCGGAAGACCATCAAATGACTCATTCGATGGTGAAAAACATCGGGAGGGCACCATTAAATGCTAAAAACACTACCATCAAAACAAAAACATTGATGGTTCGGAAACATCGACCATCGATGTCCATCCGTACACCAATGTCCTATGACATCACCAATGTCTTATGACATCACAATAGCTCCCCCACTTCAGGAGACACACAGGCTGAGGAGACTCATTTCCTATTGGAAAGCCGACTTATCAGGAAGCAAACCAAAGGAGACTAATATTATTATTATTATTATTATCTGTTATTTTCTTCTGTGCGGCCAGATACCATGGCAGCACAGCGCAGTGTGCTACTGCTCTGCATCCTGTACCTTCTCTGTGGTGCAGAGCTGTGTAGTAGCTGCTTCACCTGTCTGAGGACAGCTACGGAAAGGGCAAGCATTTGCCGATATGCACAATCTATAGAGAAGATGGACGGCGTCGAGTGCCTGGAAAAGATACGGAAAGGGTTTAAACCTTTGGAAAACATCCCACTACCGTTTACAGAGATGAGCAAGATTAGAGAGCATCTGGGAGGCTTTAATATAACAGTCAGAGAGATCAGACCATCGCTCTCTGCAAAGGACTGGACAGCGGCATTTGGGCTAATGATAAAGGATTACATCAAGGATGTAAAATCGATGGCAGCCAGGTACCCAGCTGAGAAATGTGTACCCAGGTGCGGGATACAGAAAGCAGCACGGGTGTTTCGGTGTGATGAGTGCACAGTGCAGGACTGCAATGCAGCTACAGAGTGTTTCCCTGGAGGACATCTATGTGAAGGAGGGCGAACTGACCAACATTTTGTGCGTTACACCTTTCACCCTTCCCAGCACAATAACAGTAACATGGATGCTGGCCCGGAACCTCAGGGTGGCGGACATCAGTTATTGTAAAACCATATATATGGGGGAAGAGCTGCACATCCTGATTAATCCCACTCGTAAATACCACGAGGGAACGTACGCCTGTCAGGTTAGGGATGCGGACGACGATGTGATAGCGGAGATGTTTTATTTCCTGAATATCACCCGGAGTAAAGCAATCGAATACTCTGAGCTGGAGGATGCTTTCAACGAGGTCGTGAATGCAGACGTCAGTCCAGAGGATTTTAGCAGCATTGCACACGCTAAACCGCCGCCCTCTGGGAGTGTATCTTAGCAGTAGTGGGAACGAAAGATTAACAGAATTGCGAATAGAAATTTCTTAGCAGTTTCTGAGTAGCTCCAGACTTACTCAGCCATTGCGACCAGCTCAGTCCTTTTCGTTTCCAGCATTTGCCCAACCACTCCCCCGCTTCTCCAGCCACTCCTGCGTTTTACAACTCGAACGCCTGCGTTTTTTCCGCACACTCCCATAAAACGGCCAGTTTCCGGCCAGAAACACCCACTTCCTGTCAATCACACTCCGATCAGCACAGCGATGAAAACGTTTCGTTATGCTGTGAGTAAAATAACTAACTTTTGTGTAAAATAACTAAGCGCATGCGCTCTGCGAACCTTGCGCATGCGCAGTAACGACTAATCGCAGTATAGTGAAAATCGGCAACGAGCGAACAACTCGAAATGATCCCCCATAGACTAGTTTGGACCAGACTTTCTGTCAGGAGTAATGTTTTGTTATATGGTTCACAGGTCCTTTGTGGTGCTGAAGCCTAGAGCTCAATGTAAACATATTCCACAGCGCTTTACAGAGAATATTTGCCCATTCAAATCAGTCCCTGCCCCAGTGGAGCTTACAATCTATATTCCCTATCACATGTACACACTGACACATTCACGCTAGGGTTAATTTTTGTTGGGAGCCAATTAACCTACCAGTATATTTTTGGATTGTGGGAGGAAACCGGAGCACCTGGAGAAAACCCACACAAATATGGGGAGAATATACAAACTCCACACAGTTAGAGCCATGGTGGGAATCAAACCTATTACCTCAGTGCTGTGAGGCAGTAATGCTTACCATTACACCATCCGTACTGCCCATACTGTATGAAGCCCTTTGTGCATTGTGCTTCCAGAGCTAGACTTTAGTAAAGAGAGCTTACCACAGACAAAATGGCTAAAGACAATACAAGTTGGTGTCAACTTGCCATTAATTTAATTTCTCATCAAAGGCATATACAGTAAACCATTTGATATGCAGTCCCATCTGAATGATATATTACAAACTGTTCTCTGACTAGAACAAATTAAAGATGGAAAACCCATTTTTGCACAGCTGATCAGTCATAACTACCCTATCAAAAACAAATACATACATAAAATAAAAATTTACATTTGTCATATAGACCAGTATTAAATGTAAGAGTGCATAACAGCTTTTCAAAACCCATAAGATTCCGTGTGGATAGTTTGCATGACATTTACTTTTTACTAAACCAGAATGGATTATGCATTAAAATAGATCTCCAGAATGCTTTCCTTCCTATTTCCATATATCTATACAACAGTAGGTTACAATTTTTATTGGAAAATGCTTTTATTTCAGTGTCCTGTCATGTTATTTTGCTTCTCAAATACACCTTATATTTTACCTATTGGAACAATAGTAGTCACCACATTTCTCCAACCATATGGAGTCTAAAGAGTGGTATACGTAAACAATTTGCTAAAATCATACACCACAGGAACTTAACAGTATCTTTCATAATAGAATTGGTCTTTATCATAAACTGCCAATATAGAGCAGTCAACAGAGCAGCGGCATCTACAGGCAAGATCCCTAAGGTTGAATCATGATAAAGCACCCTTTCTTTCCAGTACATGCTTTGAATTATGGAACCTGCCTCCTCCAAAGAAATGGGGAGCAGTAGAGAGATTGGTTCTGACTTTCTTGTCAAAGCCAACAATTTCTCTCAATTATTTACCGGCACTAACCGGGACAAAGGTAGATCTCTCTCACACGTTTTGTCTCCTATGCAGGTACTCACTAGCTCTCCTCAGGTTTTCATAAATCCTGTCACTGCTAGTCAAGCATACCTAGCTTCCCATGTCATATGGGAGTTAAAAGAGTGAATATATATTTTTACATATATATATATTTTTACATATATATATATATATATATATATTTATTATTTCTTCTCAGTGTTTGCCTTTCACAAGCCTCACCAGTACTGTATGCCTAAATAAATGGTTCAGTCAAGTTCAGATCTAAATGTGGAGATATTACTCTTTGTTCCAACACACATGATATTCACCCTCAGGTGTTCTTGTTATTAAGATTGCTACCAGTAAGCTTTGAAAAATCTGATTCAGTGAGTGTTAGCCCCGCCCAGCTGCTAGTGTGCATGTGACCTGTGCACAACCTAGCCTGCTGGGCAAGTGCACCTTCACTGTTAGTGTCGGTAGGTTAGTGATTTAAAAATTTCACTTCCCTGCCTTGACCTTGCACCAACAGATCACGGCGAGCACAGGATAAAAAAGAAAAAATATATATATTATGCCATACACCTCAATGCCCTTGATACATTAAATCCCCATTACGGCAGCCAAGTGTCCCCATTTTACACAGTATGGCAGGCAAGAGTCCCCATTTTCCACAATACAGCAGCCAAGAGTCCCCATTTTCCACATTACAACAAGCAAGTGTCCCCATTTTCCACATTACGGCAAGCAAGTGTCCCCATTTTCCACAATACGGCAGGCAAGTGTCCCCATTTTACACAATACGGCAGGCAAGTGTCCCCATTTTACACAATACGGCAGGCAAGTGTCCCCATTTCACACAATACGGCAGGCGTCCCCATTTTCCACATTACGTCAGGCGTTCCCATTTTACACAATATGGCAGGCAAGGGTCCCCATTTTCCACATTACGGCAAGCAAGTGTCCCCATTTTCCACATTACGGCAAGCAAGTGTCCCCATTTTCCACAAAAGGGCAGGCAAGTGTCCCTTTTTTACACAATACGGCATGCAAGTGTCCCCATTTCACACAATACGGCAGGTAAGTGTCCCCATTTCACACAATACGGCAGGCGACCCCATTTTCCACATTACGTCAGGCGTCCCCATTTTACACAATATGGCAGGCAAGGGTCCCCATTTTACACATTACGACAGGCCAGAGTCCCCACTTTACACATTACGGCAGGCCAGAGTCCCCATTTTACACATTATGGCAGGCCAGAGTACCCATTTCTCTATCGTCCTAAGTGGATGCTGGGGTTCCTGAAAGGACCATGGGGAATAGCGGCTCCGCAGGAGACAGGGCACAAAAAAGTAAAGCTTTACTAGGTCAGGTGGTGTGCACTGGCTCCTCCCCCTATGACCCTCCTCCAGACTCCAGTTAGATTTTGTGCCCGAACGAGAAGGGTGCAATCTAGGTGGCTCTCCTAAAGAGCTGCTTAGAGAAAGTTTAGTTTAGGTTTTTTTCTTTACAGTGAGTCCTGCTGGCAACAGGATCACTGCAACGTGGGACTTAGGGGGAAAGTAGTAAACTCACCTGCATGCAGAGTGGATTTGCTGCTTGGCTACTGGACACCATTAGCTCCAGAGGGATCGAACACAGGCCCAGCCGTGGAGTCCGGTCCCGGAGCCGCGCCGCCGACCCCCTTGCAAATGCTGAAGCGTGAAGAGGTCCGGAAACCGGCGGCTGAAGACTCCTCAGTCTTCATAAGGTAGCGCACAGCACTGCAGCTGTGCGCCATTTTCCTCTCAGCACACTTCACTGGGCAGTCACTGAGGGTGCAGAGCGCTGGGGGGGGGCGCTCTGAGAGGCAAATATAAACCTTATACAAGGCTAAAAATACCTCACATATAGCCCATAGGGGCTATATGGAGATATTTAACCCCTGCCTGACTGGAAAAATAGCGGGAGAAGAACCCGCCGAAAAAGGGGCGGGGCCTATCTCCTCAGCACACGGCGCCATTTTCTGTCACAGCTCCGCTGGTCAGAACGGCTCCCAGGTCTCTCCCCTGCACTGCACTACAGAAACAGGGTAAAACAGAGAGGGGGGGCACATTAATGGCTATATATATATATATATTAAAGCAGCTATAAGGGAGCACTTAATATAAGGATATCCCTTGTATATATAGCGCTTTGTGGTGTGTGCTGGCAGACTCTCCCTCTGTCTCCCCAAAAGGGCTAGTGGGTCCTGTCTTCATTAGAGCATTCCCTGTGAGTTTGCGGTGTGTGTCGGTACGTGGTGTCGACATGTATGAGGACGATATTGGTGTGGAGGCGGAGCAATTGCCAAATATGCAGATGTCACCCCCCAGGGGGTCGACACCAGAATGGATGCCTTTATTTGTGGAATTACGTGATGGTTTATCTTCCCTTAAACAGTCAGTTGAGGACATGAGGCGGCCGGACAATCAATTAATGCCTGTCCAGGCGCCTCAAACACCGTCAGGGGCTGTAAAACGCCCTTTGCCTCAGTCGGTCGACACAGACCCAGACACGGGCACTGATTCCAGTGACGACGGTAGAAATTCAAACGTATTTTCCAGTAGGGCCACACGTTATATGATTTTGGCAATGAAGGAGACGTTACATTTAGCTGATACTACAGATACCGTAAAACAGGGTATTATGTATGGTGTGAAAAAACTACAAACAGTTTTTCCTGAATCAGAAGAATTAAATGACGTGTGTGATGAAGCGTGGGTTGCTCCTGATAAAAAGTTGATAATTTCAAAAAAGTTATTGGCATTATACCCTTTCCCGCCAGAGGTTAGGGCGCGCTGGGAAACACCCCCTAAGGTGGACAAGGCGCTCACACGCTTATCCAAACAAGTGGCGTTACCCTCTCCTGAGACGGCCGCACTTAAGGATCCATCAGATAGAAAGATGGAAGTTATTCAAAAGAATATATACACACATGCAGGTGTTATACTACGACCAGCTATAGCAACTGCCTGGATGTGCAGTGCTGGAGTAGTTTGGTCAGAATCCCTGATTGAAAATATTGATACCCTAGATAGGGACAATGTTTTACTGTCGTTAGAACAAATAAAGGATGCATTTATCTATATGCGTGATGCACAGAGGGATATTTGCACACTGGCATCTCGGGTGAGTGCTATGTCCATTTCAGCCAGAAGAGCCTTATGGACACGACAGTGGACAGGCGATGCGGATTCAAAACGTCACATGGAGGTTTTGCCGTATAAAGGGGAGGAGTTATTTGGAGTTGGTCTATCAGACTTGGTGGCCACGGCTACTGCCGGGAAATCCACTTTTTTACCTCAAGTCACTCCCCAACAGAGAAAGGCACCGACCTTTCAACCGCAGCCTTTTCGCTCCTACAAAAATAAGAGAGCAAAGGGCTTGTCGTACCTGCCACGAGGCAGAGGAAGAGGGAAGAGACACCAACAGGCAGCTCCTTCCCAGGAACAGAAGCCCTCCCCGGCTCCTGCAAAAACCTCAGCATGACGCTGGGGCCTCTCAAGCGGACTCGGGGACAGTGGGGGGCCGTCTCAAAAATTACAGCGCGCAGTGGGCTCACTCGCAGGTAGACCCCTGGATCCTGCAGATAATATCTCAGGGGTACAGGTTGGAATTAGAGACGGATCCTCCTCATCGTTTCCTGAAGTCTGCCTTACCAACCGTCTCTTCCGAAAGGGAGAGGGTGTTGGAAGCCATTCACAAGCTGTACGCTCAGCAGGTGATAGTCAAAGTACCCCTATTACAACAAGGAAAGGGGTATTATTCCACTCTATTTGTGGTACCGAAGCCGGATGGCTCGGTAAGGCCTATTCTAAATCTGAAGTCCTTGAACCTCTACATAAAAAAGTTCAAGTTCAAGATGGAGTCACTCAGAGCAGTGATAGCGAACCTGGAAGAAGGGGACTTTATGGTATCCTTGGACATCAAGGATGCGTATCTACACGTTCCGATTTACCCCGCACACCAGGGGTACCTCAGGTTCATTGTTCAAAACTGTCACTATCAGTTTCAGACGCTGCCGTTCGGATTGTCCACGGCGCCTCGGGTCTTTACCAAGGTAATGGCCGAGATGATGATTCTTCTTCGAAGAAAAAGCGTATTAGTTATCCCATACTTGGACGATCTCCTAATAAGGGCAAGGTCCAGAGAACAGCTGGAGACAGCTTTAGCACTATCTCAAGAGGTGCTAAGACAACACGGGTGGATTCTGAATATTCCAAAATCCCATTTAATCCCGACAACTCGTCTGCTGTTCCTAGGAATGATTCTGGACACGGTTCAGAAAAAGGTTTTCCTTCCAGAGGAAAAAGCCAAGGAGTTATCCGATCTGGTCAGGAACCTCCTAAAACCAGGAAAAGTGTCAGTACATCAATGCACAAGAGTCCTGGGAAAAATGGTGGCTTCTTACGAAGCAATTCCATTCGGCAGATTCCATGCAAGAATATTCCAAAGGGATCTGTTGGACAAATGGTCAGGGTCGCATCTGCAGATGCACCTGCGAATAACCCTGTCACCAAAGACAAGGGTGTCACTTCTGTGGTGGTTGCAGAAGGCTCACCTATTAGAAGGCCGCAGATTCGGCATTCAGGATTGGATCCTGGTGACCACGGACGCCAGCCTGAGAGGCTGGGGAGCAGTCACACAAGGAAGAAACTTCCAGGGAGTATGGACGAGTCTGGAAAAGTCTCTTCACATAAACATTCTGGAACTAAGAGCAATCTACAATGCTCTAAGCCAGGCGGAACTTCTCCTGCAAGGAAAGCCGGTGTTGATTCAGTCGGACAACATCACGGCGGTCGCCCATGTAAACAGGAAGGGCGGCACAAGAAGCAGGAGTGCAATGGCAGAAGCTGCCAAGATTCTTCGCTGGGCGGAGAATCACGTGATAGCACTGTCAGCAGTGTTCATCCCGGGCGTGGACAACTGGGAAGCAGACTTCCTCAGCAGACACGATCTTCATCCGGGAGAGTGGGGTCTACATCCAGAAGTCTTCAACATGTTAATAGACCGTTGGGAAAGACCAATTGTAGACATGATGGCGTCTCGCCTCAACAAGAAACTGGACAAATATTGCGCCAGGTCAAGAGATCCACAGGCAATAGCTGTGGACGCACTGGTAACTCCTTGGGTGTACCAGTCAGTGTATGTGTTTCCTCCTCTGCCGCTCATACCAAAGGTATTGAAGATCATACGGCAAAGAAGAGTAAGAACAATACTAGTGGTTCCGGATTGGCCGAGAAGGACTTGGTATCCGGAACTTCAAGAGATGCTCACGGACGAACCGTGGCCTCTACCTCTGAGAAGGGACCTGCTACAGCAGGGTCCCTGTCTTTTTCAAGACTTACCGCGGCTGCGTTTGACGGCATGGCGGTTGAACGCCAGATCCTAAAAGGGAAAGGCATTCCAGAAGAAGTCATTCCTACCTTGATTAAGGCACGGAAGGAAGTCACCGTGAAACATTATCACCGCATTTGGCGAAAATATGTAGCGTGGTGCGAGGATCGGAGGGTTCCGACGGAGGAATTCCAACTGGGTCGTTTCCTACATTTCCTGCAATCAGGATTATCTATGGGTCTCAAATTGGGATCCATTAAGGTTCAAATTTCGGCCCTGTCAATATTCTTCCAAAAAGAATTGGCCTCTGTCCCTGAGGTCCAGACTTTTGTCAAGGGAGTACTGCATATACAGCCTCCTGTGGTGCCTCCGGTGGCACCGTGGGATCTAAATGTAGTTTTAGATTTCCTCAAATCCCATTGGTTTGAACCATTGAAAAAGGTGGATTTGAAATATCTCACATTGAAAGTGACTATGTTACTAGCCCTGGCCTCTGCCAGGAGAGTATCTGAATTGGCGGCTTTATCTTATAAAAGTCCTTATCTAATCTTCCATTCGGATAGGGCAGAACTGCGGACTCGTCCGCATTTTCTCCCTAAAGTGGTATCAGCATTTCATCTGAACCAACCTATTGTGGTGCCTGCGGCCACTAGCGACTTGGAGGACTCCAAGTTGTTGGACGTTGTCAGAGCCTTAAAAATATACATTGCAAGGACGGCTGGAGTCAGAAAATCTGACTCGCTGTTTATATTGTATGCACCCAACAAGTTGGGCGCACCTGCTTCTAAGCAGTCGATTGCTCGTTGGATTTGTAACACAATTCAACTTGCACATTCTGTGGCAGGCCTGCCACAGCCTAAAACTGTAAAAGCCCACTCCACAAGGAAGGTGGGCTCATCTTGGGCGGCTGCCCGAGGGGTCTCGGCATTACAACTCTGCCGAGCAGCTACGTGGTCGGGGGAGAACACGTTTGTAAAATTTTACAAATTTGATACCCTGGCAAAGGAGGACCTGGAGTTCTCTCATTCGGTGCTGCAGAGTCATCCGCACTCTCCCGCCCGTTTGGGAGCTTTGGTATAATCCCCATGGTCCTTTCAGGAACCCCAGCATCCACTTAGGACGATAGAGAAAATAAGAATTTACTTACCGATAATTCTATTTCTCGGAGTCCGTAGTGGATGCTGGGCGCCCATCCCAAGTGCGGATTATCTGCAATACTTGTACATAGTTATTGTTAACTAATTCGGGTTATTGTTAAGGAGCCATCTTTAAGAGGCCCTTTCTGTTGTCATACTGTTAACTGGGTTTAGATCACAAGTTGTACGGTGTGATTGGTGTGGCTGGTATGAGTCTTACCCGGGATTCAAAATGCCTCCCTTATTGTGTATGCTCGTCCGGGCACAGTACCTAACTGGAGTCTGGAGGAGGGTCATAGGGGGAGGAGCCAGTGCACACCACCTGACCTAGTAAAGCTTTACTTTTTTGTGCCCTGTCTCCTGCGGAGCCGCTATTCCCCATGGTCCTTTCAGGAACCCCAGCATCCACTACGGACTCCGAGAAATAGAATTATCGGTAAGTAAATTCTTATTTTTACACATTACGGCAGGCAAGAGTCCCCATTTTACACATTACGGCAGGCAAGTGTCCCCATTTCACACATTACGGCAGGCCAGAGTCCCCTTTTACACATTACGGCAGACAAGAGTCTCCATTTTACACATTATGGCAGGCCAGAGTCCCCATTTTACACATTACGGCAGGCAAGAGTCCCCATTTTACACATTACGGCAGGCCAGAGTCCCCATTTTACACATTATGGCAGGCCAGTTTCCCCATTTTACACATTACGGCAGGCAAGTGTTCCCATTTCACACATGATGGCAGGAAAGTGTCCCCATTTTACATATTATGGCAGGATAGTGCCCCCATTTTACATATGATGGCAGTCAAGTGTCCTTATTTTACACATGGTGGCGGTGGGGAGAGAAAGAGAGAGGGAGAGGCTGACTTCCTCCCGCTCTTCGGCAGCCTCTCCCTCAACTTTGCGGCGCTTGGTGGTTCCCCTGCAGCTTGGCTCCCCCTCCTGGCCTCCTCCCTCCTGCCGACTACCCAGCTCGGGGGGCGGAGTTTCGCGGAATGATGCGGGTGCGTCGTGACATCACGACGCACCCACGTCATTTTGCAAAACTCCATTCCTGAGCTGGGTACTCGGGAGGAGGGGGAATCACAAGAAGTGCCGCGGCGGGCGCCCCGTGCGTTTGCACAGCTCACCTGTCGCAAGAAATGGCACTGAGCTGGGGTGATATAAAGGTCAGTGAGGTCACTCTGTCTCCTCTGAATCCTCCTGAGCTCCGTGTGTCTGTGGCTTCTGCTGCTGCTGCTGCAGGGTGAGGACTGTGCTCTGATTGGCTCTCTGAGTCAGTGAGAGCCAATCAGAGCTACCAGTGGGCCCTGTTGCTAAGCAGCAGCCTAGAGAGGGGAGGGGACTGACTGAGCAGGCTCATGTCTGAAGCAGAGAGAGTGTAAGACAGCCTCCAACGAACTTAGGAAGTTTCCCTGATACAGACACAGCAGCAAGGGGAGGCATAGCTATTGGGAATTAGAAAAAAACAAGCACCATCGGAAGACCATCAAATGACTCATTCGATGGTGAAAAACATCGGGAGGGCACCATTAAATGCTAAAAACACTACCATCAAAACAAAAACATTGATGGTTCGGAAACATCGACCATCGATGTCCATCCGTACACCAATGTCCTATGACATCACCAATGTCTTATGACATCACAATAGCTCCCCCACTTCAGGAGACACACAGGCTGAGGAGACTCATTTCCTATTGGAAAGCCGACTTATCAGGAAGCAAACCAAAGGAGACTAATAATAAGATTTTACTTACCGATAAATCTATTTCTCATAGTCCGTAGTGGATGCTGGGGACTCCGTCAGGACCATGGGGAATAGCGGCTCCGCAGGAGACAGGGCACAAAAAGTAAGCTTTTAGGATCACATGGTGTGTACTGGCTCCTCCCCCTATGACCCTCCTCCAAGCCTCAGTTAGGTACTGTGCCCGGACGAGCGTACACAATAAGGAAGGATCTTGAATCCCGGGTAAGACTCATACCAGCCACACCAATCACACCGTACAACCTGTGATTTGAACCCAGTTAACAGTATGATAACAACGAAGGAGCCTCTGAAAAGATGGCCCACAACAATAATAACACGATTTTTGTAACAATAATTATGTACAAGTAATGCAGACAATCCGCACTTGGGATGGGCGCCCAGCATCCACTACGGACTATGAGAAATAGATTTATCGGTAAGTAAAATCTTATTTTCTCTAACGTCCTAGTGGATGCTGGGGACTCCGTCAGGACCATGGGGATTATACCAAAGCTCCCAAACGGGCGGGAGAGTGCGGATGACTCTGCAGCACCGAATGAGAGAACTCCAGGTCCTCCTCAGCCAGGGTATCAAATTTGTAGAATTTTACAAACGTGTTCCCGCCTGACCACGTAGCTGCTCGGCAAAGTTGTAAAGCCGAGACCCCTCGGGCAGCCGCCCAAGATGAGCCCACCTTCCTTGTGGAATGGGCATTTACAGATTTTGGCTGTGGCAGGCCTGCCACAGAATGTGCAAGTTGAATTGTACTACAAATCCAACGAGCAATAGTCTGCTTAGAAGCAGGAGCACCCAGCTTTTTGGGTGCATACAATATAAACAGCAAGTCAGACTTTCTGACTCCAGCCGTCCTGGAATTATATATATATATATATATATATATATATATTTTTTTTTTTTTTTTTCAGGGCCCTGACAACGTCTAGCAACTTGGAGTCCTCCAAGTCCCTAGTAGCCGCAGGCACCACAATAGGTTGTTTCAGGTGAAACGCTGACACCACCTTAGGAAGAAACTGGGGACGAGTCCCAGTTCTGCCCCGTCCGAATGGAAAATCAAATATGGGCTTTTGTAAGACAAAGCCGCCAATTCTGACAATCGCCTGGCCGAGGCCAGGGCCAACAGCATGGTCACTTTCCATGTGAGATATTTCAAATCCACAGATTTGAGCGGTTCAAACCAATATGATTTGAGGAATCCCAACACTACTTTGAGATCCCACGGTGCCACTGGAGGCACAAAAGGGGCTGTATATGCAATACTCCCTTGACAAATGTCTGGACTTCAGGAAATGAAGCCAATTCTTTCTGGAAGAAAATCTACAGGGCCGAAACTTGAACCTTAATGGACCCCAATTTGAGGCTCATAGACACTCCTGTTTTCAGGAAGTGCAGAAATCGACCTAGTTGAAATCTCTTCGTGGGGCCTTCCTGGCCTCACCCACGCAACATATTTTCACCACATGTGGTGATAACGTTGTGCGGTCACCTCCTTCCTGGCTTTGACCAGGGTAGGTATGACCTCTTCCGGAATGCCTTTTCCCTTAGAATCCGGCGTTCAACCGCCATGCCGTCAAACGCAGCCGCGGTAAGTCTTGGAACAGACATGGTACTTGCTGAAGCAAGTCCCTTCTTAGCTCCTGAGGCCATTAGTCCTCTATGAGCATCTCTTGAAGTTCCGGGTACCAAGTCCCTCTTGGCCAATCCGGAGCCACGAGTATAGTTCTTACTCCTCTACGTCTTATAATTCTCAATACCTTGGTTATGAGAAGCAGAGGAGGGAACACATACACCGACTGTTACACCCACGGTGTTACCAGGACATCCACAGCTATCGCCTGAAGGTCTCGTGACCTGGCGCAATACCTGTCCCGTTTTTTGTTCGGGCGGGACGCCATCATGTCCACCTTTGGTCTTTCCCAACGGTTCACAATCATGCGGAAAACTTCCCTATGAAGTTCCCACTCTCCCGGGTGGAGGTCGTGCCTGCTGAGGAAGTCTGCTTCCCAGTCGTCCACTCCCGGAATGAACACTGCTGACAGTGCTATCACATGATTTTCCGCCTAGCGAAAAATCCTTGCAGTTTTGCCACTGCCCTCCTGCTTCTTGTGCCGCCCTTTCTGTTTACGTGGGCGACTGCCGTGATGTTATCCCACTGGATCAATACCGGCTGACCTTGAAGCAGAGGTCTTGCTAAGTTTAGAGCATTATAAATTTGCTCTTAGCTCCAGTATATTTATGTGGAGAGAATTCTCCAGACTTGATCACACTCCCTGGAAATTTTTTCCCTGTGTGACTGCTCCCCAGCCTCTCAGGCTGGCCTCCGTGGTCACCAGCATCCAATCCTGAATGCCGAATCTACGGCCCTCTAGAAGATGAGCACTCTGTAATCACCACAGGAGAGACACCCTTGTCCTTGGATATAGGGTTATCCGCTGATGCATCTGAAGATGCGATCCGGACCATTTGTCCAGCAGATCCCACTGAAGAGTTCTTGCGTGAAATCTGCCGAATGGAATCGCTTCGTAATAAGCCACCATTTTTACCAGGACTCTTGTGCAATGATGCACTGACACTTTTCCTGGTTTTAGGAGGATCCCGATTAGCTCGGATAACTCCCTGGCTTTCTCCTCTGGGAGAAACACCTTTTTCTGGACTGTGTCCAGAATCATCCCTAGGACCAGCAGACGTGTCGTCGGAACAACTGCGGTTTTGGAATATTTAGAATCCACCCGTGTTGTCGTAGAACTACTTGAGATAGTGCTACTCCGACCTCCAACTGTTCTCTGGACCTTGTTCTTATCAGGAGGTCGTCCATTTTCTTTGAAGGCGAATCCTCATTTCGGTCATTACCTTGGTAAGGACCCGGGGTGCCTTGGACAATCCAACGGCATCGTCTGAAACTGATAGTGACAGTTTTGTACCACGAACCTGAGATACCCTTGGTGAGAAAGGCAAATTTTGGGACATGGAGGTAAGCATCCCTGATGTCCCGGGACACCATATAGTCCCCTTCTTCCCGGTTCGCTATCACTGCTCTGAGTGATTCCATCTGGATTTGAACCTTTGTAAGTGTTCAAATATTTCAGATTTAGAATAGGTCTCACCTAGCCTTCTGGCTTCAGTACCACAATATAGTGTGGAATAATACCCCTTTCCCTGTTGTAGGAGGGGTAATTTTATTATCACCTGCTGGGAATACAGCTTGTGAATTGTTTTCAATACTGCCTCCCTGTCGGAGGGAGACATTGGTACAGCAGACTACAGGAACCTGCGAGGGGGAAACGTCTCGACATTCCAATCTGTACCCCTTGGATACTACTTGTAGGATCCAGGGGTCCTGTACGGTCCTAGCGTCATGCTGAGAACTTGGTAGAAGCGGTGGAGGGCTTCTGTTCCTGGGAATGGGCTGCCTGCTGCAGTCTTCTTCCCTTTCCTCTATCCCTGGGCAGATATGACTCTTATAGGGACGAAAGGACTGAGGCTGAAAAGACGGTGTCTTTTTCTGCAGAGATGTGACTTAGGGTAAAAAACGGTGGATTTTCCAGCAGTTGCCGTGGCCACCAGGTCCCATGGACCGACCCCAAATAACTCCTCCCCTTTATACGGCAATACATCTTTGTGCCGTTTGGAATCTGCATCACCTGACCACTGTCGTGTCCATAAACATCTTCTTGCAGATATGGACATCGCATTTACTCTTGATGCCAGAGTGCAAATATCCCTCTGCGCATCTCGCATATATAGAAATGCATCCTTTAAATGCTCTATAGTCAATAAAATACTGTCCCTGTCAAGGGTATCAATATTTTTAGTCAGGGAATCCGACCAAGCCACCTCAGCTCTGCACATCCAGGCTGAGGCGATCGCTGGTCGCAGTATAACACCAGCATGTGTGTGTATACTTTTTAGGATATTTTCCAGCCTCCTATCAGCTGGCTCCTTAAGTACGGCCCTATCTGTAGATGGTACCGCCACTTGTTCTGATAAGCATGTGAGCGCCTTATCCACCCTAAGGGGTGTTTCCCAACGCGCCCTAACTTCTGGCGGGAAAGGGTATACCGCCAATAATTTTCTATCGGGGGAAACCCACGCATCATCACACACACACACACATTTAATTTATCTGATTCAGGAAAAACTACAGGTAGTTTTTTCACATCCCACATAATACCCTTTTTTGTGGTACTTGTAGTATCAGAAATATGTAACACCTCCTTCATTGCCCTTAACGTGTGGCCCTAAAGGAAAATAAGATTTTACTTACCGATAAATCTATTTCTCGGAGTCCGTAGTGGATGCTGGGGTTCCTGAAAGGACCATGGGGGAATAGCGGCTCCGCAGGAGACAGGGCACAAAAAGTAAAGCTTTTCCAGATCAGGTGGTGTGCACTGGCTCCTCCCCCTATGACCCTCCTCCAGACTCCAGTTAGGTACTGTGCCCGGACGAGCGTACACAATAAGGGAGGATTTTGAATCCCGGGTAAGACTCATACCAGCCACACCAATCACACCGTACAACTTGTGATCTAAACCCAGTTAACAGTATGATAACAGCGGAGCCTCTGAAAGATGGCTTCCTTCAACAATAACCCGAAATAGTTAACAATAACTATGTACAATTATTGCAGATAATCCGCACTTGGGATGGGCGCCCAGCATCCACTACGGACTCCGAGAAATAGATTTATCGGTAAGTAAAATCTTATTTTCTCTATCGTCCTAGTGGATGCTGGGGTTCCTGAAAGGACCATGGGGATTATACCAAAGCTCCCAAACGGGCGGGAGAGTGCGGATGACTCTGCAGCACCGAATGAGAGAACTCCAGGTCCTCCTTAGCCAGAGTATCAAATTTGTAAAATTTTACAAACGTGTTCTCCCCTGACCACGTAGCTGCTCGGCAAAGTTGTAATGCCGAGACCCCTCGGGCAGCCGCCCAAGATGAGCCCACCTTCCTTGTGGAGTGGGCCTTTACAGATTTAGGCTGTGGCAGGCCTGCCACAGAATGTGCAAGTTGGATTGTGCTACAGATCCAACGAGCAATCGTCTGCTTAGACGCAGGAGCACCCATCTTGTTGGGTGCATACAATATAAACAACGAGTCAGATTTTCTGACTCCAGCTGTCCTTGCAATATATATTTTTAATGCTCTGACAACGTCCAGTAACTTGGAGACCTCCAAGTCACTTGTAGCCGCAGGCACTACAATAGGCTGGTTCAGATGAAACGCTGACACCACCTTAGGGAGAAAATGCGGACGAGTCCGCAGTTCTGCCCTGTCCGAATGGAAAATCAGATATGGGCTTTTGTAAGATAAAGCTGCCAGTTCTGACACTCTCCTGGCCGAAGCCAGGGCTAGAAGCATGGTCACTTTCCATGTGAGATATTTCAAATCCACCTTCTTTAATGGTTCAAACCAATGAGATTTTAGAAAGTCCAAAACCACATTGAGATCCCACGGTGCCACTGGAGGCACCACAGGAGGCTGTATATGTAGCACTCCCTTAACAAAGGTCTGGACTTCAGGGACTGAAGCCAATTCTTTTTGAAAGAAAATCGACAGGGCCGAAATTTGAACCTTAATAGATCCCAATTTGAGACCCATAGACAATCCTGATTGCAGGAAATGTAGGAATCGACCCAGTTGAAATTCCTCCGTCGGAGCACTCCGATCTTCGCACCACGCAACATATTTTCGCCAAATTCGGTGATAATGTTGCACGGTTACTTCCTTCCTTGCTTTAATCAAAGTAGGAATGACTTCTTCCGGCATGCCTTTTTCCTTTAGGATCCGGCGTTCAACCGCCATGCCGTCAAACGCAGCCGCGGTAAGTCTTGAAACAGACAGGGACCCTGCTGAAGCAAGTCCCTCCTTAGAGGTAGAGGCCACGGATCTTCCGTGATCATCTCTTGAAGTTCCGGGTACCAAGTCCTTCTTGGCCAATCCGGAACCACTAGTATCGTCCTTACGCCTCTTTGCCGTATAATTCTCAATACTTTTGGTATGAGAGGCAGAGGAGGAAACACATACACCGACTGGTACACCCAAGGCGTTACCAGCGCGTCCACAGCTATTGCCTGCGGATCTCTTGACCTGGCGCAATACCTGTCCAGTTTTTTGTTGAGGCGAGACGCCATCATGTCCACCATTGGTCTTTCCCAACGGGTTACCAGCAAGTGGAAGACTTCTGGATGAAGTCCCCACTCTCCCGGGTGAAGATCGTGTCTGCTGAGGAAGTCTGCTTCCCAGTTGTCCACTCCCGGGATGAACACTGCTGACAGTGCTATCACATGATTCTCTGCCCAGCGAAGAATCCTTGCAGCTTCTGCCATTGCACTCCTGCTTCTTGTGCCGCCCTGTCTGTTCACATGGGCGACTGCCGTGATGTTGTCCGACTGGATCAACACCGGTTTTCCCTGAAGCAGAGGTTCCGCCTGGCTTAGAGCATTGTATATTGCTCTTAGTTCCAGAATGTTTATGTGAAGAGACGTTTCCAGGCTCGTCCATACTCCCTGGAAGTTTCTTCCTTGTGTGACTGCTCCCCAGCCTCTCAGGCTGGAGTCCGTGGTCACCAGGATCCAATCCTGTATGCCGAATCTGCGGCCCTCCAATAGATGAGCACTCTGCAACCACCACAGAAGAGACACCCTTGTCCTTGGAGACAGGGTTATCCGCAGGTGCATCTGAAGATGCGACCCTGACCATTTGTCCAACAGATCCCTTTGGAAAATTCTTGCGTGGAATCTGCCGAATGGAATTGCTTCGTAAGAAGCCACCATTTTTCCCAGGACTCTTGTGCATTGATGTACAGACACCTTTCCTGGTTTTAGGAGGTTCCTGACAAGCTCGGATAACTCCTTGGCTTTTTCCTCCGGGAGAAAAACCTTTTTCTGAACCGTGTCCAGAATCATCCCTAGGAACAGCAGACGAGTTGTCGGCATTAACTGGGATTTTGGAATATTCAGAATCCACCCGTGCTGTTTTAGCACTTCTTGCGACAGTGCTAATCCCATCTCTAGCTGTTCTCTGGACCTTGCCCTTATTAGGAGATCGTCCAAGTATGGGATAATTAATATGCCTTTTCTTCGAAGAAGAATCATCATCTCGGCCATTACCTTTGTAAAGACCCGAGGTGCCGTGGACAATCCGAACGGCAGCGTCTGAAACTGATAGTGACAGTTTTGTACAACGAACCTGAGGTACCCCTGGTGTGAGGGGTAAATTGGAACGTGGAGATACGCATCCTTGATGTCCAAGGATACCATAAAGTCCCCCTCTTCCAGGTTCGCTATCACTGCTCTGAGTGACTCCATCTTGAACTTGAACTTCTTTATGTACAGGTTCAAGGACTTCAGATTTAGAATAGGCCTTACCGAGCCATCCGGCTTCGGTACCACAAAAAGAGTGGAATAATACCCCTTCCCTTGTTGTAGAAGAGGTACCTTGACTATCACCTGCTGAGAGTACAGCTTGTGAATGGCTTCCTAAACCGTCTCCCTTTCGGAGGGGGACGTTGGTAAAGCAGACTTCAGGAAACGGCGAGGTGGATCTGTCTCTAATTCCAACCTGTACCCCTGAGATATTATCTGCAGGATCCAGGGATCTACCTGCGAGTGAGCCCACTGCGCGCTGTAATTTTTGAGACGACCACCCACCGTCCCCGAGTCCGCTTGAGAAGCCCCAGCGTCATGCTGAGGCTTTTGTAGAAGCCGGGGAAGGCTTCTGTTCCTGGGAAGGAGCTGCCTGTTGCTGTCTCTTCCCTCGACCTCTGCCTCGTGGCAGATATGAATAGCCCTTTGCTCTCTTATTTTTAAAGGAACGAAAGGGCTGCGGTTGAAAAGTCGGTGCCTTTTTCTGTTGGGGAGTGACTTGAGGTAGAAAGGTGGATTTCCCGGCTGTAGCCGTGGCCACCAAATCTGATAGACCGACTCCAAATAACTCCTCCCCTTTATACGGCAAAACTTCCATATGTCGTTTTGAATCCGCATCGCCTGTCCACTGTCGCGTCCATGAAGCTCTTCTGGCCGAAATGGACATAGCACTTACCCGTGATGCCAGTGTGCAGATATCCCTCTGTGCATCACGCATATAAAGAAATGCATCCTTTATTTGTTCTAACGACAGTAAAATATTGTCCCTGTCCAGGGTATCAATATTTTCAATCAGGGACTCTGACCAAACTACCCCAGCACTGCACATCCAGGCAGTTGCTATAGCTGGTCGTAGTATAACACCTGCATGTGTGTATATACTTTTTTGGATATTTTCCATCCTCCTATCTGATGGATCTTTAAGTGCGGCCGTCTCAGGAGAGGGTAACGCCACTTGTTTAGATAAGCGTGTTAGCGCCTTGTCCACCCTAGGAGGTGTTTCCCAGCGCTCCCTAACCTCTGGCGGGAAAGGGTATAATGCCAATAATTTCTTTGAAATTATCAGCTTTTTATCAGGGGCAACCCACGCTTCATTACACACGTCATTTAATTCTTCTGATTCAGGAAAAACTATAGGTAGTTTTTTCACACCCCACATAATACCCTGTTTAGTGGTACCTGTAGTATCAGCTAAATGTAACGCCTCCTTCATTGCCAAAATCATATAACGTGTGGCCCTACTGGAAAATACGGTTGATTCGTCACCGTCACCACTGGAGTCAGTGCCTGTGTCTGGGTCTGTGTCGACCGACTGAGGCAAAGGGCGTTTCACAGCCCTTGACGGTGTTTGAGTCGCCTGGACAGGCACTAATTGATTGTCCGGCCGTCTCATGTCGTCAAACGACTGCTTTAGCGTGTTGACACTATCCCGTAGTTCCATAAATAAAGGCATCCATTCTGGTGTCGACTCCCTAGGGGGTGACATCCTCATATTTGGCAATTGCTCCGCCTCCACACCAATATCGTCCTCATACATGTCGACACACACGTACCGACACACAGCAGACACACAGGGAATGCTCCTAACGAAGACAGGACCCACTAGCCCTTTGGGGAGACAGAGGGAGAGTTTGCCAGCACACACCAAAAGCGCTATATATAACAGGGATAGCCTTATAATAAGTGCTCCCTTATAGCTGCTTTATATATATCAAAATATCGCCATAAATTTGCCCCCCCTCTCTGTTTTACCCTGTTTCTGTAGTGCAGTGCAGGGGAGAGACCTGGGAGCCGTCCTGACCAGCGGAGCTGTGAGAGGAAATGGCGCCGTGTGCTGAGGAGATAGGCCCCGCCCCTTTTCCGGCGGGCTCGTCTCCCGCTATTTAGTGAATCCAGGCAGGGGTTAAATATCTCCATATAGCCTCTGGGGGCTATATGTGAGGTATTTTTAGCCTTTATATAGGTTACATTTGCCTCCCAGGGCGCCCCCCCCCAGCGCCCTGCACCCTCAGTGACTGCGTGTGAAGTGTGCTGAGAGGAAAATGGCGCACAGCTGCAGTGCTGTGCGCTACCTTTAGAAGACTGCAGGAGTCTTCAGCCGCCGATTCTGGACCTCTTCTGACTTCAGCATCTGCAAGGGGGCCGGCGGCGCGGCTCCGGTGACCATCCAGGCTGTACCTGTGATCGTCCCTCTGGAGCTGATGTCCAGTAGCCAAGAAGCCAATCCATCCTGCACGCAGGTGAGTTCACTTCTTCTCCCCTCAGTCCCTCGTTGCAGTGATCCTGTTGCCAGCAGGACTCACTGTAAAATAAAAAACCTAAGCTAAACTTTTTCTAAGCAGCTCTTTAGGAGAGCCACCTAGATTGCACCCTTCTCGGCCGGGCACAAAAATCTAACTGGAGTCTGGAGGAGGGTCATAGGGGGAGGAGCCAGTGCACACCACCTGATCTGGAAAAGCTTTACTTTTTGTGCCCTGTCTCCTGCGGAGCCGCTATTCCCCCATGGTCCTTTCAGGAACCCCAGCATCCACTAGGACGATAGGGAAAATACGTTTGTTTCTTCACCGTCGACACTGAAATCATTGTCCGTGTCTGGGTCTGTGTCGACCGACTGAGGTAAATGGGCGTTTTACAGCCCCTGACGGTGTTTGAGACGCCTGGACAGGTACTAATTTGATCGCCGGCCGTCTCATGTCGTCAACCGGCTTGCAGCGTGTTGACATTATCACGTAATTCCATAAATAAGCCATCCATTCCGGTGTCGACTCCCTAGAGAGTGACATCACCATTACAGGCAATTTGCTCCGCCTCCTCACCAACATTTTCCTCATACATGTCGACACACACGTACCGACATACAGCACACACATAGGGAATGCTCTGATAGAGGACAGGACCCACTAGCCCTTTGGGGAGACAGAGGGAGAGTTTGCCAGCACACACCAAAACGCTATAATTATACAGGGACAACCTTTATATAAGTGTTCCTCCCTTATAGCATTTAATATATATTCATATCGCCAAATCAGTGCCCCCCCCTCTCTGTTTTAACCCTGTTTCTGTAGTGCAGTGCAGGGGAGAGCATGGGAGCCTTCCCACCAGCATTTCTGTGAGGGAAAATGGCGCTGTGTGCTGAGGAGAATAGGCCCCGCCCCCTTTTCGGCGGGCTTCTTCTCCGGAGTTTGTGATATCTGGCAGGGGTTAAATACATCCATATAGCCTCAAGGGCTATATGTGATGTATTTTTCGCCATACAGGTATTATACATTGCTGCCCAGGGCGCCCCCCCCCCCGCGCCCTGCACCCTCCGTGACCGCTGTGTGAAGTGTGCTGACAACAATGGCGCACAGCTGCAGTGCTGTGCGCTACCTGATGAAGACTGAAAGTCTTCTGCCGCCTGGTTCCGGACCTCTTCAATCTTCAGCATCTGCAAGGGGGGTCGGCGGCGCGGCTCCGGGACGAACCCCAGGGCGAGACCTGTGTTCCGACTCCCTCTGGAGCTAATGGTGTCCAGTAGCCTAAGAAGCCAATCCATCCTGCACGCAGGTGAGTTCACTTCTCTCCCCTAAGTCCCTCGTAGCAGTGAGCCTGTTGCCAGCAGGACTCACTGAAAATAAAGAACCTAAAAACTTTTTCTAAGCAACTCTTTAAGAGAGCCACCTAGATTGCACCCTGCTCGGACGGGCACAAAAACCTAACTGAGGCTTGGAGGAGGGTCATAGGGGGAGGAGCCAGTACACACCATGTGATCCTAAAAGCTTACTTTTTGTGCCCTGTCTCCTGCGGAGCCGCTATTCCCCATGGTCCTGACGGAGTCCCCAGCATCCACTAGGACGTTAGAGAAATTATTATTATTATCTGTTATTTTCTTCTGTGCGGCCAGATACCATGGCAGCACAGCGCAGTGTGCTACTGCTCTGCATCCTGTACCTTCTCTGTGGTGCAGAGCTGTGTAGTAGCTGCTTCACCTGTCTGAGGACAGCTACGGAAAGGGCAAGCATTTGCCGATATGCACAATCTATAGAGAAGATGGACGGCGTCGAGTGCCTGGAAAAGATACGGAAAGGGTTTAAACCTTTGGAAAACATCCCACTACCGTTTACAGAGATGAGCAAGATTAGAGAGCATCTGGGAGGCTTTAATATAACAGTCAGAGAGATCAGACCATCGCTCTCTGCAAAGGACTGGACAGCGGCATTTGGGCTAATGATAAAGGATTACATCAAGGATGTAAAATCGATGGCAGCCAGGAACCCAGCTGAGAAATGTGTACCCAGGTGCGGGATACAGAAAGCAGCACGGGTGTTTCGGTGTGATAAGTGCACAGTACAGGACTGCAATGCAGCTACAGAGTGTTTCCCTGGAGGACATCTATGTGAAGGAGCGCGAACTGACCAACATTTTGTGCGTTACACCTTTCACCCTTCCCAGCACAATAACAGTAACATGGATGCTGGCCCGGAACCTCAGGGTGGCGGACATCAGTTATTGTAAAACCATATATATGGGGGAAGATCTGCACATCCTGATTAATCCCACTCTTAAATACCACGAGGGAACGTACGCCTGTCAGGTTAGGGATGCGGACGACGATGTGATAGCGGAGATGTTTTATTTCCTGAATATCACCCGGAGTAAAGCAATCGAATACTCTGAGCTGGAGGATGCTTTCAACGAGGTCGTGAATGCAGACGTCAGTCCAGAGGATTTTAGCAGCATTGCACACGCTAAACCGCCGCCCTCTGGGAGTGTATCTTAGCAGTAGTGGGAACGAAAGATTAACAGAATTGCGAATAGAAATTTCTTAGCAGTTTCTGAGTAGCTCCAGACTTACTCAGCCATTGCGACCAGCTCAGTCCTTTTCGTTTCCAGCATTTGCCCAACCACTCCCCCGCTTCTCCAGCCACTCCTGCGTTTTACAACTCGAACGCCTGCGTTTTTTCCGCACACTCCCATAAAACGGCCAGTTTCCGGCCAGAAACACCCACTTCCTGTCAATCACACTCCGATCAGCACAGCGATGAAAACGTTTCGTTATGCTGTGAGTAAAATAACTAACTTTTGTGTAAAATAACTAAGCGCATGCGCTCTGCGAACCTTGCGCATGCGCAGTAAGCGACTAATCGCAGTATAGTGAAAATCGGCAACGAGCGAACAACTCGAAATGATCCCCCATAGACTAGTTTGGACCAGACTTTCTGTCAGGAGTAATGTTTTGTTATATGGTTCACAGGTCCTTTGTGGTGCTGAAGCCTAGAGCTCAATGTAAACATATTCCACAGCGCTTTACAGAGAATATTTGCCCATTCAAATCAGTCCCTGCCCCAGTGGAGCTTACAATCTATATTCCCTATCACATGTACACACTGACACATTCACGCTAGGGTTAATTTTTGTTGGGAGCCAATTAACCTACCAGTATATTTTTGGATTGTGGGAGGAAACCGGAGCACCTGGAGAAAACCCACACAAATATGGGGAGAATATACAAACTCCACACAGTTAGAGCCATGGTGGGAATCAAACCTATTACCTCAGTGCTGTGAGGCAGTAATGCTTACCATTACACCATCCGTACTGCCCATACTGTATGAAGCCCTTTGTGCATTGTGCTTCCAGAGCTAGACTTTAGTAAAGAGAGCTTACCACAGACAAAATGGCTAAAGACAATACAAGTTGGTGTCAACTTGCCATTAATTTAATTTCTCATCAAAGGCATATACAGTAAACCATTTGATATGCAGTCCCGTCTGAATGATATATTACAAACTGTTCTCTGACTAGAACAAATTAGAGATGGAAAACCCATTTTTGCACAGCTGATCAGTCATAACTACCCTATCAAAAACAAATACATACATAAAATAAAAATTTACATTTGTCATATAGACCAGTATTAAATGTAAGAGTGCATAACAGCTTTTCAAAACCCATAAGATTCCGTGTGGATAGTTTGCATGACATTTACTTTTTACTAAACCAGAATGGATTATGCATTAAAATAGATCTCCAGAATGCTTTCCTTCCTATTTCCATATATCTATACAACAGTAGGTTACAATTTTTATTGGAAAATGCTTTTATTTCAGTGTCCTGTCATGTTATTTTGCTTCTCAAATACACCTTATATTTTACCTATTGAAACAATAGTAGTCACCACATTTCTCCAACCATATGGAGTCTAAAGAGTGGTATACGTAAACAATTTGCTAAAATCATACACCACAGGAACTTAACAGTATCTTTCATAATAGAATTGGTCTTTATCATAAACTGCCAATATAGAGCAGTCAACAGAGCAGCGGCATCTACAGGCAAGATCCCTAAGGTTGAATCATGATAATGCACCCTTTCTTTCCAGTACATGCTTTGAATTATGGAACCTGCCTCCTCCAAAGAAATGGGGAGCAGTAGAGAGATTGGTTCTGACTTTCTTGTCAAAGCCAACAATTTCTCTCAATTATTTACCGGCACTAACCGGGACAAAGGTAGATCTCTCTCACACGTTTTGTCTCCTATGCAGGTACTCACTAGCTCTCCTCAGGTTTTCATAAATCCTGTCACTGCTAGTCAAGCATACCTAGCTTCCCATGTCATATGGGAGTTAAAAGAGTGAATATATATTTTTACATATATATATATTTTTACATATATATATATATATATATATATATATATATATTTATTATTTCTTCTCAGTGTTTGCCTTTCACAAGCCTCACCAGTACTGTATGCCTAAATAAATGGTTCAGTCAAGTTCAGATCTAAATGTGGAGATATTACTCTTTGTTCCAACACACATGATATTCACCCTCAGGTGTTCTTGTTATTAAGATTGCTACCAGTAAGCTTTGAAAAATCTGATTCAGTGAGTGTTAGCCCCGCCCAGCTGCTAGTGTGCATGTGACCTGTGCACAACCTAGCCTGCTGGGCAAGTGCACCTTCACTGTTAGTGTCGGTAGGTTAGTGATTTAAAAATTTCACTTCCCTGCCTTGACCTTGCACCAACAGATCACGGCGAGCACAGGATAAAAAAGAAAAAATATATATTATGCCATACACCTCAATGCCCTTGATACATTAAATCCCCATTACGGCAGCCAAGTGTCCCCATTTTACACAGTATGGCAGGCAAGAGTCCCCATTTTCCACAATACGGCAGCCAAGAGTCCCCATTTTCCACAATACAGCAGGCAAGAGTCCCCATTTTCCACAATACGGCAGGCGAGTGTCCCCATTTTCCACATTACAACAAGCAAGTGTCCCCATTTTCCACATTACGGCAAGCAAGTGTCCCCATTTTCCACAATACGGCAGGCAAGTGTCCCCATTTTACACAATACGGCAGGCAAGTGTCCCCATTTTACACAATACGGCAGGCAAGTGTCCCCATTTCACACAATACGGCAGGCGTCCCCATTTTCCACATTACGTCAGGCGTTCCCATTTTACACAATATGGCAGGCAAGGGTCCCCATTTTCCACATTACGGCAAGCAAGTGTCCCCATTTTCCACAAAAGGGCAGGCAAGTGTCCCTTTTTTACACAATACGGCAGGCAAGTGTCCCCATTTCACACAATACGGCAGGTAAGTGTCCCCATTTCACACAATACGGCAGGCGTCCCCATTTTCCACATTACGTCAGGCGTCCCCATTTTACACAATATGGCAGGCAAGGGTCCCCATTTTACACATTACGACAGGCCAGAGTCCCCACTTTACACATTACGGCAGGCCAGAGTCCCCATTTTACACATTATGGCAGGCCAGAGTCCCCATTTTACACATTACGGCAGGCAAGAGTCCCCATTTTACACATTACGGCAGGCAAGTGTCCCCATTTCACACATTACGGCAGGCCAGAGTCCCCTTTTACACATTACGGCAGACAAGAGTCTCCATTTTACACATTACGGCAGGCCAGAGTCCCCATTTTACACATTACGGCAGGCAAGAGTCCCCATTTTACACATTACGGCAGGCCAGAGTCCCCATTTTACACATTATGGCAGGCCAGTTTCCCCATTTTACACATTACGGCAGGCAAGTGTTCCCATTTCACACATGATGGCAGGAAAGTGTCCCCATTTTACATATTATGGCAGGATAGTGCCCCCATTTTACATATGATGGCAGGCAAGTGTCCTTATTTTACACATGGTGGCGGTGGGGAGAGAAAGAGAGAGGGAGAGGCTGACTTCCTCCCGCTCTTCGGCAGCCTCTCCCTCAACTTTGCGGCGCTTGGTGGTTCCCCTGCAGCTTGGCTCCCCCTCCTGGCCTCCTCCCTCCTGCCGACTACCCAGCTCGGGGGGCGGAGTTTCGCGGAATGATGCAGGTGCGTCGTGACATCACGACGCACCCACGTCATTTTGCAAAACTCCATTCCTGAGCTGGGTACTCGGGAGGAGGGGGAATCACAAGAAGTGCAGCGGCGGGCGCCCCGTGCGTTTGCACAGCTCACCTGTCGCAAGAAATGGCACTGAGCTGGGGTGATATAAAGATCAGTGAGGTCACTCTGTCTCCTCTGAATCCTCCTGAGCTCCGTGTGTCTGTGGCTTCTGCTGCCGCTGCTGCTGCAGGGTGAGGACTGTGCTCTGATTGGCTCTCTGAGTCAGTGAGAGCCAATCAGAGCTACCAGTGGGCCCTGTTGCTAAGCAGCAGCCTAGAGAGGGGAGGGGACTGACTGAGCAGACTCATGTCTGAAGCAGAGAGAGTGTAAGACAGCCTCCAACGAACTTAGGAAGTTTCCCTGATACAGACACAGCAGCAAGGGGAGGCATAGCCATAGGCGTGCGCACGGGGGTTGCCTGGTGCGCACAGGCACCCCCTAATGTCCGGCACCTCGCACGCTGCCTGCTACAGCACAGTGATAGAATAGCCAAGCCTGCAGCCCATTGCTGTGCCTCCCCCTACCGCTGCGCCCGGCGCCCGCTAATAAATGATGACGGTGCTTAGTGTACTTTACGTGCCGGCGGCCTCACAGGGGGAAACTGAAGTCATCTGATGTGATTATATCACAGCGTGCGTCCGCCCATGCTCTCCTCCCGGCCGTCGCGCTCCCCTCCTGCCCGCGCTCAGTCTCAATCCTAGGGTGCAGCCAAGCCACAGCCAGCGTTCCTCTCACTGGAGGACACATTCTGCTGGGGCAGTTCAACAGAGACTCTGTCACCGAGATGGACAGTAAGTCACTGTTTCTGATATTGTGGGTTCCATTACCAATAGCCAAATTTATCAATATCCTTCCCTATCATCATACATACAAGTACTAGAGATCCTATGAAAAAAAAAAGGGGAAAGATAATAAATAATATAATATGAATGTGACATCATTATTGGAAGTATAATTATTTTTTTCTTGCAGCCATACTTATTCTACCAGTGGTGAATTTGCCATAAGTTACCCAAGGCACGTGCTGTGTGGCTTACTATGAATTTCGGCTCATACTGTGTGGCGTAATATGATTTGTGGCTCATACTGTGTGGCGTAATATGATTTGTGGCTCATACTGTGTGGCGTTATATGAATTTCGGCTCATACTGTGTGGCGTAATATGAATTTCGGCTCATACTGTGTGGCGTTATATGAATTTCGGCTCATACTGTGTGGCGTTATATGAATTTCGGCTCATACTGTGTGGCGTAATATGAATTTCGGCTCATACTGTGTGGCGTTATATGAATTTCGGCTCATACTATGTGGCGTAATATGATTTTTGGCTCATACTGTGTGGCGTAATATGAATTTCAGCTCATACTGTGTGGCATAATATGATTTTTGGCTCATACTGTGTGGCGTTATATGAATTTCGGCTCATACTGTGTGGCGTAATATGAATTTCAGCTCATACTGTGTGGCGTTATATGAATTTCGGCTCATACTGTGTGGCGTAATATGAATTTCAGCTCATACTGTGTGGCGTTATATGAATTTCGGCTCATACTGTGTGGCGTAATATGAATTTCAACTCATACTGTGTGGCGTTATATGAATTTCGGCTCATACTGTGTGGCGTAATATGATTTTTGCCTCATACTGTGTGGCGTTATATGAATTTCGGCTCATACTGTGTGGCGTAATATGAATTTCAGCCCATACTGTGTGGCGTAATATGAATTTCGGCTCATACTGTGTGGCGTAATATGAATTTCAGCTCATACTGTGTGGCGTTATATGAATTTCGGCTCATACTGTGTGGCGTAATATGATTTGTGGCTCATACTGTGTGGCGTTATATGAATTTTGGCTCATACTGTGTGGCGTTATATGAATTTCGGCTCATACTGTGTGGCGTAATATGAATTTCGGCTCATACTGTGTGGCATTATATGAATTTCGGCTCATACTGTGTGGCGTAATATGATTTTTGGCTCATACTGTGTGGCGTTATATGAATTTCGGCTCATACTGTGTGGCGTAATATGAATTTCGGCTCATAATGTGTGGCGTAATATGAATTTCGGCTCATAATGTGTGGCGTAATATGAAATTCGGCTCATACTGTGTGGCGTAATATGAATTTCGGCTCATACTGTGTGGCGTAATGTGAATTTCGGCTCATAATGTGTGGCGTAATATGAATTTCGGCTCATAATGTGTGGCGTAATATGAAATTCGGCTCATACTGTGTGGCGTAATATGAATTTCGGCTCATACTGTGTGGCGTAATATGATTTGTGGCTCATACTGTGTGGCGTTATATGAATTTTGGCTCATACTGTGTGGCGTTATATGAATTTCGGCTCATACTGTGTGGCGTAATATGAATTTCGGCTCATACTGTGTGGCGTTATATGAATTTCGGCTCATACTATGTGGCGTAATATGATTTTTGGCTCATACTGTGTGGCGTTATATGAATTTCGGCTCATACTGTGTGGCGTAATATGAATTTCGGCTCATAATGTGTGGCGTAATATGAATTTCGGCTCATAATGTGTGGCGTAATATGAAATTCGGCTCATACTGTGTGGCGTAATATGAATTTCGGCTCATACTGTGTGGCGTAATGTGAATTTCGGCTCATAATGTGTGGCGTAATATGAATTTCGGCTCATACTGTGTGGCGTTATATGAATTTCGGCTCATACTATGTGGCGTAATATGATTTTTGGCTCATACTGTGTGGCGTAATATGAATTTCAGCTCATACTGTGTGGCATAATATGATTTTTGGCTCATACTGTGTGGCGTTATATGAATTTCGGCTCATACTGTGTGGCGTAATATGAATTTCAGCTCATACTGTGTGGCGTTATATGAATTTCGGCTCATACTGTGTGGCGTAATATGAATTTCAGCTCATACTGTGTGGCGTTATATGAATTTCGGCTCATACTGTGTGGCGTAATATGAATTTCAACTCATACTGTGTGGCGTTATATGAATTTCGGCTCATACTGTGTGGCGTAATATGATTTTTGCCTCATACTGTGTGGCGTTATATGAATTTCGGCTCATACTGTGTGGCGTAATATGAATTTCAGCCCATACTGTGTGGCGTAATATGAATTTCGGCTCATACTGTGTGGCGTAATATGAATTTCAGCTCATACTGTGTGGCGTTATATGAATTTCGGCTCATACTGTGTGGCGTAATATGATTTGTGGCTCATACTGTGTGGCGTTATATGAATTTTGGCTCATACTGTGTGGCGTTATATGAATTTCGGCTCATACTGTGTGGCGTAATATGAATTTCGGCTCATACTGTGTGGCATTATATGAATTTCGGCTCATACTGTGTGGCGTAATATGATTTTTGGCTCATACTGTGTGGCGTTATATGAATTTCGGCTCATACTGTGTGGCGTAATATGAATTTCGGCTCATAATGTGTGGCGTAATATGAATTTCGGCTCATAATGTGTGGCGTAATATGAAATTCGGCTCATACTGTGTGGCGTAATATGAATTTCGGCTCATACTGTGTGGCGTAATGTGAATTTCGGCTCATAATGTGTGGCGTAATATGAATTTCGGCTCATAATGTGTGGCGTAATATGAAATTCGGCTCATACTGTGTGGCGTAATATGAATTTCGGCTCATACTGTGTGGCGTAATATGATTTGTGGCTCATACTGTGTGGCGTTATATGAATTTTGGCTCATACTGTGTGGCGTTATATGAATTTCGGCTCATACTGTGTGGCGTAATATGAATTTCGGCTCATACTGTGTGGCGTTATATGAATTTCGGCTCATACTATGTGGCGTAATATGATTTTTGGCTCATACTGTGTGGCGTTATATGAATTTCGGCTCATACTGTGTGGCGTAATATGAATTTCGGCTCATAATGTGTGGCGTAATATGAATTTCGGCTCATAATGTGTGGCGTAATATGAAATTCGGCTCATACTGTGTGGCGTAATATGAATTTCGGCTCATACTGTGTGGCGTAATGTGAATTTCGGCTCATAATGTGTGGCGTAATATGAATTTCGGCTCATAATGTGTGGCGTAATATGAAATTCGGCTCATACTGTGTGGCGTAATATGAATTTCGGCTCATACTGTGTGGCGTAATATGAATTTTGGCTCATACTGTGTGGTTTAATGTGAATTTCGGCTCATACCGTGTGGCGTAATGTGAATTTTGGCTCATATCATGTGGTGTAAGGTGAATTTCGGCTCATACTGTGTGGCGTAATGTGAATTTCGGCTCATACTGTGTGGCGTAATATGAATTTCGGCTCATACTGTGTGGCATACTATAAATTTTGGCTCATACCATGTGGCGTAATGTGAATTTTGGCTCATACTGTTTGGTATAATGTGAATTTCGGCTCATACTGTGTGGCGTAATGTGAATTTCAGCTCATACTGTGTGCTGTAACGTGAATTTCGGCTCATATTGTGTGGCGTACTGTGAATAAGGGGCACTAATGTCAGTAGCTGGTGAGCACGGGGACATATGTGACAAATGTTGGTATCCTGCAGAGGAGGTGGGATCTGATGGCATAGAAAGAGGCAGATGTGGCTCTTATGGCACATGTGTACATTTTAAACGTTACCTGTGTTATGTTAAAACTCAAACGTTTGGCCCCGTAAATCTCCCGTACTTTTCAGGATGGCTCACTCAAAATAAGGGTGTAGGTGCTGGGGGCTGCAAGGGTTGGTGATGGTGGGGAATGGGGGTGGAATGTATATGCACCTAGGCCCACCACTCTTTAGTTCTGCCACTGGGTCAGGGATAGGTTGAGTAAGTGTAAGCAGCGGTAGGGTGCAGCGGCAGCTAGGACTCAGGGTTATTCCGTAGCGGACAGTCAGTACGGGCCGGTGGTTGCACAATTATGTTTAATTTTATTTCTCTGCGGTGTATTATATCTACTTGTATAATTTAATTAATAACTAGGGAGAAATTAGATTAAGCCATGTTACTTTACTGAGAGAATGTAAGTGCTAGACATGTCCCTGGGCGGTGCACCCCCTAATAAAATTAGCTGCGCACGCCTATGGGCATAGCTATTGGGAATTAGAAAAAAACAAGCACCATCGGAAGACCATCGAATGACTCATTCGATGGTGAAAAACATCGGGAGGGCACCATTAAATGCTAAAAACACTACCATCAAAACAAAAACATTGATGGTTCGGAAACATCGACCATCGATGTCCATCCGTACACCAATGTCCTATGACATCACCAATGTCTTATGACATCACAATAGCTCCCCCACTTCAGGAGACACACAGGCTGAGGAGACTCATTTCCTATTGGAAAGCCGACTTATCAGGAAGCAAACCAAAGGAGACTAATATTATTATTATTATTATTATTATTATCTGTTATTTTCTTCTGTGCGGCCAGATACCATGGCAGCACAGCGCAGTGTGCTACTGCTCTGCATCCTGTACCTTCTCTGTGGTGCAGAGCTGTGTAGTAGCTGCTTCACCTGTCTGAGGACAGCTACGGAAAGGGCAAGCATTTGCCGATATGCACAATCTATAGAGAAGATGGACGGCGTCGAGTGCCTGGAAAAGATACGGAAAGGGTTTAAACCTTTGGAAAACATCCCACTACCGTTTACAGAGATGAGCAAGATTAGAGAGCATCTGGGAGGCTTTAATATAACAGTCAGAGAGATCAGACCATCGCTCTCTGCAAAGGACTGGACAGCGGCATTTGGGCTAATGATAAAGGATTACATCAAGGATGTAAAATCGATGGCAGCCAGGAACCCAGCTGAGAAATGTGTACCCAGGTGCGGGATACAGAAAGCAGCACGGGTGTTTCGGTGTGATGAGTGCACAGTGCAGGACTGCAATGCAGCTACAGAGTGTTTCCCTGGAGGACATCTATGTGAAGGAGCGCGAACTGACCAACATTTTGTGCGTTACACCTTTCACCCTTCCCAGCACAATAACAGTAACATGGATGCTGGCCCGGAACCTCAGGGTGGCGGACATCAGTTATTGTAAAACCATATATATGGGGGAAGATCTGCACATCCTGATTAATCCCACTCGTAAATACCACGAGGGAACGTACGCCTGTCAGGTTAGGGATGCGGACGACGATGTGATAGCGGAGATGTTTTATTTCCTGAATATCACCCGGAGTAAAGCAATCGAATACTCTGAGCTGGAGGATGCTTTCAACGAGGTCGTGAATGCAGACGTCAGTCCAGAGGATTTTAGCAGCATTGCACACGCTAAACCGCCGCCCTCTGGGAGTGTATCTTAGCAGTAGTGGGAACGAAAGATTAACAGAATTGCGAATAGAAATTTCTTAGCAGTTTCTGAGTAGCTCCAGACTTACTCAGCCATTGCGACCAGCTCAGTCCTTTTCGTTTCCAGCGTTTGCCCAACCACTCCCCCGCTTCTCCAGCCACTCCTGCGTTTTACAACTTGAACGCCTGCGTTTTTTCCGCACACTCCCATAAAACGGCCAGTTTCCGGCCAGAAACACCCACTTCCTGTCAATCACACTCCGATCAGCACAGCGATGAAAACGTTTCGTTATGCTGTGAGTAAAATAACTAACTTTTGTGTAAAATAACTAAGCGCATGCGCTCTGCGAACCTTGCGCATGCGCAGTAAGCGACTAATCGCAGTATAGTGGAAATCGGCAACGAGCGAACAACTCGAAATGATCCCCCATAGACTAGTTTGGACCAGACTTTCTGTCAGGAGTAATGTTTTGTTATATGGTTCACAGGTCCTTTGTGGTGCTGAAGCCTAGAGCTCAATGTAAACATATTCCACAGCGCTTTACAGAGAATATTTGCCCATTCAAATCAGTCCCTGCCCCAGTGGAGCTTACAATCTATATTCCCTATCACATGTACACACTGACACATTCACGCTAGGGTTAATTTTTGTTGGGAGCCAATTAACCTACCAGTATATTTTTGGATTGTGGGAGGAAACCGGAGCACCTGGAGAAAACCCACACAAATAATAAGAATTTACTTACCGATAATTCTATTTCTCGGAGTCCGTAGTGGATGCTGGGGTTCCTGAAAGGACCATGGGGGATAGCGGCTCCGCAGGAGACAGGGCACAAAAAGTAAAGCTTTAGGATCAGGTGGTGTGCACTGGCTCCTCCCCCTATGACCCTCCTCCAAGCCTCAGTTAGGTACTGTGCCCGGACGAGCGTACACAATAAGGAAGGATTTATGAATCCCGGGTAAGACTCATACCAGCCACACCAATCACACTGTACAACCTGTGATCTGAACCCAGTTAACAGTATGATAACAGCGGAGCCTCTGAAAAGATGGCTCACAACAATAATAACCCGATTTTTGTAACTATGTACAAGTAATGCAGATAATCCGCACTTGGGATGGGCGCCCAGCATCCACTACGGACTCCGAGAAATAGAATTATCGGTAAGTAAATTCTTATTTTCTCTATCGTCCTAGTGGATGCTGGGGTTCCTGAAAGGACCATGGGGATTATACCAAAGCTCCCAAACGGGCGGGAGAGTGCGGATGACTCTGCAGCACCGAATGAGAGAACTCCAGGTCCTCCTTAGCCAGGGTATCAAATTTGTAGGATTTTACAAACGTGTTTGCCCCTGACTAAATAGCCGCTCGGCAAAGTTGTAAAGCCGAGACCCCTCGGGCAGCCGCCCAAGATGAGCCCACCTTCCTTGTGGAATGGGCATTTACATATTTTGGCTGTGGCAGGCCTGCCACAGAATGTGCAAGCTGAATTGTATTACACATCCAACTAGCAAACGTCTGCTTAAAAGCAAGAGCACCCAGTTTGTTGGGTGCATACAGGATAACAGCAAGTCAGTTTTCCTGACTCCAGCCGTCCTGGAACCTATATTTTCAGGGCCCTGACCACATCTAGCAACTTGGAGTCCTCCAAGTCCCTAGTAGGCGCAAGACACCACAATAAGCTGGTTCAGGTGAAACACTGACACCACCTTAGGGAGAGAACTGGGGACGAGTCCGCAGCTCTGCCCTGTCCGAATGGACAAACAGATATGGGCTTTTTTGAGAAAAAAACCACCAATTTGACACTCGCCTGGTCCAGGCCAGGTCCAAGAGCATGTTCACTTTTCATGTGAGATGCTTCAAATCCACAGATTTGACTGGTTTTAAACCAATGTGTTTTGAGGAATCCCAGAACTACGTTGAGATCCCACAGTGCCACTGGAGGCACAAAAGGGGGTTGTATATGCAATACTCCCTTGACAAACTTCTGGACTTCAGGAACTGAAGCCAATTCTTTCTGGAAGCAAAATCGACAGGGCCGAAATTTGAACCTTAATGGACCCCAATTTGAGGCCCATAGACACTCCTGTTTGCAAGAAATGCAGGAATCGACCGAGTTGAAATTTCTTCGTGGGGCCTTCCTGGCCTCACACCACGCAACATATTTTCGCCACATGTGGTGATAATGTTGTGCGGTCACCTCCTTTCTGGCTTTGACCAGGGTAGGAATGACCTCTTCCTGAATGCCTTTTCCCTTAGGATCCGGCGTTCCACCGCCATGCCGTCAAACGCAGCTGCGGTAAGTCTTGGAACAGACATGGTACTTGCTGAAACAAGTCCCTTCTTAGCGGCAGAGGCCATAAGTCCTCTGTGAGCATCTCTTGAAGTTCCGGGTACCAAGTCCTTCTTGGCCAATCCGGAGCCATGAGTATAGTTCTTACTCCTCTACGTCTTATAATTCTCAGTACCTTAGGTATGAAAAGCAGAGGATGGAACACATACACCGACTGGTACACCCACGGTGTTACCAGAACGTCCACAGCTATTGCCTGAGGGTCTCTTAACCTGGCGCAATACCTGTCCCGTTTTTTGTTCAGACGGGACGCCATCATGTCCACCTTTGGTAATTCCCAACGGTTTACAATTATGTGGAAAACTTCCCCATGAAGTTCCCACTCTGCCGGGTGGAGGTCGTGCCTACTGAGGAAGTCTGCTTCCCAGTTTCCATTCCCGGAATGAAACACTGCTGACAGTGCTATCACATGATTTTCCGCCCAGCGAAAAGTCCTTGCAGTTTTTGCCACTGCCCTCCTGCTTCTTGTGCCGCCCTGTCTATTTACGTGGGCGACTGCCGTGATGTTTTATCCCACTGGATCAATACCGGCTGACCTTGAAGCAGAGGTCTTGCTAAGCTTAGAGCATTATAAATTTACCCTTAGCTATATTTATGTGGAGAAAAATCTCCAGACTTGATCACACTCCCTGGAAATTTTTTCCTTGTGTGACTGCTCCCCAGCCTCTCGGGCTGGCCTCCGTGGTCACCAACATCCAAAACTGAATGCCGAATCTGCGGCCCTCTAGAAGATGAGCACTCTGTAACCACCACAGGAGAGACACCCTTGTCCTTGGATATAGGGTTATCCGCTGATGCATCTGAAGATGCGATCCGGACCATTTGTCCAGCAGATCCCACTGAAAAGTTCTTGCATGAAATCTGCCGACTGGAATTGCTTCGAAGGAAGTCACCATTTTTTTTACCATGGCCCTTGTGCAATGATGCACTGATTTTAGGAGGTTCCTGACTAGCTCGGATAACTCCCTGGCTTTCTCTTCCGGGAGAAACACCTTTTTCTGGACTGTGTCCAGAATCATCCCTAAGCACAGGAGACTTGTTGTCGGGATCAGCTGCGATTTTGGAATATTTAGAATCCACCCCTGCTGTTGTAACAGTATCCGAGATAGTGCTACTCCGACCTCCAACTGTTCCCTGGACTTTGCCCTTATCAGGAGATCGTCCAAGTAAGGGATAATTAAGACGCCTTTTCTTCGAAGAAGAACCATCATTTCGGCCATTACCTTGGTAAAGACCCGGGGTGCCGTAGACAATCCAAACGGCAGCGTCTGAAACTGATAGTGACAGTTCTGTACCACGAACCTGAGGTACCCTTAGTGATAAGGGCAAATTTGGGACATGGAGGTAAGCATCCCTGATGTCTCGGGACACCAGATAGTCCCCTTCTTCCCGGTTCGTTATCACTGCTCTGAGTGACTCCATCTTGATTTGAACCTTTGTAAGTGTTCAAATTTTTTTAGATTTAGAATAGGTCTCACCTAGCCTTCTGGCTTCAGTACCACAATATAGTGTGGAATAATACCCCCTTTTCTTGTTGTAGGAGGGGTAATTTAATTATCACCTGCTGGGAATACAGCTCGTGAATTTTTTCCCATACTGCCTCCTTGTCGGAGGGAGACCTTGGTAAAGCAGACTTCAGGAGCCTGCGCAGGGGAAACGTCTCGACATTCCAAACTGTACCCCTGGGATACTACTTGTAGGATCCAGGGGTCCTGTACGGTCTCAGCGTCATGCTGAGAGCTTGTCAGAAGCGGTGGAACGCTTCTGTTCCTGGGAATGGGCTGCCTGCTGCAGTCTTCTTCCCTTTCCTCTATCCCTGGGCAGATATGACTCTTATAGGGACGAAAGGACTGAAGCTGAAAAGACGGTGTCTTTTTCTGCAGAGATGTGACTTAGGGTAAAAACGGTGGATTTTCCAGCAGTTGCCGTGGCCACCAGGTCCGATGGACCGACCCCAAATAACTCCTCTTCCTTTATACGGCAATACACCTTTGTGCCGTTTGGAATCTGCATCACCTGACCACTGTCGTGTCCATAAACATCTTCTGGCAGATATGGACATCGCACTTACTCTTGATGCCAGAGTGCAAATATCCCTCTGTGCATCTCGCATATATAGAAATACATCCTTTAAATGCTCTATAGTCAATAAAATACTGTCCCTGTCAAGGGTATCAATATTTTTAGTCAGGGAATCCGACCAAGCCACCCCAGCTCTGCACATCCAGGCTGAGGCGATCGCTGGTCGCAGTATAACACCAGTATGTGTGTATATACTTTTTATGATATTTTTCCAGCCTCCTGTCAGCTGGCTCCTTGAGGACGGCCCTATCTATAGACGGTACCGCCACTTGTTCTGATAAGCGTGTGAGCGCCTTATCCACCCTAAGGGGTGTTTCCCAACGCGCCCTAACTTCTGGCGGGAAAGGGTATACCGCCCATATTTTCTATCGGGGGGAACCCACGCATCATCACACACTTCATTTAATTTATCTGATTCAGGAAAAACAACGGTAGTTTTTTCACATCCCACATAATACCCTCTTTTGTGGTACTTGTAGTATCAGAAATATGTAACACCTCCTTCATTGCCCTTAACGTGTGGCCCTAATAAGGAATACGTTTGTTTATTCACCGTCGACACTGGATTCAGTGTCCCTGTCTGTGTCTGTGTCGACCGACTAAAGTAAACGGGCGTTTTAAAACCCCTGACGGTGTTTTTGAGACGTCTGGACCGGTACTAATTGTTTGTCGGCCATCTCATGTCGTCAACCGACCTTGGCGCGTGTTGACATTATCACGTAATTCCCTAAATAAGCCATCCATTCCGGTGTCGACTCCCTAGAGAGTGACATCACCATTACAGGCAATTGCTCCGCCTCCTCACCAACATCGTCCTCATACATGTCGACACACACGTACCGACACACAGCACACACACAGGGAATGCTCTGATAGAGGACAGGACCCACTAGCCCTTTGGAGAGACAGAGGGAGAGTTTGCCAGCACACACCAAAAACGCTATAATTATATAGGGACAACCTTATATAAGTGTTTTCCCTTATAGCATCTTTTTTATATATTTCTAACGCCAAATTAGTGCCCCCCCTCTCTGTTTTAACCCTGTTTCTGTAGTGCAGTGCAGGGGAGAGCCTGGGAGCCTTCCCTCCAGCCTTTCTGTGAGGGAAAATGGCGCTGTGTGCTGAGGAGATAGGCCCCGCCCCTTTTTCGGCGGCCTCGTCTCCCGCTCTTAACGGATTCTGGCAGGGGTTAAATATCTCCATATAGCCCCCGGAGGCTATATGTGAGGTATTTTTAGCCAAAAAAGGTTTTCATTTGCCTCCCAGGGCGCCCCCCTCCCAGCGCCCTGCACCCTCAGTGACTGCCGTGTGAAGTGTGCTGAGAGGAAAATGGCGCACAGCTGCAGTGCTGTGCGCTACCTTAAGAAGACTGAGGAGTCTTCTGCCGCCGATTCTGGACCTCTTCTCGTTTCAGCATCTGCAAGGGGGCCGGCGGCGAGGCTCCGGTGACCATCCAGGCTGTACCTGTGATCGTCCCTCTGGAGCTAATGTCCAGTAGCCAAGAAGCCAATCCATCCTGCACGCAGGTGAGTTCACTTCTTCTCCCCTAAGTCCCTCGTTGCAGTGATCCTGTTGCCAGCAGGACTCACTGTAAAATAAAAAACCTAAGCTAAACTTTTCTAAGCAGCTCTTTAGGAGAGCCACCTAGATTGCACCCTTCTCGGCCGGGCACAAAAATCTAACTGAGGCTTGGAGGAGGGTCATAGGGGGAGGAGCCAGTGCACACCACCTGATCCTAAAGCTTTACTTTTTGTGCCCTGTCTCCTGCGGAGCCGCTATCCCCCATGGTCCTTTCAGGAACCCCAGCATCCACTAGGACGATAGAGAAATGGGGAGAATATACAAACTCCACACAGTTAGAGCCATGGTGGGAATCAAACCCACTACCTCAGTGCTGTGAGGCAGTAATGCTTACCATTACACCATCCGTACTGCCCATACTGTATGAAGCCCTTTGTGCATTGTGCTTCCAGAGCTAGACTTTAGTAAAGAGAGCTTACCACAGACAAAATGGCTAAAGACAATACAAGTTGGTGTCAACTTGCCATTAATTTAATTTCTCATCAAAGGCATATACAGTAAACCATTTGATATGCAGTCCCGTCTGAATGATATTACAAACTGTTCTCTGACTAGAACAAATTAGAGATGGAAAACCCATTTTTGCACAGCTGATCAGTCATAACTACCCTATCAAAAACAAATACATACATAAAATAAAAATTTACATTTGTCATATAGACCAGTATTAAATGTAAGAGTGCATAACAGCTTTTCAAAACCCATAAGATTCTGTGTGGATAGTTTGCATGACATTTACTTTTTACTAAACCAGAATGGATTATGCATTAAAATAGATCTCCAGAATGCTTTCCTTCCTATTTCCATATATCTATACAACAGTAGGTTACAATTTTTATTGGAAAATGCTTTTATTTCAGTGTCCTGTCATGTTATTTTGCTTCTCAAATACACCTTATATTTTACCTATTGGAACAATAGTAGTCACCACATTTCTCCAACCATATGGAGTCTAAAGAGTGGTATACGTAAACAATTTGCTAAAATCATACACCACAGGAACTTAACAGTATCTTTCATAATAGAATTGGTCTTTATCATAAACTGCCAATATAGAGCAGTCAACAGAGCAGCGGCATCTACAGGCAAGATCCCTAAGGTTGAATCATGATAAAGCACCCTTTCTTTCCAGTACATGCTTTGAATTATGGAACCTGCCTCCTCCAAAGAAATGGGGAGCAGTAGAGAGATTGGTTCTGACTTTCTTGTCAAAGCCAACAATTTCTCTCAATTATTTACCGGCACTAACCGGGACAAAGGTAGATCTCTCTCACACGTTTTGTCTCCTATGCAGGTACTCACTAGCTCTCCTCAGGTTTTCATAAATCCTGTCACTGCTAGTCAAGCATACCTAGCTTCCCATGTCATATGGGAGTTAAAAGAGTGAATATATATTTTTACATATATATATATTTTTACATATATATATATATATATATATATATATATATATATTATTTCTTCTCAGTGTTTGCCTTTCACAAGCCTCACCAGTACTGTATGCCTAAATAAATGGTTCAGTCAAGTTCAGATCTAAATGTGGAGATATTACTCTTTGTTCCAACACACATGATATTCACCCTCAGGTGTTCTTGTTATTAAGATTGCTACCAGTAAGCTTTGAAAAATCTGATTCAGTGAGTGTTAGCCCCGCCCAGCTGCTAGTGTGCATGTGACCTGTGCACAACCTAGCCTGCTGGGCAAGTGCACCTTCACTGTTAGTGTCGGTAGGTTAGTGATTTAAAAATTTCACTTCCCTGCCTTGACCTTGCACCAACAGATCACGGCGAGCACAGGATAAAAAAGAAAAAATATATATTATGCCATACACCTCAATGCCCTTGATACATTAAATCCCCATTACGGCAGCCAAGTGTCCCCATTTTACACAGTATGGCAGGCAAGAGTCCCCATTTTCCACAATACGGCAGCCAAGAGTCCCCATTTTCCACAATACAGCAGGCAAGAGTCCCCATTTTCCACAATACGGCAGGCGAGTGTCCCCATTTTCCACATTACAACAAGCAAGTGTCCCCATTTTCCACATTACGGCAAGCAAGTGTCCCCATTTTCCACAATACGGCAGGCAAGTGTCCCCATTTTACACAATACGGCAGGCAAGTGTCCCCATTTTACACAATACGGCAGGCAAGTGTCCCCATTTCACACAATACGGCAGGCGTCCCCATTTTCCACATTACGTCAGGCGTTCCCATTTTACACAATATGGCAGGCAAGGGTCCCCATTTTCCACATTACGGCAAGCAAGTGTCCCCATTTTCCACAAAAGGGCAGGCAAGTGTCCCTTTTTTACACAATACGGCAGGCAAGTGTCCCCATTTCACACAATACGGCAGGTAAGTGTCCCCATTTCACACAATACGGCAGGCGTCCCCATTTTCCACATTACGTCAGGCGTCCCCATTTTACACAATATGGCAGGCAAGGGTCCCCATTTTACACATTACGACAGGCCAGAGTCCCCACTTTACACATTACGGCAGGCCAGAGTCCCCATTTTACACATTATGGCAGGCCAGAGTCCCCATTTTACACATTACGGCAGGCAAGAGTCCCCATTTTACACATTACGGCAGGCAAGTGTCCCCATTTCACACATTACGGCTGGCCAGAGTCCCCTTTTACACATTACGGCAGACAAGAGTCTCCATTTTACACATTACGGCAGGCCAGAGTCCCCATTTTACACATTACGGCAGGCAAGAGTCCCCATTTTACACATTACGGCAGGCCAGAGTCCCCATTTTACACATTATGGCAGGCCAGTTTCCCCATTTTACACATTACGGCAGGCAAGTGTTCCCATTTCACACATGATGGCAGGAAAGTGTCCCCATTTTACATATTATGGCAGGATAGTGCCCCCATTTTACATATGATGGCAGGCAAGTGTCCTTATTTTACACATGGTGGCGGTGGGGAGAGAAAGAGAGAGGGAGAGGCTGACTTCCTCCCGCTCTTCGGCAGCCTCTCCCTCAACTTTGCGGCGCTTGGTGGTTCCCCTGCAGCTTGGCTCCCCCTCCTGGCCTCCTCCCACCTGCCGACTACCCAGCTCGGGGGGCGGAGTTTCGCGGAATGATGCGGGTGCGTCGTGACATCACGACGCACCCACGTCATTTTGCAAAACTCCATTCCTGAGCTGGGTACTCGGGAGGAGGGGGAATCACAAGAAGTGCCGCGGCGGGCGCCCCGTGCGTTTGCACAGCTCACCTGTCGCAAGAAATGGCACTGAGCTGGGGTGATATAAAGATCAGTGAGGTCACTCTGTCTCCTCTGAATCCTCCTGAGCTCCGTGTGTCTGTGGCTTCTGCTGCTGCAGGGTGAGGACTGTGCTCTGATTGGCTCTCTGAGTCAGTGAGAGCCAATCAGAGCTACCAGTGGGCCCTGTTGCTAAGCAGCAGCCTAGAGAGGGGAGGGGACTGACTGAGCAGACTCATGTCTGAAGCAGAGAGAGTGTAAGACAGCCTCCAACGAACTTAGGAAGTTTCCCTGATACAGACACAGCAGCAAGGGGAGGCATAGCCATAGGCGTGCGCACGGGGGGTGCCTGGTGCGCACAGGCACCCCCTAATGTCCGGCACCTCGCACGCTGCCTGCTACAGCACAGTGATAGAATAGCCAAGCCTGCAGCCCATTGCTGTGCCTCCCCCTACCGCTGCGCCCGGCGCCCGCTAATAAATGATGACGGTGCTTAGTGTACTTTACGTGCCGGCGGCCTCACAGGGGGAAACTGAAGTCATCTGATGTGATTATATCACAGCGTGCGTCCGCCCATGCTCTCCTCCCGGCCGTCGCGCTCCCCTCCTGCCCGCGCTCAGTCTCAATCCTAGGGTGCAGCCAAGCCACAGCCAGCGTTCCTCTCACTGGAGGACACATTCTGCTGGGGCAGTTCAACAGAGACTCTGTCACCGAGATGGACAGTAAGTCACTGTTTCTGATATTGTGGGTTCCATTACCAATAGCCAAATTTATCAATATCCTTCCCTATCATCATACATACAAGTACTAGAGATCCTATGAAAAAAAAAAGGGGAAAGATAATAAATAATATAATATGAATGTGACATCATTATTGGAAGTATAATTATTTTTTTCTTGCAGCCATACTTATTCTACCAGTGGTGAATTTGCCATAAGTTACCCAAGGCACGTGCTGTGTGGCTTACTATGAATTTCGGCTCATACTGTGTGGCGTAATATGATTTGTGGCTCATACTGTGTGGCGTAATATGATTTGTGGCTCATACTGTGTGGCGTTATATGAATTTCGGCTCATACTGTGTGGCGTAATATGAATTTCGGCTCATACTGTGTGGCGTTATATGAATTTCGGCTCATACTGTGTGGCGTTATATGAATTTCGGCTCATACTGTGTGGCGTAATATGAATTTCGGCTCATACTGTGTGGCGTTATATGAATTTCGGCTCATACTATGTGGCGTAATATGATTTTTGGCTCATACTGTGTGGCGTAATATGAATTTCAGCTCATACTGTGTGGCATAATATGATTTTTGGCTCATACTGTGTGGCGTTATATGAATTTCGGCTCATACTGTGTGGCGTAATATGAATTTCAGCTCATACTGTGTGGCGTTATATGAATTTCGGCTCATACTGTGTGGCGTAATATGAATTTCAGCTCATACTGTGTGGCGTTATATGAATTTCGGCTCATACTGTGTGGCGTAATATGAATTTCAACTCATACTGTGTGGCGTTATATGAATTTCGGCTCATACTGTGTGGCGTAATATGATTTTTGCCTCATACTGTGTGGCGTTATATGAATTTCGGCTCATACTGTGTGGCGTAATATGAATTTCAGCTCATACTGTGTGGCGTAATATGAATTTCGGCTCATACTGTGTGGCGTAATATGAATTTCAGCTCATACTGTGTGGCGTTATATGAATTTCGGCTCATACTGTGTGGCGTAATATGATTTGTGGCTCATACTGTGTGGCGTTATATGAATTTTGGCTCATACTGTGTGGCGTTATATGAATTTCGGCTCATACTGTGTGGCGTAATATGAATTTCGGCTCATACTGTGTGGCGTTATATGAATTTCGGCTCATACTGTGTGGCGTAATATGATTTTTGGCTCATACTGTGTGGCGTTATATGAATTTCGGCTCATACTGTGTGGCGTAATATGAATTTCGGCTCATAATGTGTGGCGTAATATGAATTTCGGCTCATAATGTGTGGCGTAATATGAAATTCGGCTCATACTGTGTGGCGTAATATGAATTTCGGCTCATACTGTGTGGCGTAATGTGAATTTCGGCTCATAATGTGTGGCGTAATATGAATTTCGGCTCATAATGTGTGGCGTAATATGAAATTCGGCTCATACTGTGTGGCGTAATATGAATTTCGGCTCATACTGTGTGGCGTAATATGATTTGTGGCTCATACTGTGTGGCGTTATATGAATTTTGGCTCATACTGTGTGGCGTTATATGAATTTCGGCTCATACTGTGTGGCGTAATATGAATTTCGGCTCATACTGTGTGGCGTTATATGAATTTCGGCTCATACTATGTGGCGTAATATGATTTTTGGCTCATACTGTGTGGCGTTATATGAATTTCGGCTCATACTGTGTGGCGTAATATGAATTTCGGCTCATAATGTGTGGCGTAATATGAATTTCGGCTCATAATGTGTGGCGTAATATGAAATTCGGCTCATACTGTGTGGCGTAATATGAATTTCGGCTCATACTGTGTGGCGTAATGTGAATTTCGGCTCATAATGTGTGGCGTAATATGAATTTCGGCTCATAATGTGTGGCGTAATATGAAATTCGGCTCATACTGTGTGGCGTAATATGAATTTCGGCTCATACTGTGTGGCGTAATGTGAATTTTGGCTCATACTGTGTGGTTTAATGTGAATTTCGGCTCATACCGTGTGGCGTAATGTGAATTTTGGCTCATATCATGTGGTGTAAGGTGAATTTCGGCTCATACTGTGTGGCGTAATGTGAATTTCGGCTCATACTGTGTGGCGTAATATGAATTTCGGCTCATACTGTGTGGCATAATATAAATTTTGGCTCATACCATGTGGCGTAATGTGAATTTTGGCTCATACTGTTTGGTATAATGTGAATTTCGGCTCATACTGTGTGGCGTAATGTGAATTTCAGCTCATACTGTGTGCTGTAACGTGAATTTCGGCTCATATTGTGTGGCGTACTGTGAATAAGGGGCACTAATGTCAGTAGCTGGTGAGCACGGGGACATATGTGACAAATGTTGGTATCCTGCAGAGGAGGTGGGATCTGATGGCATAGAAAGAGGCAGATGTGGCTCTTATGGCACATGTGTACATTTTAAACGTTACCTGTGTTATGTTAAAACTCAAACGTTTGGCCCCGTAAATCTCCCGTACTTTTCAGGATGGCTCACTCAAAATAAGGGTGTAGGTGCTGGGGGCTGCAAGGGTTGGTGATGGTGGGGAATGGGGGTGGAATGTATATGCACCTAGGCCCACCACTCTTTAGTTCTGCCACTGGGTCAGGGATAGGTTGAGTAAGTGTAAGCAGCGGTAGGGTGCAGCGGCAGCTAGGACTCAGGGTTATTCCGTAGCGGACAGTCAGTACGGGCCGGTGGTTGCACAATTATGTTTAATTTTATTTCTCTGCGGTGTATTATATCTACTTGTATAATTTAATTAATAACTAGGGAGAAATTAGATTAAGCCATGTTACTTTACTGAGAGAATGTAAGTGCTAGACATGTCCCTGGGCGGTGCACCCCCTAATAAAATTAGCTGCGCACGCCTATGGGCATAGCTATTGGGAATTAGAAAAAAACAAGCACCATCGGAAGACCATCGAATGACTCGTTCGATGGTGAAAAACATCGGGAGGGCACCATTAAATGCTAAAAACACTACCATCAAAACAAAAACATTGATGGTTCGGAAACATCGACCATCGATGTCCATCCGTACACCAATGTCCTATGACATCACCAATGTCTTATGACATCACAATAGCTCCCCCACTTCAGGAGACACACAGGCTGAGGAGACTCATTTCCTATTGGAAAGCAGACTTATCAGGAAGCAAACCAAAGGAGACTAATATTATTATTATTATCTGTTATTTTCTTCTGTGCGGCCAGATACCATGGCAGCACAGCGCAGTGTGCTACTGCTCTGCATCCTGTACCTTCTCTGTGGTGCAGAGCTGTGTAGTAGCTGCTTCACCTGTCTGAGGACAGCTACGGAAAGGGCAAGCATTTGCCGATATGCACAATCTATAGAGAAGATGGACGGCGTCGAGTGCCTGGAAAAGATACGGAAAGGGTTTAAACCTTTGGAAAACATCCCACTACCGTTTACAGAGATGAGCAAGATTAGAGAGCATCTGGGAGGCTTTAATATAACAGTCAGATAGATCAGACCATCGCTCTCTGCAAAGGACTGGACAGCGGCATTTGGGCTAATGATAAAGGATTACATCAAGGATGTAAAATCGATGGCAGCCAGGAACCCAGCTGAGAAATGTGTACCCAGGTGCGGGATACAGAAAGCAGCACGGGTGTTTCGGTGTGATGAGTGCACAGTGCAGGACTGCAATGCAGCTACAGAGTGTTTCCCTGGAGGACATCTATGTGAAGGAGCGCGAACTGACCAACATTTTGTGCGTTACACCTTTCACCCTTCCCAGCACAATAACAGTAACATGGATGCTGGCCCGGAACCTCAGGGTGGCGGACATCAGTTATTGTAAAACCATATATATGGGGGAAGATCTGCACATCCTGATTAATCCCACTCGTAAATACCACGAGGGAACGTACGCCTGTCAGGTTAGGGATGCGGACGACGATGTGATAGCGGAGATGTTTTATTTCCTGAATATCACCCGGAGTAAAGCAATCGAATACTCTGAGCTGGAGGATGCTTTCAACGAGGTCGTGAATGCAGACGTCAGTCCAGAGGATTTTAGCAGCATTGCACACGCTAAACCGCCGCCCTCTGGGAGTGTATCTTAGCAGTAGTGGGAACGAAAGATTAACAGAATTGCGAATAGAAATTTCTTAGCAGTTTCTGAGTAGCTCCAGACTTACTCAGCCATTGCGACCAGCTCAGTCCTTTTCGTTTCCAGCGTTTGCCCAACCACTCCCCCGCTTCTCCAGCCACTCCTGCGTTTTACAACTTGAACGCCTGCGTTTTTTCCGCACACTCCCATAAAACGGCCAGTTTCCGGCCAGAAACACCCACTTCCTGTCAATCACACTCCGATCAGCACAGCGATGAAAACGTTTCGTTATGCTGTGAGTAAAATAACTAACTTTTGTGTAAAATAACTAAGCGCATGCGCTCTGCGAACCTTGCGCATGCGCAGTAAGCGACTAATCGCAGTATAGTGGAAATCGGCAACGAGCGAACAACTCGAAATGATCCCCCATAGACTAGTTTGGACCAGACTTTCTGTCAGGAGTAATGTTTTGTTATATGGTTCACAGGTCCTTTGTGGTGCTGAAGCCTAGAGCTCAATGTAAACATATTCCACAGCGCTTTACAGAGAATATTTGCCCATTCAAATCAGTCCCTGCCCCAGTGGAGCTTACAATCTATATTCCCTATCACATGTACACACTGACACATTCACGCTAGGGTTAATTTTTGTTGGGAGCCAATTAACCTACCAGTATATTTTTGGATTGTGGGAGGAAACCGGAGCACCTGGAGAAAACCCACACAAATAATAAGAATTTACTTACCGATAATTCTATTTCTCGGAGTCCGTAGTGGATGCTGGGGTTCCTGAAAGGACCATGGGGGATAGCGGCTCCGCAGGAGACAGGGCACAAAAAGTAAAGCTTTAGGATCAGGTGGTGTGCACTGGCTCCTCCCCCTATGACCCTCCTCCAAGCCTCAGTTAGGTACTGTGCCCGGACGAGCGTACACAATAAGGAAGGATTTATGAATCCCGGGTAAGACTCATACCAGCCACACCAATCACACTGTACAACCTGTGATCTGAACCCAGTTAACGGTATGATAACAGCGGAGCCTCTGAAAAGATGGCTCACAACAATAATAACCCGATTTTTGTAACTATGTACAAGTAATGCAGATAATCCGCACTTGGGATGGGCGCCCAGCATCCACTACGGACTCCGAGAAATAGAATTATCGGTAAGTAAATTCTTATTTTCTCTATCGTCCTAGTGGATGCTGGGGTTCCTGAAAGGACCATGGGGATTATACCAAAGCTCCCAAACGGGCGGGAGAGTGCGGATGACTCTGCAGCACCGAATGAGAGAACTCCAGGTCCTCCTTAGCCAGGGTATCAAATTTGTAGGATTTTACAAACGTGTTTGCCCCTGACTAAATAGCCGCTCGGCAAAGTTGTAAAGCCGAGACCCCTCGGGCAGCCGCCCAAGATGAGCCCACCTTCCTTGTGGAATGGGCATTTACATATTTTGGCTGTGGCAGGCCTGCCACAGAATGTGCAAGCTGAATTGTATTACACATCCAACTAGCAAAAGTCTGCTTAAAAGCAAGAGCACCCAGTTTGTTGGGTGCATACAGGATAACAGCAAGTCAGTTTTCCTGACTCCAGCCGTCCTGGAACCTATATTTTCAGGGCCCTGACCACATCTAGCAACTTGGAGTCCTCCAAGTCCCTAGTAGGCGCAAGACACCACAATAAGCTGGTTCAGGTGAAACACTGACACCACCTTAGGGAGAGAACTGGGGACGAGTCCGCAGCTCTGCCCTGTCCGAATGGACAAACAGATATGGGCTTTTTTGAGAAAAAAACCACCAATTTGACACTCGCCTGGTCCAGGCCAGGTCCAAGAGCATGTTCACTTTTCATGTGAGATGCTTCAAATCCACAGATTTGACTGGTTTTAAACCAATGTGTTTTGAGGAATCCCAGAACTACGTTGAGATCCCACAGTGCCACTGGAGGCACAAAAGGGGGTTGTATATGCAATACTCCCTTGACAAACTTCTGGACTTCAGGAACTGAAGCCAATTCTTTCTGGAAGAAAAATCGACAGGGCCGAAATTTGAACCTTAATGGACCCCAATTTGAGGCCCATAGACACTCCTGTTTGCAAGAAATGCAGGAATCGACCGAGTTGAAATTTCTTCGTGGGGCCTTCCTGGCCTCACACCACGCAACATATTTTCGCCACATGTGGTGATAATGTTGTGCGGTCACCTCCTTTCTGGCTTTGACCAGGGTAGGAATGACCTCTTCCTGAATGCCTTTTCCCTTAGGATCCGGCGTTCCACCGCCATGCCGTCAAACGCAGCTGCGGTAAGTCTTGGAACAGACATGGTACTTGCTGAAACAAGTCCCTTCTTAGCGGCAGAGGCCATAAGTCCTCTGTGAGCATCTCTTGAAGTTCCGGGTACCAAGTCCTTCTTGGCCAATCCGGAGCCATGAGTATAGTTCTTACTCCTCTACGTCTTATAATTCTCAGTACCTTAGGTATGAAAAGCAGAGGATGGAACACATACACCGACTGGTACACCCACGGTGTTACCAGAACGTCCACAGCTATTGCCTGAGGGTCTCTTAACCTGGCGCAATACCTGTCCCGTTTTTTGTTCAGACGGGACGCCATCATGTCCACCTTTGGTAATTCCCAACGGTTTACAATTATGTGGAAAACTTCCCCATGAAGTTCCCACTCTGCCGGGTGGAGGTCGTGCCTACTGAGGAAGTCTGCTTCCCAGTTTCCATTCCCGGAATGAAACACTGCTGACAGTGCTATCACATGATTTTCCGCCCAGCGAAAAGTCCTTGCAGTTTTTGCCACTGCCCTCCTGCTTCTTGTGCCGCCCTGTCTATTTACGTGGGCGACTGCCGTGATGTTTTATCCCACTGGATCAATACCGGCTGACCTTGAAGCAGAGGTCTTGCTAAGCTTAGAGCATTATAAATTTACCCTTAGCTATATTTATGTGGAGAAAAATCTCCAGACTTGATCACACTCCCTGGAAATTTTTTCCTTGTGTGACTGCTCCCCAGCCTCTCGGGCTGGCCTCCGTGGTCACCAACATCCAAAACTGAATGCCGAATCTGCGGCCCTCTAGAAGATGAGCACTCTGTAACCACCACAGGAGAGACACCCTTGTCCTTGGATATAGGGTTATCCGCTGATGCATCTGAAGATGCGATCCGGACCATTTGTCCAGCAGATCCCACTGAAAAGTTCTTGCATGAAATCTGCCGACTGGAATTGCTTCGAAGGAAGTCACCATTTTTTTTACCATGGCCCTTGTGCAATGATGCACTGATTTTAGGAGGTTCCTGACTAGCTCGGATAACTCCCTGGCTTTCTCTTCCGGGAGAAACACCTTTTTCTGGACTGTGTCCAGAATCATCCCTAAGCACAGGAGACTTGTTGTCGGGATCAGCTGCGATTTTGGAATATTTAGAATCCACCCCTGCTGTTGTAACAGTATCCGAGATAGTGCTACTCCGACCTCCAACTGTTCCCTGGACTTTGCCCTTATCAGGAGATCGTCCAAGTAAGGGATAATTAAGACGCCTTTTCTTCGAAGAAGAACCATCATTTCGGCCATTACCTTGGTAAAGACCCGGGGTGCCGTAGACAATCCAAACGGCAGCGTCTGAAACTGATAGTGACAGTTCTGTACCACGAACCTGAGGTACCCTTAGTGATAAGGGCAAATTTGGGACATGGAGGTAAGCATCCCTGATGTCTCGGGACACCAGATAGTCCCCTTCTTCCCGGTTCGTTATCACTGCTCTGAGTGACTCCATCTTGATTTGAACCTTTGTAAGTGTTCAAATTTTTTTAGATTTAGAATAGGTCTCACCTAGCCTTCTGGCTTCAGTACCACAATATAGTGTGGAATAATACCCCCTTTTCTTGTTGTAGGAGGGGTAATTTAATTATCACCTGCTGGGAATACAGCTCGTGAATTTTTTCCCATACTGCCTCCTTGTCGGAGGGAGACCTTGGTAAAGCAGACTTCAGGAGCCTGCGCAGGGGAAACGTCTCGACATTCCAAACTGTACCCCTGGGATACTACTTGTAGGATCCAGGGGTCCTGTACGGTCTCAGCGTCATGCTGAGAGCTTGTCAGAAGCGGTGGAACGCTTCTGTTCCTGGGAATGGGCTGCCTGCTGCAGTCTTCTTCCCTTTCCTCTATCCCTGGGCAGATATGACTCTTATAGGGACGAAAGGACTGAAGCTGAAAAGACGGTGTCTTTTTCTGCAGAGATGTGACTTAGGGTAAAAACGGTGGATTTTCCAGCAGTTGCCGTGGCCACCAGGTCCGATGGACCGACCCCAAATAACTCCTCTTCCTTTATACGGCAATACACCTTTGTGCCGTTTGGAATCTGCATCACCTGACCACTGTCGTGTCCATAAACATCTTCTGGCAGATATGGACATCGCACTTACTCTTGATGCCAGAGTGCAAATATCCCTCTGTGCATCTCGCATATATAGAAATACATCCTTTAAATGCTCTATAGTCAATAAAATACTGTCCCTGTCAAGGGTATCAATATTTTTAGTCAGGGAATCCGACCAAGCCACCCCAGCTCTGCACATCCAGGCTGAGGCGATCGCTGGTCGCAGTATAACACCAGTATGTGTGTATATACTTTTTATGATATTTTTCCAGCCTCCTGTCAGCTGGCTCCTTGAGGACGGCCCTATCTATAGACGGTACCGCCACTTGTTCTGATAAGCGTGTGAGCGCCTTATCCACCCTAAGGGGTGTTTCCCAACGCGCCCTAACTTCTGGCGGGAAAGGGTATACCGCCCATATTTTCTATCGGGGGGAACCCACGCATCATCACACACTTCATTTAATTTATCTGATTCAGGAAAAACAACGGTAGTTTTTTCACATCCCACATAATACCCTCTTTTGTGGTACTTGTAGTATCAGAAATATGTAACACCTCCTTCATTGCCCTTAACGTGTGGCCCTAATAAGGAATACGTTTGTTTATTCACCGTCGACACTGGATTCAGTGTCCCTGTCTGTGTCTGTGTCGACCGACTAAAGTAAACGGGCGTTTTAAAACCCCTGACGGTGTTTTTGAGACGTCTGGACCGGTACTAATTGTTTGTCGGCCATCTCATGTCGTCAACCGACCTTGGCGCGTGTTGACATTATCACGTAATTCCCTAAATAAGCCATCCATTCCGGTGTCGACTCCCTAGAGAGTGACATCACCATTACAGGCAATTGCTCCGCCTCCTCACCAACATCGTCCTCATACATGTCGACACACACGTACCGACACACAGCACACACACAGGGAATGCTCTGATAGAGGACAGGACCCACTAGCCCTTTGGAGAGACAGAGGGAGAGTTTGCCAGCACACACCAAAAACGCTATAATTATATAGGGACAACCTTATATAAGTGTTTTCCCTTATAGCATCTTTTTTATATATTTCTAACGCCAAATTAGTGCCCCCCCTCTCTGTTTTAACCCTGTTTCTGTAGTGCAGTGCAGGGGAGAGCCTGGGAGCCTTCCCTCCAGCCTTTCTGTGAGGGAAAATGGCGCTGTGTGCTGAGGAGATAGGCCCCGCCCCCTTTTCGGCGGCCTCGTCTCCCGCTCTTAACGGATTCTGGCAGGGGTTAAATATCTCCATATAGCCCCCGGAGGCTATATGTGAGGTATTTTTAGCCAAAAAAGGTTTTCATTTGCCTCCCAGGGCGCCCCCCTCCCAGCGCCCTGCACCCTCAGTGACTGCCGTGTGAAGTGTGCTGAGAGGAAAATGGCGCACAGCTGCAGTGCTGTGCGCTACCTTAAGAAGACTGAGGAGTCTTCTGCCGCCGATTCTGGACCTCTTCTCGTTTCAGCATCTGCAAGGGGGCCGGCGGCGAGGCTCCGGTGACCATCCAGGCTGTACCTGTGATCGTCCCTCTGGAGCTAATGTCCAGTAGCCAAGAAGCCAATCCATCCTGCACGCAGGTGAGTTCACTTCTTCTCCCCTAAGTCCCTCGTTGCAGTGATCCTGTTGCCAGCAGGACTCACTGTAAAATAAAAAACCTAAGCTAAACTTTTCTAAGCAGCTCTTTAGGAGAGCCACCTAGATTGCACCCTTCTCGGCCGGGCACAAAAATCTAACTGAGGCTTGGAGGAGGGTCATAGGGGGAGGAGCCAGTGCACACCACCTGATCCTAAAGCTTTACTTTTTGTGCCCTGTCTCCTGCGGAGCCGCTATCCCCCATGGTCCTTTCAGGAACCCCAGCATCCACTAGGACGATAGAGAAATGGGGAGAATATACAAACTCCACACAGTTAGAGCCATGGTGGGAATCAAACCCACTACCTCAGTGCTGTGAGGCAGTAATGCTTACCATTACACCATCCGTACTGCCCATACTGTATGAAGCCCTTTGTGCATTGTGCTTCCAGAGCTAGACTTTAGTAAAGAGAGCTTACCACAGACAAAATGGCTAAAGACAATACAAGTTGGTGTCAACTTGCCATTAATTTAATTTCTCATCAAAGGCATATACAGTAAACCATTTGATATGCAGTCCCGTCTGAATGATATTACAAACTGTTCTCTGACTAGAACAAATTAGAGATGGAAAACCCATTTTTGCACAGCTGATCAGTCATAACTACCCTATCAAAAACAAATACATACATAAAATAAAAATTTACATTTGTCATATAGACCAGTATTAAATGTAAGAGTGCATAACAGCTTTTCAAAACCCATAAGATTCTGTGTGGATAGTTTGCATGACATTTACTTTTTACTAAACCAGAATGGATTATGCATTAAAATAGATCTCCAGAATGCTTTCCTTCCTATTTCCATATATCTATACAACAGTAGGTTACAATTTTTATTGGAAAATGCTTTTATTTCAGTGTCCTGTCATGTTATTTTGCTTCTCAAATACACCTTATATTTTACCTATTGGAACAATAGTAGTCACCACATTTCTCCAACCATATGGAGTCTAAAGAGTGGTATACGTAAACAATTTGCTAAAATCATACACCACAGGAACTTAACAGTATCTTTCATAATAGAATTGGTCTTTATCATAAACTGCCAATATAGAGCAGTCAACAGAGCAGCGGCATCTACAGGCAAGATCCCTAAGGTTGAATCATGATAAAGCACCCTTTCTTTCCAGTACATGCTTTGAATTATGGAACCTGCCTCCTCCAAAGAAATGGGGAGCAGTAGAGAGATTGGTTCTGACTTTCTTGTCAAAGCCAACAATTTCTCTCAATTATTTACCGGCACTAACCGGGACAAAGGTAGATCTCTCTCACACGTTTTGTCTCCTATGCAGGTACTCACTAGCTCTCCTCAGGTTTTCATAAATCCTGTCACTGCTAGTCAAGCATACCTAGCTTCCCATGTCATATGGGAGTTAAAAGAGTGAATATATATTTTTACATATATATATATATTTTTACATATATATATATATATATATATATATATATATATATTTATTATTTCTTCTCAGTGTTTGCCTTTCACAAGCCTCACCAGTACTGTATGCCTAAATAAATGGTTCAGTCAAGTTCAGATCTAAATGTGGAGATATTACTCTTTGTTCCAACACACATGATATTCACCCTCAGGTGTTCTTGTTATTAAGATTGCTACCAGTAAGCTTTGAAAAATCTGATTCAGTGAGTGTTAGCCCCGCCCAGCTGCTAGTGTGCATGTGACCTGTGCACAACCTAGCCTGCTGGGCAAGTGCACCTTCACTGTTAGTGTCGGTAGGTTAGTGATTTAAAAATTTCACTTCCCTGCCTTGACCTTGCACCAACAGATCACGGCGAGCACAGGATAAAAAAGAAAAAATATATATTATGCCATACACCTCAATGCCCTTGATACATTAAATCCCCATTACGGCAGCCAAGTGTCCCCATTTTACACAGTATGGCAGGCAAGAGTCCCCATTTTCCACAATACGGCAGCCAAGAGTCCCCATTTTCCACAATACAGCAGGCAAGAGTCCCCATTTTCCACAATACGGCAGGCGAGTGTCCCCATTTTCCACATTACAACAAGCAAGTGTCCCCATTTTCCACATTACGGCAAGCAAGTGTCCCCATTTTCCACAATACGGCAGGCAAGTGTCCCCATTTTACACAATACGGCAGGCAAGTGTCCCCATTTTACACAATACGGCAGGCAAGTGTCCCCATTTCACACAATACGGCAGGCGTCCCCATTTTCCACATTACGTCAGGCGTTCCCATTTTACACAATATGGCAGGCAAGGGTCCCCATTTTACACATTACGGCAAGCAAGTGTCCCCATTTTCCACAAAAGGGCAGGCAAGTGTCCCTTTTTTACACAATACGGCAGGCAAGTGTCCCCATTTCACACAATACGGCAGGTAAGTGTCCCCATTTCACACAATACGGCAGGCGTCCCCATTTTCCACATTACGTCAGGCGTCCCCATTTTACACAATATGGCAGGCAAGGGTCCCCATTTTACACATTACGACAGGCCAGAGTCCCCACTTTACACATTACGGCAGGCCAGAGTCCCCATTTTACACATTATGGCAGGCCAGAGTCCCCATTTTACACATTACGGCAGGCAAGAGTCCCCATTTTACACATTACGGCAGGCAAGTGTCCCCATTTCACACATTACGGCTGGCCAGAGTCCCCTTTTACACATTACGGCAGACAAGAGTCTCCATTTTACACATTACGGCAGGCCAGAGTCCCCATTTTACACATTACGGCAGGCAAGAGTCCCCATTTTACACATTACGGCAGGCCAGAGTCCCCATTTTACACATTATGGCAGGCCAGTTTCCCCATTTTACACATTACGGCAGGCAAGTGTTCCCATTTCACACATGATGGCAGGAAAGTGTCCCCATTTTACATATTATGGCAGGATAGTGCCCCCATTTTACATATGATGGCAGGCAAGTGTCCTTATTTTACACATGGTGGCGGTGGGGAGAGAAAGAGAGAGGGAGAGGCTGACTTCCTCCCGCTCTTCGGCAGCCTCTCCCTCAACTTTGCGGCGCTTGGTGGTTCCCCTGCAGCTTGGCTCCCCCTCCTGGCCTCCTCCCTCCTGCCGACTACCCAGCTCGGGGGGCGGAGTTTCGCGGAATGATGCAGGTGCGTCGTGACATCACGACGCACCCACGTCATTTTGCAAAACTCCATTCCTGAGCTGGGTACTCGGGAGGAGGGGGAATCACAAGAAGTGACGCGGCGGGCGCCCCGTGCGTTTGCACAGCTCACCTGTCGCAAGAAATGGCACTGAGCTGGGGTGATATAAAGATCAGTGAGGTCACTCTGTCTCCTCTGAATCCTCCTGAGCTCCGTGTGTCTGTGGCTTCTGCTGCTGCTGCTGCAGGGTGAGGACTGTGCTCTGATTGGCTCTCTGAGTCAGTGAGAGCCAATCAGAGCTACCAGTGGGCCCTGTTGCTAAGCAGCAGCCTAGAGAGGGGAGGGGACTGACTGAGCAGACTCATGTCTGAAGCAGAGAGAGTGTAAGACAGCCTCCAACGAACTTAGGAAGTTTCCCTGATACAGACACAGCAGCAAGGGGAGGCATAGCCATAGGCGTGCGCACGGGGGGTGCCTGGTGCGCACAGGCACCCCCTAATGTCCGGCACCTCGCACGCTGCCTGCTACAGCACAGTGATAGAATAGCCAAGCCTGCAGCCCATTGCTGTGCCTCCCCCTACCGCTGCGCCCGGCGCCCGCTAATAAATGATGACGGTGCTTAGTGTACTTTACGTGCCGGCGGCCTCACAGGGGGAAACTGAAGTCATCTGATGTGATTATATCACAGCGTGCGTCCGCCCATGCTCTCCTCCCGGCCGTCGCGCTCCCCTCCTGCCCGCGCTCAGTCTCAATCCTAGGGTGCAGCCAAGCCACAGCCAGCGTTCCTCTCACTGGAGGACACATTCTGCTGGGGCAGTTCAACAGAGACTCTGTCACCGAGATGGACAGTAAGTCACTGTTTCTGATATTGTGGGTTCCATTACCAATAGCCAAATTTATCAATATCCTTCCCTATCATCATACATACAAGTACTAGAGATCCTATGAAAAAAAAAAGGGGAAAGATAATAAATAATATAATATGAATGTGACATCATTATTGGAAGTATAATTATTTTTTTCTTGCAGCCATACTTATTCTACCAGTGGTGAATTTGCCATAAGTTACCCAAGGCACGTGCTGTGTGGCTTACTATGAATTTCGGCTCATACTGTGTGGCGTAATATGATTTGTGGCTCATACTGTGTGGCGTAATATGATTTGTGGCTCATACTGTGTGGCGTTATATGAATTTCGGCTCATACTGTGTGGCGTAATATGATTTGTGGCTCATACTGTGTGGCGTTATATGAATTTCGGCTCATACTGTGTGGCGTAATATGAATTTCGGCTCATACTGTGTGGCGTTATATGAATTTCGGCTCATACTGTGTGGCGTTATATGAATTTCGGCTCATACTGTGTGGCGTAATATGAATTTCGGCTCATACTGTGTGGCGTTATATGAATTTCGGCTCATACTATGTGGCGTAATATGATTTTTGGCTCATACTGTGTGGCGTAATATGAATTTCAGCTCATACTGTGTGGCATAATATGATTTTTGGCTCATACTGTGTGGCGTTATATGAATTTCGGCTCATACTGTGTGGCGTAATATGAATTTCAGCTCATACTGTGTGGCGTTATATGAATTTCGGCTCATACTGTGTGGCGTAATATGAATTTCAGCTCATACTGTGTGGCGTTATATGAATTTCGGCTCATACTGTGTGGCGTAATATGAATTTCAACTCATACTGTGTGGCGTTATATGAATTTCGGCTCATACTGTGTGGCGTAATATGATTTTTGCCTCATACTGTGTGGCGTTATATGAATTTCGGCTCATACTGTGTGGCGTAATATGAATTTCAGCTCATACTGTGTGGCGTAATATGAATTTCGGCTCATACTGTGTGGCGTAATATGAATTTCAGCTCATACTGTGTGGCGTTATATGAATTTCGGCTCACACTGTGTGGCGTAATATGATTTGTGGCTCATACTGTGTGGCGTTATATGAATTTTGGCTCATACTGTGTGGCGTTATATGAATTTCGGCTCATACTGTGTGGCGTAATATGAATTTCGGCTCATACTGTGTGGCGTTATATGAATTTCGGCTCATACTGTGTGGCGTAATATGATTTTTGGCTCATACTGTGTGGCGTTATATGAATTTCGGCTCATACTGTGTGGCGTAATATGAATTTCGGCTCATAATGTGTGGCGTAATATGAATTTCGGCTCATAATGTGTGGCGTAATATGAAATTCGGCTCATACTGTGTGGCGTAATATGAATTTCGGCTCATACTGTGTGGCGTAATGTGAATTTCGGCTCATAATGTGTGGCGTAATATGAATTTCGGCTCATAATGTGTGGCGTAATATGAAATTCGGCTCATACTGTGTGGCGTAATATGAATTTCGGCTCATACTGTGTGGCGTAATATGATTTGTGGCTCATACTGTGTGGCGTTATATGAATTTTGGCTCATACTGTGTGGCGTTATATGAATTTCGGCTCATACTGTGTGGCGTAATATGAATTTCGGCTCATACTGTGTGGCGTTATATGAATTTCGGCTCATACTATGTGGCGTAATATGATTTTTGGCTCATACTGTGTGGCGTTATATGAATTTCGGCTCATACTGTGTGGCGTAATATGAATTTCGGCTCATAATGTGTGGCGTAATATGAATTTCGGCTCATAATGTGTGGCGTAATATGAAATTCGGCTCATACTGTGTGGCGTAATATGAATTTCGGCTCATACTGTGTGGCGTAATGTGAATTTCGGCTCATAATGTGTGGCGTAATATGAATTTCGGCTCATAATGTGTGGCGTAATATGAAATTCGGCTCATACTGTGTGGCGTAATATGAATTTCGGCTCATACTGTGTGGCGTAATGTGAATTTTGGCTCATACTGTGTGGTTTAATGTGAATTTCGGCTCATACCGTGTGGCGTAATGTGAATTTTGGCTCATATCATGTGGTGTAAGGTGAATTTCGGCTCATACTGTGTGGCGTAATATGAATTTCGGCTCATACTGTGTGGCATAATATAAATTTTGGCTCATACCATGTGGTGTAATGTGAATTTTGGCTCATACTGTTTGGTATAATGTGAATTTCGGCTCATACTGTGTGGCGTAATGTGAATTTCAGCTCATACTGTGTGCTGTAACGTGAATTTCGGCTCATATTGTGTGGCGTACTGTGAATAAGGGGCACTAATGTCAGTAGCTGGTGAGCACGGGGACATATGTGACAAATGTTGGTATCCTGCAGAGGAGGTGGGATCTGATGGCATAGAAAGAGGCAGATGTGGCTCTTATGGCACATGTGTACATTTTAAACGTTACCTGTGTTATGTTAAAACTCAAACGTTTGGCCCCGTAAATCTCCCGTACTTTTCAGGATGGCTCACTCAAAATAAGGGTGTAGGTGCTGGGGGCTGCAAGGGTTGGTGATGGTGGGGAATGGGGGTGGAATGTATATGCACCTAGGCCCACCACTCTTTAGTTCTGCCACTGGGTCAGGGATAGGTTGAGTAAGTGTAAGCAGCGGTAGGGTGCAGCGGCAGCTAGGACTCAGGGTTATTCCGTAGCGGACAGTCAGTACGGGCCGGTGGTTGCACAATTATGTTTAATTTTATTTCTCTGCGGTGTATTATATCTACTTGTATAATTTAATTAATAACTAGGGAGAAATTAGATTAAGCCATGTTACTTTACTGAGAGAATGTAAGTGCTAGACATGTCCCTGGGCGGTGCACCCCCTAATAAAATTAGCTGCGCACGCCTATGGGCATAGCTATTGGGAATTAGAAAAAAACAAGCACCATCGGAAGACCATCGAATGACTCATTCGATGGTGAAAAACATCGGGAGGGCACCATTAAATGCTAAAAACACTACCATCAAAACAAAAACATTGATGGTTCGGAAACATCGACCATCGATGTCCATCCGTACACCAATGTCCTATGACATCACCAATGTCTTATGACATCACAATAGCTCCCCCACTTCAGGAGACACACAGGCTGAGGAGACTCATTTCCTATTGGAAAGCAGACTTATCAGGAAGCAAACCAAAGGAGACTAATATTATTATTATTATCTGTTATTTTCTTCTGTGCGGCCAGATACCATGGCAGCACAGCGCAGTGTGCTACTGCTCTGCATCCTGTACCTTCTCTGTGGTGCAGAGCTGTGTAGTAGCTGCTTCACCTGTCTGAGGACAGCTACGGAAAGGGCAAGCATTTGCCGATATGCACAATCTATAGAGAAGATGGACGGCGTCGAGTGCCTGGAAAAGATACGGAAAGGGTTTAAACCTTTGGAAAACATCCCACTACCGTTTACAGAGATGAGCAAGATTAGAGAGCATCTGGGAGGCTTTAATATAACAGTCAGATAGATCAGACCATCGCTCTCTGCAAAGGACTGGACAGCGGCATTTGGGCTAATGATAAAGGATTACATCAAGGATGTAAAATCGATGGCAGCCAGGAACCCAGCTGAGAAATGTGTACCCAGGTGCGGGATACAGAAAGCAGCACGGGTGTTTCGGTGTGATGAGTGCACAGTGCAGGACTGCAATGCAGCTACAGAGTGTTTCCCTGGAGGACATCTATGTGAAGGAGCGCGAACTGACCAACATTTTGTGCGTTACACCTTTCACCCTTCCCAGCACAATAACAGTAACATGGATGCTGGCCCGGAACCTCAGGGTGGCGGACATCAGTTATTGTAAAACCATATATATGGGGGAAGATCTGCACATCCTGATTAATCCCACTCGTAAATACCACGAGGGAACGTACGCCTGTCAGGTTAGGGATGCGGACGACGATGTGATAGCGGAGATGTTTTATTTCCTGAATATCACCCGGAGTAAAGCAATCGAATACTCTGAGCTGGAGGATGCTTTCAACGAGGTCGTGAATGCAGACGTCAGTCCAGAGGATTTTAGCAGCATTGCACACGCTAAACCGCCGCCCTCTGGGAGTGTATCTTAGCAGTAGTGGGAACGAAAGATTAACAGAATTGCGAATAGAAATTTCTTAGCAGTTTCTGAGTAGCTCCAGACTTACTCAGCCATTGCGACCAGCTCAGTCCTTTTCGTTTCCAGCGTTTGCCCAACCACTCCCCCGCTTCTCCAGCCACTCCTGCGTTTTACAACTTGAACGCCTGCGTTTTTTCCGCACACTCCCATAAAACGGCCAGTTTCCGGCCAGAAACACCCACTTCCTGTCAATCACACTCCGATCAGCACAGCGATGAAAACGTTTCGTTATGCTGTGAGTAAAATAACTAACTTTTGTGTAAAATAACTAAGCGCATGCGCTCTGCGAACCTTGCGCATGCGCAGTAAGCGACTAATCGCAGTATAGTGGAAATCGGCAACGAGCGAACAACTCGAAATGATCCCCCATAGACTAGTTTGGACCAGACTTTCTGTCAGGAGTAATGTTTTGTTATATGGTTCACAGGTCCTTTGTGGTGCTGAAGCCTAGAGCTCAATGTAAACATATTCCACAGCGCTTTACAGAGAATATTTGCCCATTCAAATCAGTCCCTGCCCCAGTGGAGCTTACAATCTATATTCCCTATCACATGTACACACTGACACATTCACGCTAGGGTTAATTTTTGTTGGGAGCCAATTAACCTACCAGTATATTTTTGGATTGTGGGAGGAAACCGGAGCACCTGGAGAAAACCCACACAAATAATAAGAATTTACTTACCGATAATTCTATTTCTCGGAGTCCGTAGTGGATGCTGGGGTTCCTGAAAGGACCATGGGGGATAGCGGCTCCGCAGGAGACAGGGCACAAAAAGTAAAGCTTTAGGATCAGGTGGTGTGCACTGGCTCCTCCCCCTATGACCCTCCTCCAAGCCTCAGTTAGGTACTGTGCCCGGACGAGCGTACACAATAAGGAAGGATTTATGAATCCCGGGTAAGACTCATACCAGCCACACCAATCACACTGTACAACCTGTGATCTGAACCCAGTTAACGGTATGATAACAGCGGAGCCTCTGAAAAGATGGCTCACAACAATAATAACCCGATTTTTGTAACTATGTACAAGTAATGCAGATAATCCGCACTTGGGATGGGCGCCCAGCATCCACTACGGACTCCGAGAAATAGAATTATCGGTAAGTAAATTCTTATTTTCTCTATCGTCCTAGTGGATGCTGGGGTTCCTGAAAGGACCATGGGGATTATACCAAAGCTCCCAAACGGGCGGGAGAGTGCGGATGACTCTGCAGCACCGAATGAGAGAACTCCAGGTCCTCCTTAGCCAGGGTATCAAATTTGTAGGATTTTACAAACGTGTTTGCCCCTGACTAAATAGCCGCTCGGCAAAGTTGTAAAGCCGAGACCCCTCGGGCAGCCGCCCAAGATGAGCCCACCTTCCTTGTGGAATGGGCATTTACATATTTTGGCTGTGGCAGGCCTGCCACAGAATGTGCAAGCTGAATTGTATTACACATCCAACTAGCAAAAGTCTGCTTAAAAGCAAGAGCACCCAGTTTGTTGGGTGCATACAGGATAACAGCAAGTCAGTTTTCCTGACTCCAGCCGTCCTGGAACCTATATTTTCAGGGCCCTGACCACATCTAGCAACTTGGAGTCCTCCAAGTCCCTAGTAGGCGCAAGACACCACAATAAGCTGGTTCAGGTGAAACACTGACACCACCTTAGGGAGAGAACTGGGGACGAGTCCGCAGCTCTGCCCTGTCCGAATGGACAAACAGATATGGGCTTTTTTGAGAAAAAAACCACCAATTTGACACTCGCCTGGTCCAGGCCAGGTCCAAGAGCATGTTCACTTTTCATGTGAGATGCTTCAAATCCACAGATTTGACTGGTTTTAAACCAATGTGTTTTGAGGAATCCCAGAACTACGTTGAGATCCCACAGTGCCACTGGAGGCACAAAAGGGGGTTGTATATGCAATACTCCCTTGACAAACTTCTGGACTTCAGGAACTGAAGCCAATTCTTTCTGGAAGAAAAATCGACAGGGCCGAAATTTGAACCTTAATGGACCCCAATTTGAGGCCCATAGACACTCCTGTTTGCAAGAAATGCAGGAATCGACCGAGTTGAAATTTCTTCGTGGGGCCTTCCTGGCCTCACACCACGCAACATATTTTCGCCACATGTGGTGATAATGTTGTGCGGTCACCTCCTTTCTGGCTTTGACCAGGGTAGGAATGACCTCTTCCTGAATGCCTTTTCCCTTAGGATCCGGCGTTCCACCGCCATGCCGTCAAACGCAGCTGCGGTAAGTCTTGGAACAGACATGGTACTTGCTGAAACAAGTCCCTTCTTAGCGGCAGAGGCCATAAGTCCTCTGTGAGCATCTCTTGAAGTTCCGGGTACCAAGTCCTTCTTGGCCAATCCGGAGCCATGAGTATAGTTCTTACTCCTCTACGTCTTATAATTCTCAGTACCTTAGGTATGAAAAGCAGAGGATGGAACACATACACCGACTGGTACACCCACGGTGTTACCAGAACGTCCACAGCTATTGCCTGAGGGTCTCTTAACCTGGCGCAATACCTGTCCCGTTTTTTGTTCAGACGGGACGCCATCATGTCCACCTTTGGTAATTCCCAACGGTTTACAATTATGTGGAAAACTTCCCCATGAAGTTCCCACTCTGCCGGGTGGAGGTCGTGCCTACTGAGGAAGTCTGCTTCCCAGTTTCCATTCCCGGAATGAAACACTGCTGACAGTGCTATCACATGATTTTCCGCCCAGCGAAAAGTCCTTGCAGTTTTTGCCACTGCCCTCCTGCTTCTTGTGCCGCCCTGTCTATTTACGTGGGCGACTGCCGTGATGTTTTATCCCACTGGATCAATACCGGCTGACCTTGAAGCAGAGGTCTTGCTAAGCTTAGAGCATTATAAATTTACCCTTAGCTATATTTATGTGGAGAAAAATCTCCAGACTTGATCACACTCCCTGGAAATTTTTTCCTTGTGTGACTGCTCCCCAGCCTCTCGGGCTGGCCTCCGTGGTCACCAACATCCAAAACTGAATGCCGAATCTGCGGCCCTCTAGAAGATGAGCACTCTGTAACCACCACAGGAGAGACACCCTTGTCCTTGGATATAGGGTTATCCGCTGATGCATCTGAAGATGCGATCCGGACCATTTGTCCAGCAGATCCCACTGAAAAGTTCTTGCATGAAATCTGCCGACTGGAATTGCTTCGAAGGAAGTCACCATTTTTTTTACCATGGCCCTTGTGCAATGATGCACTGATTTTAGGAGGTTCCTGACTAGCTCGGATAACTCCCTGGCTTTCTCTTCCGGGAGAAACACCTTTTTCTGGACTGTGTCCAGAATCATCCCTAAGCACAGGAGACTTGTTGTCGGGATCAGCTGCGATTTTGGAATATTTAGAATCCACCCCTGCTGTTGTAACAGTATCCGAGATAGTGCTACTCCGACCTCCAACTGTTCCCTGGACTTTGCCCTTATCAGGAGATCGTCCAAGTAAGGGATAATTAAGACGCCTTTTCTTCGAAGAAGAACCATCATTTCGGCCATTACCTTGGTAAAGACCCGGGGTGCCGTAGACAATCCAAACGGCAGCGTCTGAAACTGATAGTGACAGTTCTGTACCACGAACCTGAGGTACCCTTAGTGATAAGGGCAAATTTGGGACATGGAGGTAAGCATCCCTGATGTCTCGGGACACCAGATAGTCCCCTTCTTCCCGGTTCGTTATCACTGCTCTGAGTGACTCCATCTTGATTTGAACCTTTGTAAGTGTTCAAATTTTTTTAGATTTAGAATAGGTCTCACCTAGCCTTCTGGCTTCAGTACCACAATATAGTGTGGAATAATACCCCCTTTTCTTGTTGTAGGAGGGGTAATTTAATTATCACCTGCTGGGAATACAGCTCGTGAATTTTTTCCCATACTGCCTCCTTGTCGGAGGGAGACCTTGGTAAAGCAGACTTCAGGAGCCTGCGCAGGGGAAACGTCTCGACATTCCAAACTGTACCCCTGGGATACTACTTGTAGGATCCAGGGGTCCTGTACGGTCTCAGCGTCATGCTGAGAGCTTGTCAGAAGCGGTGGAACGCTTCTGTTCCTGGGAATGGGCTGCCTGCTGCAGTCTTCTTCCCTTTCCTCTATCCCTGGGCAGATATGACTCTTATAGGGACGAAAGGACTGAAGCTGAAAAGACGGTGTCTTTTTCTGCAGAGATGTGACTTAGGGTAAAAACGGTGGATTTTCCAGCAGTTGCCGTGGCCACCAGGTCCGATGGACCGACCCCAAATAACTCCTCTTCCTTTATACGGCAATACACCTTTGTGCCGTTTGGAATCTGCATCACCTGACCACTGTCGTGTCCATAAACATCTTCTGGCAGATATGGACATCGCACTTACTCTTGATGCCAGAGTGCAAATATCCCTCTGTGCATCTCGCATATATAGAAATACATCCTTTAAATGCTCTATAGTCAATAAAATACTGTCCCTGTCAAGGGTATCAATATTTTTAGTCAGGGAATCCGACCAAGCCACCCCAGCTCTGCACATCCAGGCTGAGGCGATCGCTGGTCGCAGTATAACACCAGTATGTGTGTATATACTTTTTATGATATTTTTCCAGCCTCCTGTCAGCTGGCTCCTTGAGGACGGCCCTATCTATAGACGGTACCGCCACTTGTTCTGATAAGCGTGTGAGCGCCTTATCCACCCTAAGGGGTGTTTCCCAACGCGCCCTAACTTCTGGCGGGAAAGGGTATACCGCCCATATTTTCTATCGGGGGGAACCCACGCATCATCACACACTTCATTTAATTTATCTGATTCAGGAAAAACAACGGTAGTTTTTTCACATCCCACATAATACCCTCTTTTGTGGTACTTGTAGTATCAGAAATATGTAACACCTCCTTCATTGCCCTTAACGTGTGGCCCTAATAAGGAATACGTTTGTTTATTCACCGTCGACACTGGATTCAGTGTCCCTGTCTGTGTCTGTGTCGACCGACTAAAGTAAACGGGCGTTTTAAAACCCCTGACGGTGTTTTTGAGACGTCTGGACCGGTACTAATTGTTTGTCGGCCATCTCATGTCGTCAACCGACCTTGGCGCGTGTTGACATTATCACGTAATTCCCTAAATAAGCCATCCATTCCGGTGTCGACTCCCTAGAGAGTGACATCACCATTACAGGCAATTGCTCCGCCTCCTCACCAACATCGTCCTCATACATGTCGACACACACGTACCGACACACAGCACACACACAGGGAATGCTCTGATAGAGGACAGGACCCACTAGCCCTTTGGAGAGACAGAGGGAGAGTTTGCCAGCACACACCAAAAACGCTATAATTATATAGGGACAACCTTATATAAGTGTTTTCCCTTATAGCATCTTTTTTATATATTTCTAACGCCAAATTAGTGCCCCCCCTCTCTGTTTTAACCCTGTTTCTGTAGTGCAGTGCAGGGGAGAGCCTGGGAGCCTTCCCTCCAGCCTTTCTGTGAGGGAAAATGGCGCTGTGTGCTGAGGAGATAGGCCCCGCCCCTTTTTCGGCGGCCTCGTCTCCCGCTCTTAACGGATTCTGGCAGGGGTTAAATATCTCCATATAGCCCCCGGAGGCTATATGTGAGGTATTTTTAGCCAAAAAAGGTTTTCATTTGCCTCCCAGGGCGCCCCCCTCCCAGCGCCCTGCACCCTCAGTGACTGCCGTGTGAAGTGTGCTGAGAGGAAAATGGCACACAGCTGCAGTGCTGTGCGCTACCTTAAGAAGACTGAGGAGTCTTCTGCCGCCGATTCTGGACCTCTTCTCGTTTCAGCATCTGCAAGGGGGCCGGCGGCGAGGCTCCGGTGACCATCCAGGCTGTACCTGTGATCGTCCCTCTGGAGCTAATGTCCAGTAGCCAAGAAGCCAATCCATCCTGCACGCAGGTGAGTTCACTTCTTCTCCCCTAAGTCCCTCGTTGCAGTGATCCTGTTGCCAGCAGGACTCACTGTAAAATAAAAAACCTAAGCTAAACTTTTCTAAGCAGCTCTTTAGGAGAGCCACCTAGATTGCACCCTTCTCGGCCGGGCACAAAAATCTAACTGAGGCTTGGAGGAGGGTCATAGGGGGAGGAGCCAGTGCACACCACCTGATCCTAAAGCTTTACTTTTTGTGCCCTGTCTCCTGCGGAGCCGCTATCCCCCATGGTCCTTTCAGGAACCCCAGCATCCACTAGGACGATAGAGAAATGGGGAGAATATACAAACTCCACACAGTTAGAGCCATGGTGGGAATCAAACCCACTACCTCAGTGCTGTGAGGCAGTAATGCTTACCATTACACCATCCGTACTGCCCATACTGTATGAAGCCCTTTGTGCATTGTGCTTCCAGAGCTAGACTTTAGTAAAGAGAGCTTACCACAGACAAAATGGCTAAAGACAATACAAGTTGGTGTCAACTTGCCATTAATTTAATTTCTCATCAAAGGCATATACAGTAAACCATTTGATATGCAGTCCCGTCTGAATGATATATTACAAACTGTTCTCTGACTAGAACAAATTAGAGATGGAAAACCCATTTTTGCACAGCTGATCAGTCATAACTACCCTATCAAAAACAAATACATACATAAAATAAAAATTTACATTTGTCATATAGACCAGTATTAAATGTAAGAGTGCATAACAGCTTTTCAAAACCCATAAGATTCTGTGTGGATAGTTTGCATGACATTTACTTTTTACTAAACCAGAATGGATTATGCATTAAAATAGATCTCCAGAATGCTTTCCTTCCTATTTCCATATATCTATACAACAGTAGGTTACAATTTTTATTGGAAAATGCTTTTATTTCAGTGTCCTGTCATGTTATTTTGCTTCTCAAATACACCTTATATTTTACCTATTGGAACAATAGTAGTCACCACATTTCTCCAACCATATGGAGTCTAAAGAGTGGTATACGTAAACAATTTGCTAAAATCATACACCACAGGAACTTAACAGTATCTTTCATAATAGAATTGGTCTTTATCATAAACTGCCAATATAGAGCAGTCAACAGAGCAGCGGCATCTACAGGCAAGATCCCTAAGGTTGAATCATGATAAAGCACCCTTTCTTTCCAGTACATGCTTTGAATTATGGAACCTGCCTCCTCCAAAGAAATGGGGAGCAGTAGAGAGATTGGTTCTGACTTTCTTGTCAAAGCCAACAATTTCTCTCAATTATTTACCGGCACTAACCGGGACAAAGGTAGATCTCTCTCACACGTTTTGTCTCCTATGCAGGTACTCACTAGCTCTCCTCAGGTTTTCATAAATCCTGTCACTGCTAGTCAAGCATACCTAGCTTCCCATGTCATATGGGAGTTAAAAGAGTGAATATATATTTTTACATATATATATATATTTTTACATATATATATATATATATATATATATATATATATTTATTATTTCTTCTCAGTGTTTGCCTTTCACAAGCCTCACCAGTACTGTATGCCTAAATAAATGGTTCAGTCAAGTTCAGATCTAAATGTGGAGATATTACTCTTTGTTCCAACACACATGATATTCACCCTCAGGTGTTCTTGTTATTAAGATTGCTACCAGTAAGCTTTGAAAAATCTGATTCAGTGAGTGTTAGCCCCGCCCAGCTGCTAGTGTGCATGTGACCTGTGCACAACCTAGCCTGCTGGGCAAGTGCACCTTCACTGTTAGTGTCGGTAGGTTAGTGATTTAAAAATTTCACTTCCCTGCCTTGACCTTGCACCAACAGATCACGGCGAGCACAGGATAAAAAAGAAAAAATATATATTATGCCATACACCTCAATGCCCTTGATACATTAAATCCCCATTACGGCAGCCAAGTGTCCCCATTTTACACAGTATGGCAGACAAGAGTCCCCATTTTCCACAATACGGCAGCCAAGAGTCCCCATTTTCCACAATACAGCAGGCAAGAGTCCCCATTTTCCACAATACGGCAGGCGAGTGTCCCCATTTTCCACATTACAACAAGCAAGTGTCCCCATTTTCCACATTACGGCAAGCAAGTGTCCCCATTTTCCACAATACGGCAGGCAAGTGTCCCCATTTTACACAATACGGCAGGCAAGTGTCCCCATTTTACACAATACGGCAGGCAAGTGTCCCCATTTCACACAATACGGCAGGCGTCCCCATTTTCCACATTACGTCAGGCGTTCCCATTTTACACAATATGGCAGGCAAGGGTCCCCATTTTACACATTACGGCAAGCAAGTGTCCCCATTTTCCACAAAAGGGCAGGCAAGTGTCCCTTTTTTACACAATACGGCAGGCAAGTGTCCCCATTTCACACAATACGGCAGGTAAGTGTCCCCATTTCACACAATACGGCAGGCGTCCCCATTTTCCACATTACGTCAGGCGTCCCCATTTTACACAATATGGCAGGCAAGGGTCCCCATTTTACACATTACGACAGGCCAGAGTCCCCACTTTACACATTACGGCAGGCCAGAGTCCCCATTTTACACATTATGGCAGGCCAGAGTCCCCATTTTACACATTACGGCAGGCAAGAGTCCCCATTTTACACATTACGGCAGGCAAGTGTCCCCATTTCACACATTACGGCTGGCCAGAGTCCCCTTTTACACATTACGGCAGACAAGAGTCTCCATTTTACACATTACGGCAGGCCAGAGTCCCCATTTTACACATTACGGCAGGCAAGAGTCCCCATTTTACACATTACGGCAGGCCAGAGTCCCCATTTTACACATTATGGCAGGCCAGTTTCCCCATTTTACACATTACGGCAGGCAAGTGTTCCCATTTCACACATGATGGCAGGAAAGTGTCCCCATTTTACATATTATGGCAGGATAGTGCCCCCATTTTACATATGATGGCAGGCAAGTGTCCTTATTTTACACATGGTGGCGGTGGGGAGAGAAAGAGAGAGGGAGAGGCTGACTTCCTCCCGCTCTTCGGCAGCCTCTCCCTCAACTTTGCGGCGCTTGGTGGTTCCCCTGCAGCTTGGCTCCCCCTCCTGGCCTCCTCCCTCCTGCCGACTACCCAGCTCGGGGGGCGGAGTTTCGCGGAATGATGCAGGTGCGTCGTGACATCACGACGCACCCACGTCATTTTGCAAAACTCCATTCCTGAGCTGGGTACTCGGGAGGAGGGGGAATCACAAGAAGTGACGCGGCGGGCGCCCCGTGCGTTTGCACAGCTCACCTGTCGCAAGAAATGGCACTGAGCTGGGGTGATATAAAGATCAGTGAGGTCACTCTGTCTCCTCTGAATCCTCCTGAGCTCCGTGTGTCTGTGGCTTCTGCTGCTGCTGCTGCAGGGTGAGGACTGTGCTCTGATTGGCTCTCTGAGTCAGTGAGAGCCAATCAGAGCTACCAGTGGGCCCTGTTGCTAAGCAGCAGCCTAGAGAGGGGAGGGGACTGACTGAGCAGACTCATGTCTGAAGCAGAGAGAGTGTAAGACAGCCTCCAACGAACTTAGGAAGTTTCCCTGATACAGACACAGCAGCAAGGGGAGGCATAGCCATAGGCGTGCGCACGGGGGGTGCCTGGTGCGCACAGGCACCCCCTAATGTCCGGCACCTCGCACGCTGCCTGCTACAGCACAGTGATAGAATAGCCAAGCCTGCAGCCCATTGCTGTGCCTCCCCCTACCGCTGCGCCCGGCGCCCGCTAATAAATGATGACGGTGCTTAGTGTACTTTACGTGCCGGCGGCCTCACAGGGGGAAACTGAAGTCATCTGATGTGATTATATCACAGCGTGCGTCCGCCCATGCTCTCCTCCCGGCCGTCGCGCTCCCCTCCTGCCCGCGCTCAGTCTCAATCCTAGGGTGCAGCCAAGCCACAGCCAGCGTTCCTCTCACTGGAGGACACATTCTGCTGGGGCAGTTCAACAGAGACTCTGTCACCGAGATGGACAGTAAGTCACTGTTTCTGATATTGTGGGTTCCATTACCAATAGCCAAATTTATCAATATCCTTCCCTATCATCATACATACAAGTACTAGAGATCCTATGAAAAAAAAAAGGGGAAAGATAATAAATAATATAATATGAATGTGACATCATTATTGGAAGTATAATTATTTTTTTCTTGCAGCCATACTTATTCTACCAGTGGTGAATTTGCCATAAGTTACCCAAGGCACGTGCTGTGTGGCTTACTATGAATTTCGGCTCATACTGTGTGGCGTAATATGATTTGTGGCTCATACTGTGTGGCGTAATATGATTTGTGGCTCATACTGTGTGGCGTTATATGAATTTCGGCTCATACTGTGTGGCGTAATATGATTTGTGGCTCATACTGTGTGGCGTTATATGAATTTCGGCTCATACTGTGTGGCGTAATATGAATTTCGGCTCATACTGTGTGGCGTTATATGAATTTCGGCTCATACTGTGTGGCGTTATATGAATTTCGGCTCATACTGTGTGGCGTAATATGAATTTCGGCTCATACTGTGTGGCGTTATATGAATTTCGGCTCATACTATGTGGCGTAATATGATTTTTGGCTCATACTGTGTGGCGTAATATGAATTTCAGCTCATACTGTGTGGCATAATATGATTTTTGGCTCATACTGTGTGGCGTTATATGAATTTCGGCTCATACTGTGTGGCGTAATATGAATTTCAGCTCATACTGTGTGGCGTTATATGAATTTCGGCTCATACTGTGTGGCGTAATATGAATTTCAGCTCATACTGTGTGGCGTTATATGAATTTCGGCTCATACTGTGTGGCGTAATATGAATTTCAACTCATACTGTGTGGCGTTATATGAATTTCGGCTCATACTGTGTGGCGTAATATGATTTTTGCCTCATACTGTGTGGCGTTATATGAATTTCGGCTCATACTGTGTGGCGTAATATGAATTTCAGCTCATACTGTGTGGCGTAATATGAATTTCGGCTCATACTGTGTGGCGTAATATGAATTTCAGCTCATACTGTGTGGCGTTATATGAATTTCGGCTCACACTGTGTGGCGTAATATGATTTGTGGCTCATACTGTGTGGCGTTATATGAATTTTGGCTCATACTGTGTGGCGTTATATGAATTTCGGCTCATACTGTGTGGCGTAATATGAATTTCGGCTCATACTGTGTGGCGTTATATGAATTTCGGCTCATACTGTGTGGCGTAATATGATTTTTGGCTCATACTGTGTGGCGTTATATGAATTTCGGCTCATACTGTGTGGCGTAATATGAATTTCGGCTCATAATGTGTGGCGTAATATGAATTTCGGCTCATAATGTGTGGCGTAATATGAAATTCGGCTCATACTGTGTGGCGTAATATGAATTTCGGCTCATACTGTGTGGCGTAATGTGAATTTCGGCTCATAATGTGTGGCGTAATATGAATTTCGGCTCATAATGTGTGGCGTAATATGAAATTCGGCTCATACTGTGTGGCGTAATATGAATTTCGGCTCATACTGTGTGGCGTAATATGATTTGTGGCTCATACTGTGTGGCGTTATATGAATTTTGGCTCATACTGTGTGGCGTTATATGAATTTCGGCTCATACTGTGTGGCGTAATATGAATTTCGGCTCATACTGTGTGGCGTTATATGAATTTCGGCTCATACTATGTGGCGTAATATGATTTTTGGCTCATACTGTGTGGCGTTATATGAATTTCGGCTCATACTGTGTGGCGTAATATGAATTTCGGCTCATAATGTGTGGCGTAATATGAATTTCGGCTCATAATGTGTGGCGTAATATGAAATTCGGCTCATACTGTGTGGCGTAATATGAATTTCGGCTCATACTGTGTGGCGTAATGTGAATTTCGGCTCATAATGTGTGGCGTAATATGAATTTCGGCTCATAATGTGTGGCGTAATATGAAATTCGGCTCATACTGTGTGGCGTAATATGAATTTCGGCTCATACTGTGTGGCGTAATGTGAATTTTGGCTCATACTGTGTGGTTTAATGTGAATTTCGGCTCATACCGTGTGGCGTAATGTGAATTTTGGCTCATATCATGTGGTGTAAGGTGAATTTCGGCTCATACTGTGTGGCGTAATATGAATTTCGGCTCATACTGTGTGGCATAATATAAATTTTGGCTCATACCATGTGGTGTAATGTGAATTTTGGCTCATACTGTTTGGTATAATGTGAATTTCGGCTCATACTGTGTGGCGTAATGTGAATTTCAGCTCATACTGTGTGCTGTAACGTGAATTTCGGCTCATATTGTGTGGCGTACTGTGAATAAGGGGCACTAATGTCAGTAGCTGGTGAGCACGGGGACATATGTGACAAATGTTGGTATCCTGCAGAGGAGGTGGGATCTGATGGCATAGAAAGAGGCAGATGTGGCTCTTATGGCACATGTGTACATTTTAAACGTTACCTGTGTTATGTTAAAACTCAAACGTTTGGCCCCGTAAATCTCCCGTACTTTTCAGGATGGCTCACTCAAAATAAGGGTGTAGGTGCTGGGGGCTGCAAGGGTTGGTGATGGTGGGGAATGGGGGTGGAATGTATATGCACCTAGGCCCACCACTCTTTAGTTCTGCCACTGGGTCAGGGATAGGTTGAGTAAGTGTAAGCAGCGGTAGGGTGCAGCGGCAGCTAGGACTCAGGGTTATTCCGTAGCGGACAGTCAGTACGGGCCGGTGGTTGCACAATTATGTTTAATTTTATTTCTCTGCGGTGTATTATATCTACTTGTATAATTTAATTAATAACTAGGGAGAAATTAGATTAAGCCATGTTACTTTACTGAGAGAATGTAAGTGCTAGACATGTCCCTGGGCGGTGCACCCCCTAATAAAATTAGCTGCGCACGCCTATGGGCATAGCTATTGGGAATTAGAAAAAAACAAGCACCATCGGAAGACCATCGAATGACTCATTCGATGGTGAAAAACATCGGGAGGGCACCATTAAATGCTAAAAACACTACCATCAAAACAAAAACATTGATGGTTCGGAAACATCGACCATCGATGTCCATCCGTACACCAATGTCCTATGACATCACCAATGTCTTATGACATCACAATAGCTCCCCCACTTCAGGAGACACACAGGCTGAGGAGACTCATTTCCTATTGGAAAGCAGACTTATCAGGAAGCAAACCAAAGGAGACTAATATTATTATTATTATCTGTTATTTTCTTCTGTGCGGCCAGATACCATGGCAGCACAGCGCAGTGTGCTACTGCTCTGCATCCTGTACCTTCTCTGTGGTGCAGAGCTGTGTAGTAGCTGCTTCACCTGTCTGAGGACAGCTACGGAAAGGGCAAGCATTTGCCGATATGCACAATCTATAGAGAAGATGGACGGCGTCGAGTGCCTGGAAAAGATACGGAAAGGGTTTAAACCTTTGGAAAACATCCCACTACCGTTTACAGAGATGAGCAAGATTAGAGAGCATCTGGGAGGCTTTAATATAACAGTCAGATAGATCAGACCATCGCTCTCTGCAAAGGACTGGACAGCGGCATTTGGGCTAATGATAAAGGATTACATCAAGGATGTAAAATCGATGGCAGCCAGGAACCCAGCTGAGAAATGTGTACCCAGGTGCGGGATACAGAAAGCAGCACGGGTGTTTCGGTGTGATGAGTGCACAGTGCAGGACTGCAATGCAGCTACAGAGTGTTTCCCTGGAGGACATCTATGTGAAGGAGCGCGAACTGACCAACATTTTGTGCGTTACACCTTTCACCCTTCCCAGCACAATAACAGTAACATGGATGCTGGCCCGGAACCTCAGGGTGGCGGACATCAGTTATTGTAAAACCATATATATGGGGGAAGATCTGCACATCCTGATTAATCCCACTCGTAAATACCACGAGGGAACGTACGCCTGTCAGGTTAGGGATGCGGACGACGATGTGATAGCGGAGATGTTTTATTTCCTGAATATCACCCGGAGTAAAGCAATCGAATACTCTGAGCTGGAGGATGCTTTCAACGAGGTCGTGAATGCAGACGTCAGTCCAGAGGATTTTAGCAGCATTGCACACGCTAAACCGCCGCCCTCTGGGAGTGTATCTTAGCACTGCAGTAGTGGGAACGAAAGATTAACAGAATTGCGAATAGAAATTTCTTAGCAGTTTCTGAGTAGCTCCAGACTTACTCAGCCATTGCGACCAGCTCAGTCCTTTTCGTTTCCAGCGTTTGCCCAACCACTCCCCCGCTTCTCCAGCCACTCCTGCGTTTTACAACTTGAACGCCTGCGTTTTTTCCGCACACTCCCATAAAACGGCCAGTTTCCGGCCAGAAACACCCACTTCCTGTCAATCACACTCCGATCAGCACAGCGATGAAAACGTTTCGTTATGCTGTGAGTAAAATAACTAACTTTTGTGTAAAATAACTAAGCGCATGCGCTCTGCGAACCTTGCGCATGCGCAGTAAGCGACTAATCGCAGTATAGTGGAAATCGGCAACGAGCGAACAACTCGAAATGATCCCCCATAGACTAGTTTGGACCAGACTTTCTGTCAGGAGTAATGTTTTGTTATATGGTTCACAGGTCCTTTGTGGTGCTGAAGCCTAGAGCTCAATGTAAACATATTCCACAGCGCTTTACAGAGAATATTTGCCCATTCAAATCAGTCCCTGCCCCAGTGGAGCTTACAATCTATATTCCCTATCACATGTACACACTGACACATTCACGCTAGGGTTAATTTTTGTTGGGAGCCAATTAACCTACCAGTATATTTTTGGATTGTGGGAGGAAACCGGAGCACCTGGAGAAAACCCACACAAATAATAAGAATTTACTTACCGATAATTCTATTTCTCGGAGTCCGTAGTGGATGCTGGGGTTCCTGAAAGGACCATGGGGGATAGCGGCACCGCAGGAGACAGGGCACAAAAAGTAAAGCTTTAGGATCAGGTGGTGTGCACTGGCTCCTCCCCCTATGACCCTCCTCCAAGCCTCAGTTAGGTACTGTGCCCGGACGAGCGTACACAATAAGGAAGGATTTATGAATCCCGGGTAAGACTCATACCAGCCACACCAATCACACTGTACAACCTGTGATCTGAACCCAGTTAACAGTATGATAACAGCGGAGCCTCTGAAAAGATGGCTCACAACAATAATAACCCGATTTTTGTAACTAAGTACAAGTAATGCAGATAATCCGCACTTGGGATGGGCGCCCAGCATCCACTACGGACTCCGAGAAATAGAATTATCGGTAAGTAAATTCTTATTTTCTCTATCGTCCTAGTGGATGCTGGGGTTCCTGAAAGGACCATGGGGATTATACCAAAGCTCCCAAACGGGCGGGAGAGTGCGGATGACTCTGCAGCACCGAATGAGAGAACTCCAGGTCCTCCTTAGCCAGGGTATCAAATTTGTAGGATTTTACAAACGTGTTTGCCCCTGACTAAATAGCCGCTCGGCAAAGTTGTAAAGCCGAGACCCCTCGGGCAGCCGCCCAAGATGAGCCCACCTTCCTTGTGGAATGGGCATTTACATATTTTGGCTGTGGCAGGCCTGCCACAGAATGTGCAAGCTGAATTGTATTACACATCCAACTAGCAAAAGTCTGCTTAAAAGCAAGAGCACCCAGTTTGTTGGGTGCATACAGGATAACAGCAAGTCAGTTTTCCTGACTCCAGCCGTCCTGGAACCTATATTTTCAGGGCCCTGACCACATCTAGCAACTTGGAGTCCTCCAAGTCCCTAGTAGGCGCAAGACACCACAATAAGCTGGTTCAGGTGAAACACTGACACCACCTTAGGGAGAGAACTGGGGACGAGTCCGCAGCTCTGCCCTGTCCGAATGGACAAACAGATATGGGCTTTTTTGAGAAAAAAACCACCAATTTGACACTCGCCTGGTCCAGGCCAGGTCCAAGAGCATGTTCACTTTTCATGTGAGATGCTTCAAATCCACAGATTTGACTGGTTTTAAACCAATGTGTTTTGAGGAATCCCAGAACTACGTTGAGATCCCACAGTGCCACTGGAGGCACAAAAGGGGGTTGTATATGCAATACTCCCTTGACAAACTTCTGGACTTCAGGAACTGAAGCCAATTCTTTCTGGAAGAAAAATCGACAGGGCCGAAATTTGAACCTTAATGGACCCCAATTTGAGGCCCATAGACACTCCTGTTTGCAAGAAATGCAGGAATCGACCGAGTTGAAATTTCTTCGTGGGGCCTTCCTGGCCTCACACCACGCAACATATTTTCGCCACATGTGGTGATAATGTTGTGCGGTCACCTCCTTTCTGGCTTTGACCAGGGTAGGAATGACCTCTTCCTGAATGCCTTTTCCCTTAGGATCCGGCGTTCCACCGCCATGCCGTCAAACGCAGCTGCGGTAAGTCTTGGAACAGACATGGTACTTGCTGAAACAAGTCCCTTCTTAGCGGCAGAGGCCATAAGTCCTCTGTGAGCATCTCTTGAAGTTCCGGGTACCAAGTCCTTCTTGGCCAATCCGGAGCCATGAGTATAGTTCTTACTCCTCTACGTCTTATAATTCTCAGTACCTTAGGTATGAAAAGCAGAGGATGGAACACATACACCGACTGGTACACCCACGGTGTTACCAGAACGTCCACAGCTATTGCCTGAGGGTCTCTTAACCTGGCGCAATACCTGTCCCGTTTTTTGTTCAGACGGGACGCCATCATGTCCACCTTTGGTAATTCCCAACGGTTTACAATTATGTGGAAAACTTCCCCATGAAGTTCCCACTCTGCCGGGTGGAGGTCGTGCCTACTGAGGAAGTCTGCTTCCCAGTTTCCATTCCCGGAATGAAACACTGCTGACAGTGCTATCACATGATTTTCCGCCCAGCGAAAAGTCCTTGCAGTTTTTGCCACTGCCCTCCTGCTTCTTGTGCCGCCCTGTCTATTTACGTGGGCGACTGCCGTGATGTTTTATCCCACTGGATCAATACCGGCTGACCTTGAAGCAGAGGTCTTGCTAAGCTTAGAGCATTATAAATTTACCCTTAGCTATATTTATGTGGAGAAAAATCTCCAGACTTGATCACACTCCCTGGAAATTTTTTCCTTGTGTGACTGCTCCCCAGCCTCTCGGGCTGGCCTCCGTGGTCACCAACATCCAAAACTGAATGCCGAATCTGCGGCCCTCTAGAAGATGAGCACTCTGTAACCACCACAGGAGAGACACCCTTGTCCTTGGATATAGGGTTATCCGCTGATGCATCTGAAGATGCGATCCGGACCATTTGTCCAGCAGATCCCACTGAAAAGTTCTTGCATGAAATCTGCCGACTGGAATTGCTTCGAAGGAAGTCACCATTTTTTTTACCATGGCCCTTGTGCAATGATGCACTGATTTTAGGAGGTTCCTGACTAGCTCGGATAACTCCCTGGCTTTCTCTTCCGGGAGAAACACCTTTTTCTGGACTGTGTCCAGAATCATCCCTAAGCACAGGAGACTTGTTGTCGGGATCAGCTGCGATTTTGGAATATTTAGAATCCACCCCTGCTGTTGTAACAGTATCCGAGATAGTGCTACTCCGACCTCCAACTGTTCCCTGGACTTTGCCCTTATCAGGAGATCGTCCAAGTAAGGGATAATTAAGACGCCTTTTCTTCGAAGAAGAACCATCATTTCGGCCATTACCTTGGTAAAGACCCGGGGTGCCGTAGACAATCCAAACGGCAGCGTCTGAAACTGATAGTGACAGTTCTGTACCACGAACCTGAGGTACCCTTAGTGATAAGGGCAAATTTGGGACATGGAGGTAAGCATCCCTGATGTCTCGGGACACCAGATAGTCCCCTTCTTCCCGGTTCGTTATCACTGCTCTGAGTGACTCCATCTTGATTTGAACCTTTGTAAGTGTTCAAATTTTTTTAGATTTAGAATAGGTCTCACCTAGCCTTCTGGCTTCAGTACCACAATATAGTGTGGAATAATACCCCCTTTTCTTGTTGTAGGAGGGGTAATTTAATTATCACCTGCTGGGAATACAGCTCGTGAATTTTTTCCCATACTGCCTCCTTGTCGGAGGGAGACCTTGGTAAAGCAGACTTCAGGAGCCTGCGCAGGGGAAACGTCTCGACATTCCAAACTGTACCCCTGGGATACTACTTGTAGGATCCAGGGGTCCTGTACGGTCTCAGCGTCATGCTGAGAGCTTGTCAGAAGCGGTGGAACGCTTCTGTTCCTGGGAATGGGCTGCCTGCTGCAGTCTTCTTCCCTTTCCTCTATCCTTGGGCAGATATGACTCTTATAGGGACGAAAGGACTGAAGCTGAAAAGACGGTGTCTTTTTCTGCAGAGATGTGACTTAGGGTAAAAACGGTGGATTTTCCAGCAGTTGCCGTGGCCACCAGGTCCGATGGACCGACCCCAAATAACTCCTCTTCCTTTATACGGCAATACACCTTTGTGCCGTTTGGAATCTGCATCACCTGACCACTGTCGTGTCCATAAACATCTTCTGGCAGATATGGACATCGCACTTACTCTTGATGCCAGAGTGCAAATATCCCTCTGTGCATCTCGCATATATAGAAATACATCCTTTAAATGCTCTATAGTCAATAAAATACTGTCCCTGTCAAGGGTATCAATATTTTTAGTCAGGGAATCCGACCAAGCCACCCCAGCTCTGCACATCCAGGCTGAGGCGATCGCTGGTCGCAGTATAACACCAGTATGTGTGTATATACTTTTTATGATATTTTTCCAGCCTCCTGTCAGCTGGCTCCTTGAGGACGGCCCTATCTATAGACGGTACCGCCACTTGTTCTGATAAGCGTGTGAGCGCCTTATCCACCCTAAGGGGTGTTTCCCAACGCGCCCTAACTTCTGGCGGGAAAGGGTATACCGCCCATATTTTCTATCGGGGGGAACCCACGCATCATCACACACTTCATTTAATTTATCTGATTCAGGAAAAACAACGGTAGTTTTTTCACATCCCACATAATACCCTCTTTTGTGGTACTTGTAGTATCAGAAATATGTAACACCTCCTTCATTGCCCTTAACGTGTGGCCCTAATAAGGAATACGTTTGTTTATTCACCGTCGACACTGGATTCAGTGTCCCTGTCTGTGTCTGTGTCGACCGACTAAAGTAAACGGGCGTTTTAAAACCCCTGACGGTGTTTTTGAGACGTCTGGACCGGTACTAATTGTTTGTCGGCCGTCTCATGTCGTCAACCGACCTTGGCGCGTGTTGACATTATCACGTAATTCCCTAAATAAGCCATCCATTCCGGTGTCGACTCCCTAGAGAGTGACATCACCATTACAGGCAATTGCTCCGCCTCCTCACCAACATCGTCCTCATACATGTCGACACACACGTACCGACACACAGCACACACACAGGGAATGCTCTGATAGAGGACAGGACCCACTAGCCCTTTGGAGAGACAGAGGGAGAGTTTGCCAGCACACACCAAAAACGCTATAATTATATAGGGACAACCTTATATAAGTGTTTTCCCTTATAGCATCTTTTTTATATATTTCTAACGCCAAATTAGTGCCCCCCCTCTCTGTTTTAACCCTGTTTCTGTAGTGCAGTGCAGGGGAGAGCCTGGGAGCCTTCCCTCCAGCCTTTCTGTGAGGGAAAATGGCGCTGTGTGCTGAGGAGATAGGCCCCGCCCCTTTTTCGGCGGCCTCGTCTCCCGCTCTTAACGGATTCTGGCAGGGGTTAAATATCTCCATATAGCCCCCGGAGGCTATATGTGAGGTATTTTTAGCCAAAAAAGGTTTTCATTTGCCTCCCAGGGCGCCCCCCTCCCAGCGCCCTGCACCCTCAGTGACTGCCGTGTGAAGTGTGCTGAGAGGAAAATGGCGCACAGCTGCAGTGCTGTGCGCTACCTTAAGAAGACTGAGGAGTCTTCTGCCGCCGATTCTGGACCTCTTCTCGTTTCAGCATCTGCAAGGGGGCCGGCGGCGAGGCTCCGGTGACCATCCAGGCTGTACCTGTGATCGTCCCTCTGGAGCTAATGTCCAGTAGCCAAGAAGCCAATCCATCCTGCACGCAGGTGAGTTCACTTCTTCTCCCCTAAGTCCCTCGTTGCAGTGATCCTGTTGCCAGCAGGACTCACTGTAAAATAAAAAACCTAAGCTAAAGTTTTCTAAGCAGCTCTTTAGGAGAGCCACCTAGATTGCACCCTTCTCGGCCGGGCACAAAAATCTAACTGAGGCTTGGAGGAGGGTCATAGGGGGAGGAGCCAGTGCACACCACCTGATCCTAAAGCTTTACTTTTTGTGCCCTGTCTCCTGCGGAGCCGCTATCCCCCATGGTCCTTTCAGGAACCCCAGCATCCACTAGGACGATAGAGAAATGGGGAGAATATACAAACTCCACACAGTTAGAGCCATGGTGGGAATCAAACCCACTACCTCAGTGCTGTGAGGCAGTAATGCTTACCATTACACCATCCGTACTGCCCATACTGTATGAAGCCCTTTGTGCATTGTGCTTCCAGAGCTAGACTTTAGTAAAGAGAGCTTACCACAGACAAAATGGCTAAAGACAATACAAGTTGGTGTCAACTTGCCATTAATTTAATTTCTCATCAAAGGCATATACAGTAAACCATTTGATATGCAGTCCCGTCTGAATGATATATTACAAACTGTTCTCTGACTAGAACAAATTAGAGATGGAAAACCCATTTTTGCACAGCTGATCAGTCATAACTACCCTATCAAAAACAAATACATACATAAAATAAAAATTTACATTTGTCATATAGACCAGTATTAAATGTAAGAGTGCATAACAGCTTTTCAAAACCCATAAGATTCTGTGTGGATAGTTTGCATGACATTTACTTTTTACTAAACCAGAATGGATTATGCATTAAAATAGATCTCCAGAATGCTTTCCTTCCTATTTCCATATATCTATACAACAGTAGGTTACAATTTTTATTGGAAAATGCTTTTATTTCAGTGTCCTGTCATGTTATTTTGCTTCTCAAATACACCTTATATTTTACCTATTGGAACAATAGTAGTCACCACATTTCTCCAACCATATGGAGTCTAAAGAGTGGTATACGTAAACAATTTGCTAAAATCATACACCACAGGAACTTAACAGTATCTTTCATAATAGAATTGGTCTTTATCATAAACTGCCAATATAGAGCAGTCAACAGAGCAGCGGCATCTACAGGCAAGATCCCTAAGGTTGAATCATGATAAAGCACCCTTTCTTTCCAGTACATGCTTTGAATTATGGAACCTGCCTCCTCCAAAGAAATGGGGAGCAGTAGAGAGATTGGTTCTGACTTTCTTGTCAAAGCCAACAATTTCTCTCAATTATTTACCGGCACTAACCGGGACAAAGGTAGATCTCTCTCACACGTTTTGTCTCCTATGCAGGTACTCACTAGCTCTCCTCAGGTTTTCATAAATCCTGTCACTGCTAGTCAAGCATACCTAGCTTCCCATGTCATATGGGAGTTAAAAGAGTGAATATATATTTTTACATATATATATATTTTTACATATATATATATATATATATATATATATATATATATTTATTATTTCTTCTCAGTGTTTGCCTTTCACAAGCCTCACCAGTACTGTATGCCTAAATAAATGGTTCAGTCAAGTTCAGATCTAAATGTGGAGATATTACTCTTTGTTCCAACACACATGATATTCACCCTCAGGTGTTCTTGTTATTAAGATTGCTACCAGTAAGCTTTGAAAAATCTGATTCAGTGAGTGTTAGCCCCGCCCAGCTGCTAGTGTGCATGTGACCTGTGCACAACCTAGCCTGCTGGGCAAGTGCACCTTCACTGTTAGTGTCGGTAGGTTAGTGATTTAAAAATTTCACTTCCCTGCCTTGACCTTGCACCAACAGATCACGGCGAGCACAGGATAAAAAAGAAAAAATATATATTATGCCATACACCTCAATGCCCTTGATACATTAAATCCCCATTACGGCAGCCAAGTGTCCCCATTTTACACAGTATGGCAGGCAAGAGTCCCCATTTTCCACAATACGGCAGCCAAGAGTCCCCATTTTCCACAATACAGCAGGCAAGAGTCCCCATTTTCCACAATACGGCAGGCGAGTGTCCCCATTTTCCACATTACAACAAGCAAGTGTCCCCATTTTCCACATTACGGCAAGCAAGTGTCCCCATTTTCCACAATACGGCAGGCAAGTGTCCCCATTTTACACAATACGGCAGGCAAGTGTCCCCATTTTACACAATACGGCAGGCAAGTGTCCCCATTTCACACAATACGGCAGGCGTCCCCATTTTCCACATTACGTCAGGCGTTCCCATTTTACACAATATGGCAGGCAAGGGTCCCCATTTTACACATTACGGCAAGCAAGTGTCCCCATTTTCCACAAAAGGGCAGGCAAGTGTCCCTTTTTTACACAATACGGCAGGCAAGTGTCCCCATTTCACACAATACGGCAGGTAAGTGTCCCCATTTCACACAATACGGCAGGCGTCCCCATTTTCCACATTACGTCAGGCGTCCCCATTTTACACAATATGGCAGGCAAGGGTCCCCATTTTACACATTACGACAGGCCAGAGTCCCCACTTTACACATTACGGCAGGCCAGAGTCCCCATTTTACACATTATGGCAGGCCAGAGTCCCCATTTTACACATTACGGCAGGCAAGAGTCCCCATTTTACACATTACGGCAGGCAAGTGTCCCCATTTCACACATTACGGCTGGCCAGAGTCCCCTTTTACACATTACGGCAGACAAGAGTCTCCATTTTACACATTACGGCAGGCCAGAGTCCCCATTTTACACATTACGGCAGGCAAGAGTCCCCATTTTACACATTACGGCAGGCCAGAGTCCCCATTTTACACATTATGGCAGGCCAGTTTCCCCATTTTACACATTACGGCAGGCAAGTGTTCCCATTTCACACATGATGGCAGGAAAGTGTCCCCATTTTACATATTATGGCAGGATAGTGCCCCCATTTTACATATGATGGCAGGCAAGTGTCCTTATTTTACACATGGTGGCGGTGGGGAGAGAAAGAGAGAGGGAGAGGCTGACTTCCTCCCGCTCTTCGGCAGCCTCTCCCTCAACTTTGCGGCGCTTGGTGGTTCCCCTGCAGCTTGGCTCCCCCTCCTGGCCTCCTCCCTCCTGCCGACTACCCAGCTCGGGGGGCGGAGTTTCGCGGAATGATGCAGGTGCGTCGTGACATCACGACGCACCCACGTCATTTTGCAAAACTCCATTCCTGAGCTGGGTACTCGGGAGGAGGGGGAATCACAAGAAGTGACGCGGCGGGCGCCCCGTGCGTTTGCACAGCTCACCTGTCGCAAGAAATGGCACTGAGCTGGGGTGATATAAAGATCAGTGAGGTCACTCTGTCTCCTCTGAATCCTCCTGAGCTCCGTGTGTCTGTGGCTTCTGCTGCTGCAGGGTGAGGACTGTGCTCTGATTGGCTCTCTGAGTCAGTGAGAGCCAATCAGAGCTACCAGTGGGCCCTGTTGCTAAGCAGCAGCCTAGAGAGGGGAGGGGACTGACTGAGCAGACTCATGTCTGAAGCAGAGAGAGTGTAAGACAGCCTCCAACGAACTTAGGAAGTTTCCCTGATACAGACACAGCAGCAAGGGGAGGCATAGCCATAGGCGTGCGCACGGGGGGTGCCTGGTGCGCACAGGCACCCCCTAATGTCCGGCACCTCGCACGCTGCCTGCTACAGCACAGTGATAGAATAGCCAAGCCTGCAGCCCATTGCTGTGCCTCCCCCTACCGCTGCGCCCGGCGCCCGCTAATAAATGATGACGGTGCTTAGTGTACTTTACGTGCCGGCGGCCTCACAGGGGGAAACTGAAGTCATCTGATGTGATTATATCACAGCGTGCGTCCGCCCATGCTCTCCTCCCGGCCGTCGCGCTCCCCTCCTGCCCGCGCTCAGTCTCAATCCTAGGGTGCAGCCAAGCCACAGCCAGCGTTCCTCTCACTGGAGGACACATTCTGCTGGGGCAGTTCAACAGAGACTCTGTCACCGAGATGGACAGTAAGTCACTGTTTCTGATATTGTGGGTTCCATTACCAATAGCCAAATTTATCAATATCCTTCCCTATCATCATACATACAAGTACTAGAGATCCTATGAAAAAAAAAAGGGGAAAGATAATAAATAATATAATATGAATGTGACATCATTATTGGAAGTATAATTATTTTTTTCTTGCAGCCATACTTATTCTACCAGTGGTGAATTTGCCATAAGTTACCCAAGGCACGTGCTGTGTGGCTTACTATGAATTTCGGCTCATACTGTGTGGCGTAATATGATTTGTGGCTCATACTGTGTGGCGTAATATGATTTGTGGCTCATACTGTGTGGCGTTATATGAATTTCGGCTCATACTGTGTGGCGTAATATGAATTTCGGCTCATACTGTGTGGCGTTATATGAATTTCGGCTCATACTGTGTGGCGTTATATGAATTTCGGCTCATACTGTGTGGCGTAATATGAATTTCGGCTCATACTGTGTGGCGTTATATGAATTTCGGCTCATACTATGTGGCGTAATATGATTTTTGGCTCATACTGTGTGGCGTAATATGAATTTCAGCTCATACTGTGTGGCATAATATGATTTTTGGCTCATACTGTGTGGCGTTATATGAATTTCGGCTCATACTGTGTGGCGTAATATGAATTTCAGCTCATACTGTGTGGCGTTATATGAATTTCGGCTCATACTGTGTGGCGTAATATGAATTTCAGCTCATACTGTGTGGCGTTATATGAATTTCGGCTCATACTGTGTGGCGTAATATGAATTTCAACTCATACTGTGTGGCGTTATATGAATTTCGGCTCATACTGTGTGGCGTAATATGATTTTTGCCTCATACTGTGTGGCGTTATATGAATTTCGGCTCATACTGTGTAGCGTAATATGAATTTCAGCTCATACTGTGTGGCGTAATATGAATTTCGGCTCATACTGTGTGGCGTAATATGAATTTCAGCTCATACTGTGTGGCGTTATATGAATTTCGGCTCATACTGTGTGGCGTAATATGATTTGTGGCTCATACTGTGTGGCGTTATATGAATTTTGGCTCATACTGTGTGGCGTTATATGAATTTCGGCTCATACTGTGTGGCGTAATATGAATTTCGGCTCATACTGTGTGGCGTTATATGAATTTCGGCTCATACTGTGTGGCGTAATATGATTTTTGGCTCATACTGTGTGGCGTTATATGAATTTCGGCTCATACTGTGTGGCGTAATATGAATTTCGGCTCATAATGTGTGGCGTAATATGAATTTCGGCTCATAATGTGTGGCGTAATATGAAATTCGGCTCATACTGTGTGGCGTAATATGAATTTCGGCTCATACTGTGTGGCGTAATGTGAATTTCGGCTCATAATGTGTGGCGTAATATGAATTTCGGCTCATAATGTGTGGCGTAATATGAAATTCGGCTCATACTGTGTGGCGTAATATGAATTTCGGCTCATACTGTGTGGCATAATATGATTTGTGGCTCATACTGTGTGGCGTTATATGAATTTTGGCTCATACTGTGTGGCGTTATATGAATTTCGGCTCATACTGTGTGGCGTAATATGAATTTCGGCTCATACTGTGTGGCGTTATATGAATTTCGGCTCATACTATGTGGCGTAATATGATTTTTGGCTCATACTGTGTGGCGTTATATGAATTTCGGCTCATACTGTGTGGCGTAATATGAATTTCGGCTCATAATGTGTGGCGTAATATGAATTTCGGCTCATAATGTGTGGCGTAATATGAAATTCGGCTCATACTGTGTGGCGTAATATGAATTTCGGCTCATAATGTGTGGCGTAATGTGAATTTCGGCCCATAATGTGTGGCGTAATATGAATTTCGTCTCATAATGTGTGGCGTAATATGAAATTCGGCTCATACTGTGTGGCGTAATATGAATTTCGGCTCATACTGTGTGGCGTAATGTGAATTTTGGCTCATACTGTGTGGTTTAATGTGAATTTCGGCTCATACCGTGTGGCGTAATGTGAATTTTGACTCATATCATGTGGTGTAAGGTGAATTTCGGCTCATACTGTGTGGCGTAATGTGAATTTCGGCTCATACTGTGTGGCGTAATATGAATTTCGGCTCATACTGTGTGGCATAATATAAATTTTGGCTCATACCATGTGGCGTAATGTGAATTTTGGCTCATACTGTTTGGTATAATGTGAATTTCGGCTCATACTGTGTGGCGTAATGTGAATTTCAGCTCATACTGTGTGCTGTAACGTGAATTTCGGCTCATATTGTGTGGCGTACTGTGAATAAGGGGCACTAATGTCAGTAGCTGGTGAGCACGGGGACATATGTGACAAATGTTGGTATCCTGCAGAGGAGGTGGGATCTGATGGCATAGAAAGAGGCAGATGTGGATCTTATGGCACATGTGTACATTTTAAACGTTACCTGTGTTATGTTAAAACTCAAACGTTTGGCCCCGTAAATCTCCCGTACTTTTCAGGATGGCTCACTCAAAATAAGGGTGTAGGTGCTGGGGGCTGCAAGGGTTAGTGATGGTGGGGAATGGGGGTGGAATGTATATGCACCTAGGCCCACCACTCTTTAGTTCTGCCACTGGGTCAGGGATAGGTTGAGTAAGTGTAAGCAGCGGTAGGGTGCAGCGGCAGCTAGGACTCAGGGTTATTCCGTAGCTGACAGTCAGTACGGGCCGGTGGTTGCACAATTATGTTTAATTTTATTTCTCTGCGGTGTATTATATCTACTTGTATAATTTAATTAATAACTAGGGAGAAATTAGATTAAGCCATGTTACTTTACTGAGAGAATGTAAGTGCTAGACATGTCCCTGGGCGGTGCACCCCCTAATAAAATTAGCTGCGCACGCCTATGGGCATAGCTATTGGGAATTAGAAAAAAACAAGCACCATCGGAAGACCATCGAATGACTCATTCGATGGTGAAAAACATCGGGAGGGCACCATTAAATGCTAAAAACACTACCATCAAAACAAAAACATTGATGGTTCGGAAACATCGACCATCGATGTCCATCCGTACACCAATGTCCTATGACATCACCAATGTCTTATGACATCACAATAGCTCCCCCACTTCAGGAGACACACAGGCTGAGGAGACTCATTTCCTATTGGAAAGCAGACTTACAGTATCAGGAAGCAAACCAAAGGAGACTAATATTATTATTATTATCTGTTATTTTCTTCTGTGCGGCCAGATACCATGGCAGCACAGCGCAGTGCGCTACTGCTCTGCATCCTGTACCTTCTCTGTGGTGCAGAGCTGTGTAGTAGCTGCTTCACCTGTCTGAGGACAGCTACGGAAAGGGCAAGCATTTGCCGATATGCACAATCTATAGAGAAGATGGACGGCGTCGAGTGCCTGGAAAAGATACGGAAAGGGTTTAAACCTTTGGAAAACATCCCACTACCGTTTACAGAGATGAGCAAGATTAGAGAGCATCTGGGAGGCTTTAATATAACAGTCAGAGAGATCAGACCATCGCTCTCTGCAAAGGACTGGACAGCGGCATTTGGGCTAATGATAAAGGATTACATCAAGGATGTAAAATCGATGGCAGCCAGGAACCCAGCTGAGAAATGTGTACCCAGGTGCGGGATACAGAAAGCAGCACGGGTGTTTCGGTGTGATGAGTGCACAGTGCAGGACTGCAATGCAGCTACAGAGTGTTTCCCTGGAGGACATCTATGTGAAGGAGGGCGAACTAACCAACATTTTGTGCGTTACACCTTTCACCCTTCCCAGCACAATAACAGTAACATGGATGCTGGCCCGGAACCTCAGGGTGGCGGACATCAGTTATTGTAAAACCATATATATGGGGGAAGATCTGCACATCCTGATTAATCCCACTCGTAAATACCACGAGGGAACGTACGCCTGTCAGGTTAGGGATGCGGACGACGATGTGATAGCGGAGATGTTTTATTTCCTGAATATCACCCGGAGTAAAGCAATCGAATACTCTGAGCTGGAGGATGCTTTCAACGAGGTCGTGAATGCAGACGTCAGTCCAGAGGATTTTAGCAGCATTGCACACGCTAAACCGCCGCCCTCTGGGAGTGTATCTTAGCAGTAGTGGGAACGAAAGATTAACAGAATTGCGAATAGAAATTTCTTAGCAGTTTCTGAGTAGCTCCAGACTTACTCAGCCATTGCGACCAGCTCAGTCCTTTTCGTTTCCAGCGTTTGCCCAACCACTCCCCCGCTTCTCCAGCCACTCCTGCGTTTTACAACTCGAACGCCTGCGTTTTTTCCGCACACTCCCATAAAACGGCCAGTTTCCGGCCAGAAACACCCACTTCCTGTCAATCACACTCCGATCAGCACAGCGATGAAAACGTTTCGTTATGCTGTGAGTAAAATAACTAACTTTTGTGTAAAATAACTAAGCGCATGCGCTCTGCGAACCTTGCGCATGCGCAGTAAGCGACTAATCGCAGTATAGTGGAAATCGGCAACGAGCGAACAACTCGAAATGATGCCCCATAGACTAGTTTGGACCAGACTTTCTGTCAGGAGTAATGTTTTGTTATATGGTTCACAGGTCCTTTGTGGTGCTGAAGCCTAGAGCTCAATGTAAACATATTCCACAGCGCTTTACAGAGAATATTTGCCCATTCAAATCAGTCCCTGCCCCAGTGGAGCTTACAATCTATATTCCCTATCACATGTACACACTGACACATTCACGCTAGGGTTAATTTTTGTTGGGAGCCAATTAACCTACCAGTATATTTTTGGATTGTGGAAGGAAACCGGAGCACCTGGAGAAAACCCACACAAATATGGGGAGAATATACAAACTCCACACAGTTAGAGCCATGGTGGGAATCAAACCCATTACCTCAGTGCTGTGAGGCAGTAATGCTTACCATTACACCATCCGTACTGCCCATACTGTATGAAGCCCTTTGTGCATTGTGCTTCCAGAGCTAGACTTTAGTAAAGAGAGCTTACCACAGACAAAATGGCTAAAGACAATACAAGTTGGTGTCAACTTGCCATTAATTTAATTTCTCATCAAAGGCATATACAGTAAACCATTTGATATGCAGTCCCGTCTGAATGATATATTACAAACTGTTCTCTGACTAGAACAAATTAGAGATGGAAAACCCATTTTTGCACAGCTGATCAGTCATAACTACCCTATCAAAAACAAATACATACATAAAATAAAAATTTACATTTGTCATATAGACCAGTATTAAATGTAAGAGTGCATAACAGCTTTTCAAAACCCATAAGATTCCGTGTGGATAGTTTGCATGACATTTACTTTTTACTAAACCAGAATGGATTATGCATTAAAATAGATCTCCAGAATGCTTTCCTTCCTATTTCCATATATCTATACAACAGTAGGTTACAATTTTTATTGGAAAATGCTTTTATTTCAGTGTCCTGTCATGTTATTTTGCTTCTCAAATACACCTTATATTTTACCTATTGGAACAATAGTAGTCACCACATTTCTCCAACCATATGGAGTCTAAAGAGTGGTATACGTAAACAATTTGCTAAAATCATACACCACAGGAACTTAACAGTATCTTTCATAATAGAATTGGTCTTTATCATAAACTGCCAATATAGAGCAGTCAACAGAGCAGCGGCATCTACAGGCAAGATCCCTAAGGTTGAATCATGATAAAGCACCCTTTCTTTCCAGTACATGCTTTGAATTATGGAACCTGCCTCCTCCAAAGAAATGGGGAGCAGTAGAGAGATTGGTTCTGACTTTCTTGTCAAAGCCAACAATTTCTCTCAATTATTTACCGGCACTAACCGGGACAAAGGTAGATCTCTCTCACACGTTTTGTCTCCTATGCAGGTACTCACTAGCTCTCCTCAGGTTTTCATAAATCCTGTCACTGCTAGTCAAGCATACCTAGCTTCCCATGTCATATGGGAGTTAAAAGAGTGAATATATATTTTTACATATATATATTTTTTTACACATATATATATATATATATATATATATTTATTATTTCTTCTCAGTGTTTGCCTTTCACAAGCCTCACCAGTACTGTATGCCTAAATAAATGGTTCAGTCAAGTTCAGATCTAAATGTGGAGATATTACTCTTTGTTCCAACACACATGATATTCACCCTCAGGTGTTCTTGTTATTAAGATTGCTACCAGTAAGCTTTGAAAAATCTGATTCAGTGAGTGTTAGCCCCGCCCAGCTGCTAGTGTGCATGTGACCTGTGCACAACCTAGCCTGCTGGGCAAGTGCACCTTCACTGTTAGTGTCGGTATGTTAGTGATTTAAAAATTTCACTTCCCTGCCTTGACCTTGCACCAACAGATCACGGCGAGCACAGGATAAAAAAGAAAAAATATATATTATGCCATACACCTCAATGCCCTTGATACATTAAATCCCCATTACGGCAGCCAAGTGTCCCCATTTTACACAGTATGGCAGGCAAGAGTCCCCATTTTCCACAATACGGCAGCCAAGAGTCCCCATTTTCCACAATACAGCAGGCAAGAGTCCCCATTTTCCACAATACGGCAGGCGAGTGTCCCCATTTTCCACATTACAACAAGCAAGTGTCCCCATTTTCCACATTACGGCAAGCAAGTGTCCCCATTTTCCACAATACGGCAGGCAAGTGTCCCCATTTTACAAAATACGGCAGGCAAGTGTCCCCATTTTACACAATACGGCAGGCAAGTGTCCCCATTTCACACAATACGGCAGGCGTCCCCATTTTCCACATTACGTCAGGCGTTGCCATTTTACACAATATGGCAGGCAAGGGTCCCCATTTTACACATTACGGCAAGCAAGTGTCCCCATTTTCCACATTACGGCAAGCAAGTGTCCCCATTTTCCACAAAAGGGCAGGCAAGTGTCCCTTTTTTACACAATACGGCAGGCAAGTGTCCCCATTTCACACAATACGGCAGGTAAGTGTCCCCATTTCACACAATACGGCAGGCGTCCCCATTTTCCACATTACGTCAGGCGTCCCCATTTTACACAATATGGCAGGCAAGGGTCCCCATTTTACACATTACGACAGGCCAGAGTCCCCACTTTACACATTACGGCAGGCCAGAGTCCCCATTTTACACATTATGGCAGGCCAGAGTCCCCATTTTACACATTACGGCAGGCAAGAGTCCCCATTTTACACATTACGGCAGGCAAGTGTCCCCATTTCACACATTACGGCAGGCCAGAGTCCCCTTTTACACATTACGGCAGACAAGAGTCTCCATTTTACACATTACGGCAGGCCAGAGTCCCCATTTTACACATTACGGCAGGCAAGAGTCCCCATTTTACACATTACGGCAGGCCAGAGTCCCCATTTTACACATTATGGCAGGCCAGTTTCCCCATTTTACACATTACGGCAGGCAAGTGTTCCCATTTCACACATGATGGCAGGAAAGTGTCCCCATTTTACATATTATGGCAGGATAGTGCCCCCATTTTACATATGATGGCAGGCAAGTGTCCTTATTTTACACATGGTGGCGGTGGGGAGAGAAAGAGAGAGGGAGAGGCTGACTTCCTCCCGCTCTTCGGCAGCCTCTCCCTCAACTTTGCGGCGCTTGGTGGTTCCCCTGCAGCTTGGCTCCCCCTCCTGGCCTCCTCCCTCCTGCCGACTACCCAGCTCGGGGGGCGGAGTTTTCGCGGAATGATGCGGGTGCGTCGTGACATCACGACGCACCCACGTCATTTTGCAAAACTCCATTCCTGAGCTGGGTACTCGGGAGGAGGGGGAATCACAAGAAGTGCAGCGGCGGGCGCCTCGTGCGTTTGCACAGCTCACCTGTCGCAAGAAATGGCACTGAGCTGGGGTGATATAAAGATCAGTGAGGTCACTCTGTCTCCTCTGAATCCTCCTGAGCTCCGTGTGTCTGTGGCTTCTGCTGCTGCTGCTGCAGGGTGAGGACTGTGCTCTGATTGGCTCTCTGAGTCAGTGAGAGCCAATCAGAGCTACCAGTGGGCCCTGTTGCTAAGCAGCAGCCTAGACAGGGGAGGGGACTAACTGAGCAGGCTCATGTCTGAAGCAGAGAGAGTGTAAGACAGCCTCCAACAAACTTAGGAAGTTTCCCTGATACAGACACAGCAGCAAGGGGAGGCATAGCTATTGGGAAAAGAAAAAAACAAGCACCATCGGAAGACCATCGAATGACTCATTTGATGGTGAAAAACATCGGGAGGGCACCATTAAATGCTAAAAACACTACCATCAAAACAAAAACATTGATGGTTCGGAAACATCGACCATCGATGTCCATCCGTACACCAATGTCCTATGACATCACCAATGTCTTATGACATCACAATAGCTCCCCCACTTCAGGAGACACACAGGCTGAGGAGACTCATTTCCTATTGGAAAGCCGACTTATCAGGAAGCAAACCAAAGGAGACTAATATTATTATTATTATCTGTTATTTTCTTCTGTGCGGCCAGATACCATGGCAGCACAGCGCAGTGTGCTACTGCTCTGCATCCTGTACCTTCTCTGTGGTGCAGAGCTGTGTAGTAGCTGCTTCACCTGTCTGAGGACAGCTACGGAAAGGGCAAGCATTTGCCGATATGCACAATCTATAGAGAAGATGGACGGCGTCGAGTGCCTGGAAAAGATACGGAAAGGGTTTAAACCTTTGGAAAACATCCCACTACCGTTTACAGAGATGAGCAAGATTAGAGAGCATCTGGGAGGCTTTAATATAACAGTCAGAGAGATCAGACCATCGCTCTCTGCAAAGGACTGGACAGCGGCATTTGGGCTAATGATAAAGGATTACATCAAGGATGTAAAATCGATGGCAGCCAGGAACCCAGCTGAGAAATGTGTACCCAGGTGCGGGATACAGAAAGCAGCACGGGTGTTTCGGTGTGATGAGTGCACAGTGCAGGACTGCAATGCAGCTACAGAGTGTTTCCCTGGAGGACATCTATGTGAAGGAGCGCGAACTGACCAACATTTTGTGCGTTACACCTTTCACCCTTCCCAGCACAATAACAGTAACATGGATGCTGGCCCGGAACCTCAGGGTGGCGGACATCAGTTATTGTAAAACCATATATATGGGGGAAGATCTGCACATCCTGATTAATCCCACTCGTAAATACCACGAGGGAACGTACGCCTGTCAGGTTAGGGATGCGGACGACGATGTGATAGCGGAGATGTTTTATTTCCTGAATATCACCCGGAGTAAAGCAATCGAATACTCTGAGCTGGAGGATGCTTTCAACGAGGTCGTGAATGCAGACGTCAGTCCAGAGGATTTTAGCAGCATTGCACACGCTAAACCGCCGCCCTCTGGGAGTGTATCTTAGCAGTAGTGGGAACGAAAGATTAACAGAATTGCGAATAGAAATTTCTTAGCAGTTTCTGAGTAGCTCCAGACTTACTCAGCCATTGCGACCAGCTCAGTCCTTTTCGTTTCCAGCCTTTGCCCAACCACTCCCCCGCTTCTCCAGCCACTCCTGCGTTTTACAACTCGAACGCCTGCGTTTTTTCCGCACACTCCCATAAAACGGCCAGTTTCCGGCCAGAAACACCCACTTCCGGTCAATCACACTCCGATCAGCACAGCGATGAAAACGTTTCGTTATGCTGTGAGTAAGATAACTAACTTTTGTGTAAAATAACTAAGTGCATGCGCTCTGCGAACCTTGCACATGCGCAGTAAGCGACTAATCGCAGTATAGTGAAAATCGGCAACGAGCGAACAACTCGAAATGATCCCCCATAGACTAGTTTGGACCAGACTTTCTGTCAGGAGTAATGTTTTGTTATATGGTTCACAGCTCCTTTGTGGTGCTGAAGCCTAGAGCTCAATGTAAACATATTCCACAGCGCTTTACAGAGAATATTTGCCCATTCAAATCAGTCCCTGCCCCAGTGGAGCTTACAATCTATATTCCCTATCACATGTACACACTGACACATTCACGCTAGGGTTAATTTTTGTTGGGAGCCAATTAACCTACCAGTATATTTTTGGATTGTGGGAGGAAACCGGAGCACCTGGAGAAAACCCACACAAATATGGGGAGAATATACAAACTCCACACAGTTAGAGCCATGGTGGGAATCAAACCCATTACCTCAGTGCTGTGAGGCAGTAATGCTTACCATTACACCATCCGTACTGCCCATACTGTATGAAGCCCTTTGTGCATTGTGCTTCCAGAGCTAGACTTTAGTAAAGAGAGCTTACCACAGACAAAATGGCTAAAGACAATACAAGTTGGTGTCAACTTGCCATTAATTTAATTTCTCATCAAAGGCATATACAGTAAACCATTTGATATGCAGTCCCGTCTGAATGATATATTACAAACTGTTCTCTGACTAGAACAAATTAGAGATGGAAAACCCATTTTTGCACAGCTGATCAGTCATAACTACCCTATCAAAAACAAATACATACATAAAATAAAAATTTACATTTGTCATATAGACCAGTATTAAATGTAAGAGTGCATAACAGCTTTTCAAAACCCATAAGATTCCGTGTGGATAGTTTGCATGACATTTACTTTTTACTAAACCAGAATGGATTATGCATTAAAATAGATCTCCAGAATGCTTTCCTTCCTATTTCCATATATCTATACAACAGTAGGTTACAATTTTTATTGGAAAATGCTTTTATTCCAGTGTCCTGTCATGTTATTTTGCTTCTCAAATACACCTTATATTTTACCTATTGGAACAATAGTAGTCACCACATTTCTCCAACCATATGGAGTCTAAAGAGTGGTATACGTAAACAATTTGCTAAAATCATACACCACAGGAACTTAACAGTATCTTTCATAATAGAATTGGTCTTTATCATAAACTGCCAATATAGAGCAGTCAACAGAGCAGCGGCATCTACAGGCAAGATCCCTAAGGTTGAATCATGATAAAGCACCCTTTCTTTCCAGTACATGCTTTGAATTATGGAACCTGCCTCCTCCAAAGAAATGGGGAGCAGTAGAGAGATTGGTTCTGACTTTCTTGTCAAAGCCAACAATTTCTCTCAATTATTTACCGGCACTAACCGGGACAAAGGTAGATCTCTCTCACACGTTTTGTCTCCTATGCAGGTACTCACTAGCTCTCCTCAGGTTTTCATAAATCCTGTCACTGCTAGTCAAGCATACCTAGCTTCCCATGTCATATGGGAGTTAAAAGAGTGAATATATATTTTTACATATATATATATATATATATATATATATATTTATTATTTCTTCTCAGTGTTTGCCTTTCACAAGCCTCACCAGTACTGTATGCCTAAATAAATGGTTCAGTCAAGTTCAGATCTAAATGTGGAGATATTACTCTTTGTTCCAACACACATGATATTCACCCTCAGGTGTTCTTGTTATTAAGATTGCTACCAGTAAGCTTTGAAAAATCTGATTCAGTGAGTGTTAGCCCCGCCCAGCTGCTAGTGTGCATGTGACCTGTGCACAACCTAGCCTGCTGGGCAAGTGCACCTTCACTGTTAGTGTCGGTAGGTTAGTGATTTAAAAATTTCACTTCCCTGCCTTGACCTTGCACCAACAGATCACGGCGAGCACAGGATAAAAAAGAAAAAATATATATTATGCCATACACCTCAATGCCCTTGATACATTAAATCCCCATTACGGCAGCCAAGTGTCCCCATTTTACACAGTATGGCAGGCAAGAGTCCCCATTTTCCACAATACGGCAGCCAAGAGTCCCCATTTTCCACAATACAGCAGGCAAGAGTCCCCATTTTCCACAATACGGCAGGCGAGTGTCCCCATTTTCCACATTACAACAAGCAAGTGTCCCCATTTTCCACATTACGGCAAGCAAGTGTCCCCATTTTCCACAATACGGCAGGCAAGTGTCCCCATTTTACAAAATACGGCAGGCAAGTGTCCCCATTTTACACAATACGGCAGGCAAGTGTCCCCATTTCACACAATACGGCAGGCGTCCCCATTTTCCACATTACGTCAGGCGTTCCCATTTTACACAATATGGCAGGCAAGGGTCCCCATTTTACACATTACGGCAAGCAAGTGTCCCCATTTTCCACATTACGGCAAGCAAGTGTCCCCATTTTCCACAAAAGGGCAGGCAAGTGTCCCTTTTTTACACAATACGGCAGGCAAGTGTCCCCATTTCACACAATACGGCAGGTAAGTGTCCCCATTTCACACAATACGGCAGGCGTCCCCATTTTCCACATTACGTCAGGCGTCCCCATTTTACACAATATGGCAGGCAAGGGTCCCCATTTTACACATTACGACAAGCCAGAGTCCCCACTTTACACATTACGGCAGGCCAGAGTCCCCATTTTACACATTATGGCAGGCCAGAGTCCCCATTTTACACATTACGGCAGGCAAGAGTCCCCATTTTACACATTACGGCAGGCAAGTGTCCCCATTTCACACATTACGGCAGGCCAGAGTCCCCTTTTACACATTACGGCAGACAAGAGTCTCCATTTTACACATTACGGCAGGCCAGAGTCCCCATTTTACACATTACGGCAGGCAAGAGTCCCCATTTTACACATTACGGCAGGCCAGAGTCCCCATTTTACACATTATGGCAGGCCAGTTTCCCCATTTTACACATTACGGCAGGCAAGTGTTCCCATTTCACACATGATGGCAGGAAAGTGTCCCCATTTTACATATTATGGCAGGATAGTGCCCCCATTTTACATATGATGGCAGGCAAGTGTCCTTATTTTACACATGGTGGCGGTGGGGAGAGAAAGAGAGAGGGAGAGGCTGACTTCCTCCCGCTCAACTTTGCGGCGCTTGGTGGTTCCCCTGCAGCTTGGCTCCCCCTCCTGGCCTCCTCCCTCCTGCCGACTACCCAGCTCGGGGGGCGGAGTTTCGTGGAATGATGCGGGTGCGTCGTGACATCACGACGCACCCACGTCATTTTGCAAAACTCCATTCCTGAGCTGGGTACTCGGGAGGAGGGGGAATCACAAGAAGTGCAGCGGCGGGCGCCCCGTGCGTTTGCACAGCTCACCTGTCGCAAGAAATGGCACTGAGCTGGGGTGATATAAAGATCAGTGAGGTCACTCTGTCTCCTCTGAATCCTCCTGAGCTCCGTGTGTCTGTGGCTTCTGCTGCTGCTGCTGCAGGGTGAGGACTGTGCTCTGATTGGCTCTCTGAGTCAGTGAGAGCCAATCAGAGCTACCAGTGGGCCCTGTTGCTAAGCAGCAGCCTAGAGAGGGGAGGGGACTGACTGAGCAGGCTCATGTCTGAAGCAGAGAGAGTGTAAGACAGCCTCCAACGAACTTAGGAAGTTTCCCTGATACAGACACAGCAGCAAGGGGAGGCATAGCTATTGGGAATTAGAAAAAAACAAGCACCATCGGAAGACCATCAAATGACTCATTCGATGGTGAAAAACATCGGGAGGGCACCATTAAATGCTAAAAACACTACCATCAAAACAAAAACATTGATGGTTCGGAAACATCGACCATCGATGTCCATCCGTACACCAATGTCCTATGACATCACCAATGTCTTATGACATCACAATAGCTCCCCCACTTCAGGAGACACACAGGCTGAGGAGACTCATTTCCTATTGGAAAGCCGACTTATCAGGAAGCAAACCAAAGGAGACTAATATTATTATTATTATCTGTTATTTTCTTCTGTGCGGCCAGATACCATGGCAGCACAGCGCAGTGTGCTACTGCTCTGCATCCTGTACCTTCTCTGTGGTGCAGAGCTGTGTAGTAGCTGCTTCACCTGTCTGAGGACAGCTACGGAAAGGGCAAGCATTTGCCGATATGCACAATCTATAGAGAAGATGGACGGCGTCGAGTGCCTGGAAAAGATACGGAAAGGGTTTAAACCTTTGGAAAACATCCCACTACCGTTTACAGAGATGAGCAAGATTAGAGAGCATCTGGGAGGCTTTAATATAACAGTCAGAGAGATCAGACCATCGCTCTCTGCAAAGGACTGGACAGCGGCATTTGGGCTAATGATAAAGGATTACATCAAGGATGTAAAATCGATGGCAGCCAGGAACCCAGCTGAGAAATGTGTACCCAGGTGCGGGATACAGAAAGCAGCACGGGTGTTTCGGTGTGATGAGTGCACAGTGCAGGACTGCAATGCAGCTACAGAGTGTTTCCCTGGAGGACATCTATGTGAAGGAGCGCGAACTGACCAACATTTTGTGCGTTACACCTTTCACCCTTCCCAGCACAATAACAGTAACATGGATGCTGGCCCGGAACCTCAGGGTGGCGGACATCAGTTATTGTAAAACCATATATATGGGGGAAGATCTGCACATCCTGATTAATCCCACTCGTAAATACCACGAGGGAACGTACGCCTGTCAGGTTAGGGATGCGGACGACGATGTGATAGCGGAGATGTTTTATTTCCTGAATATCACCCGGAGTAAAGCAATCGAATACTCTGAGCTGGAGGATGCTTTCAACGAGGTCGTGAATGCAGACGTCAGTCCAGAGGTTTTTAGCAGCATTGCACACGCTAAACCGCCGCCCTCTGGGAGTGTATCTTAGCAGTAGTGGGAACGAAAGATTAACAGAATTGCGAATAGAAATTTCTTAGCAGTTTCTGAGTAGCTCCAGACTTACTCAGCCATTGCGACCAGCTCAGTCCTTTTCGTTTCCAGCGTTTGCCCAACCACTCCCCCGCTTCTCCAGCCACTCCTGCGTTTTACAACTCGAACGCCTGCGTTTTTTCCGCACACTCCCATAAAACGGCCAGTTTCCGGCCAGAAACACCCACTTCCTGTCAATCACACTCCGATCAGCACAGCGATGAAAACGTTTCGTTATGCTGTGAGTAAAATAACTAACTTTTGTGTAAAATAACTAAGCGCATGCGCTCTGCGAACCTTGCGCATGCGCTTACTGCGACTAATCGCAGTATAGTGAAAATCGGCAACGAGCGAACAACTCGAAATGATCCCCCATAGACTAGTTTGAACCAGACTTTCTGTCAGGAGTAATGTTTTGTTATATGGTTCACAGGTCCTTTGTGGTGCTGAAGCCTAGAGCTCAATGTAAACATATTCCACAGCGCTTTACAGAGAATATTTGCCCATTCAAATCAGTCCCTGCCCCAGTGGAGCTTACAATCTATATTCCCTATCACATGTACACACTGACACATTCACGCTAGGGTTAATTTTTGTTGGGAGCCAATTAACCTACCAGTATATTTTTGGATTGTGGGAGGAAACCGGAGCACCTGGAGAAAACCCACACAAATATGGGGAGAATATACAAACTCCACACAGTTAGAGCCATGGTGGGAATCAAACCCATTACCTCAGTGCTGTGAGGCAGTAATGCTTACCATTACACCATCCGTACTGCCCATACTGTATGAAGCCCTTTGTGCATTGTGCTTCCAGAGCTAGACTTTAGTAAAGAGAGCTTACCACAGACAAAATGGCTAAAGACAATACAAGTTGGTGTCAACTTGCCATTAATTTAATTTCTCATCAAAGGCATATACAGTAAACCATTTGATATGCAGTCCCGTCTGAATGATATATTACAAACTGTTCTCTGACTAGAACAAATTAGAGATGGAAAACCCATTTTTGCACAGCTGATCAGTCATAACTACCCTATCAAAAACAAATACATACATAAAATAAAAATTTACATTTGTCATATAGACCAGTATTAAATGTAAGAGTGCATAACAGCTTTTCAAAACCCATAAGATTCCGTGTGGATAGTTTGCATGACATTTACTTTTTACTAAACCAGAATGGATTATGCATTAAAATAGATCTCCAGAATGCTTTCCTTCCTATTTCCATATATCTATACAACAGTAGGTTACAATTTTTATTGGAAAATGCTTTTATTCCAGTGTCCTGTCATGTTATTTTGCTTCTCAAATACACCTTATATTTTACCTATTGGAACAATAGTAGTCACCACATTTCTCCAACCATATGGAGTCTAAAGAGTGGTATACGTAAACAATTTGCTAAAATCATACACCACAGGAACTTAACAGTATCTTTCATAATAGAATTGGTCTTTATCATAAACTGCCAATATAGAGCAGTCAACAGAGCAGCGGCATCTACAGGCAAGATCCCTAAGGTTGAATCATGATAAAGCACCCTTTCTTTCCAGTACATGCTTTGAATTATGGAACCTGCCTCCTCCAAAGAAATGGGGAGCAGTAGAGAGATTGGTTCTGACTTTCTTGTCAAAGCCAACAATTTCTCTCAATTATTTACCGGCACTAACCGGGACAAAGGTAGATCTCTCTCACACGTTTTGTCTCCTATGCAGGTACTCACTAGCTCTCCTCAGGTTTTCATAAATCCTGTCACTGCTAGTCAAGCATACCTAGCTTCCCATGTCATATGGGAGTTAAAAGAGTGAATATATATTTTTACATATATATATATTTTTACATATATATATTTATTATTTCTTCTCAGTGTTTGCCTTTCACAAGCCTCACCAGTACTGTATGCCTAAATAAATGGTTCAGTCAAGTTCAGATCTAAATGTGGAGATATTACTCTTTGTTCCAACACACATGATATTCACCCTCAGGTGTTCTTGTTATTAAGATTGCTACCAGTAATGGGCCCTACACACTTGTAGATTTGAAAGATTTAAAAGATGAAAGATATGATAGATGAAAGATTTCCCATGAACGATTATGTGCATACACACTGAACAATGTCTGATGAAAGATTTGAAAGATTTGAAAGATTTGAAAGATTTGAAAGATCTAGCTCATTTAAATACTGGGCATGGTTTTAGGAATGTGGGCAGGTCTTCTTTGTACAATAAATAACAGCATCCATTTAAAATCACTGCATATCTACTCTGTAGTTTGTTTGGTGCAGTGTATACCTGGTAAACCTTTTAGCACTACCCATAAATAAAGACTCCACACAATTTTTAGTAACAATTTGTAATTATAAATTTTAGAAAAATAATCAATTAGAAACATTCTGGGCTGGATTCATCGATTTTTGTGCCAATGAGTGCCATGACAGCAGGGATTACACCAATAGAGGCATCAGGCATTCCAACAATTAGCCAGATACAGTGCAGCAAAAACAGTGGTGCCAACATAACTGGGGATGAAGTAGAGGTAAAAGAATCTGAGGACAGTATTTCAAAAGTGCACATGAAATAAAAGCATTCCCAACGTTCTATTACAGGGTCAAATGAAGTGTAGAAAACCAACATTATGGTACAATTGACTTCAAGAAAAAACATATTGGATGAGGAAGGTCAAATACAAATCTGAAGACAGCAAACCTAAACGCAAATTCAAAAATTCAAAAACATTTTTATTAAAAATTTAGGTCGCCTTGAACAGTGGAGTGTGCACTCAACAGAGTGGTGAACACTCCACCTGAAGAGGTGCCAGGGAAGGGGGATTGTGGCATTTGGTAACCGGGAGCAGGATATGTGGGGTATTGTTGAGGAGGAATTACCGGCGCAGAATACATGGGAGGGTGAGTTGGGGGAGGGGCATAAGATGTACTAGGCACCTGTCTGGTATCTAACACAACGCCACTGTGGTTGGTCAATTCATCATCCTGGCCATGTGATATAATGGCATATACCAGACGCTGGGCGTATTTTTGCTGAGTGGGGTTCATCTCCCGCAACTCACATGCTAAATGGTCTCCAATAGCTTCAAATCTATCCGGTCTGTTTTTTAGGACCTCCTCTGCCTGCCTCAGAATTGTATCTGACCTGCTGGACGAGACAGATCTTCTAGGGATAGCTGGCCGGCATCTCCTTCTAGCCGGAAGCTGGGGTGTTCCCATCGCCGCCTCACTCTCCTCCAGCTCCGGCCTTACAGTGGCTTGGTCTGCCGGCTCATCCACTGCAGGTTCCACGTCCAGCTCCCTCGAAGACAGCTGAGTTATCCAACAAAATGAAGAAAAATATGTGAAAATAATAAGGCAACAAATTAAACAAGAAACAGTGACATCTGTATTGTGCGGACACTTACCGGATCCACACTCTCCTCTTCCTCAGGCTCGAACATCTCGGGCGTGTTCGGCTCCTCCGTGCTCCGCGCTGTCCTCGAAGGCTCCTCATCCAATACGAACTTCATCAAGTCATAATACCATAATGTTGGCTTCTTGACTTGATCTGACCCCGCTCCTGAACGTTGGGAATCTTTGTATTTCCTGTGCTCCTTAAGAAATACTGTCCTCAGATTCTGGATCTTCCTCTTCACCCACTTGATGTCGGCACCACTATCTTGGGTAAGGCTGTACCTGGCCAATTGCTGGTATGCCAGATTTTTCTTTCCTCTGTTGGCGTAATCCCTTGTTCCCACACGCCACAAGCACTCATTGGCCTGGTAGAGATCGATGAATCCAGCCCAGAATTCACGGTTTGCATCCATGTCTCTGTGAAAGGTGAGATTTAATTTTAAAATATTAAAATCATAACTTAACACAGTAATCAGATATAATATAACATTGGCCGTGCCAGGAGACCATGGTATGTGTAGCTGCAAGCCACTGCAGCAGAGTTACTTTTCAGTACGGGAATTGCTAGGACCTTTTATGTTTGTCTGTTTATATTCTCTATGTACCTCTGTGACCAGGCCCAAGCCTGTGTATGCTGTGCTACAGTGTCTGATGTCATTAAAGATACTGTGGTTATAACCTGAAAATCTGTCTACGAGTCCTTATTTACAATACCCATGTTACCAAAAAAAAAAAATATATATATATATATGCACAAAATAATATAATAAAAATGTTTGTGTGTGTATGTATATATATATATATATATACAGCAAGGGAGAAGCGGCGGCACTCAGAGACTTTCACTTTCACGGATAATAAAGCAAAGGGTGCATTTATTAGGTCAACGTTTCGGGGGACAGACCCCCTTCTTCAGGACACTGCAAACTAGTGAATGTGCATAAAAAACAACTTAAATACCTTACCTTTACCGTGAACCTGCGTCCGCCTCCACGTCCCAGCCGTCCGGTGTACGGAGCCCGCGCTTCCGGCAGCGTGTGGCATGCAGTATCCGGAAGTCGCGTCATCCCGCGCCTCGGACCTCCCTGTGACGTGGCTGTGGACAGAGGACAAACGGTAACCATGGAGATGCGACGCAGCGTCGCAACGCTGCGCTGCCACGCATAACAAATGTGACATGTAGTACAGAATAAAAATCTAACAAAACTATTATGAATGAATATATATAAAAATACATGAAAAGCAAGTGTGATACCGTGTAAGAAATAACAAACGAGTAAAAAATAAAACATATATATAAAAATGAATGTGAACAAACAATGCTGGTGTATAAATAAAACTATGCAAATTTATCATAAATATTGACTACTAATAACCCAGCAGGGTCCAGATTGGACCATATAGGGTCCTGTCACAACAAAACTGGTCGGACCAGAGCTCAATGAAAAAAATAAAAATAAATGTAAATATACAACAACATAATCATAATCATGACATCGCTAAGCATCAGATATTAACTGTATGGCAGGTATATTACCCATCTCATCCCTGGAACCAAACTGTCTAAATATACTTTTGAGAATGCACATGCCCGAGCTAGATGATTGAGACCAGGGCATTAGCAGAGGGCATGTTTACATATGCCAACCCTGGCTAAAGGAAACACTGTAAATTCAGCTGTTCATTGAGGCCCCTGGGGTAGATGGTATCTAATTTAAAGATCCAACGGGCCTCTAGTTGTAATAGTTGGGCCGCTCTATCCCCTCCTCGGGCAGAGGCAGGGACCTGGTCCACTATTTTGTACCTAACCGTGGCCAAGCTGTGCCGCATCTGGGCAAAGTGGCGTGCGACCGGTTGGTCGCTTTTGCCAGTGTTGAGGGCAGCCCTGATGGCCGACCTGTGTAGAGCCATACGTTCCTTAAAAAGGCATTGTGTCTTACCGACGTAATAAAGACTGCAGGGGCAGACCAAAACGTACACTACATATGTAGAACTACAGGTCAGTGGCCATCGGATGCTTATTTTTCTCCCTGTGTGGGGGTGCTGGATGAAATCTCCCGTAAGCATGTAGCTACAGGTCGTGCAGCCTAAACATTTGAAGCAGCCGGGCTTCCGGCTCAAAAAATGCTTGGCTGCCGTAGCTGTTTTAAATCCCGAAATGTCATTTTTGACCACAAGGTCCTTAATATTGGCACTGCGAGTATAGCATGGCATGATTCTCGAGTGTTTCAAAGATGGTAAGCTCGGATCAGAGCTAATAATGGGCCACATCTGTTTGACCCTCTTATTAGTCCTGGAACTGTTAGTGTTAAATTCATTAACCCAAGTTGTTCTATCAGTGTTAGCCTTGGGATTTTGCCCTTTCAGAGCATCACACCTACTCAGGGCCATGACCTTTTTGCGTGCCTGTCTTAAAATGTTATTGGGATAACCCCTCTGGCGGAATTTCTCAGACATCAGATCTAACTGTTGTTCAAAGTCCCCAGGGTCGCTGCAGATTCTGCGAACCCTGAGGAACTGGGAAAACGGCAAGCCTCTAACCAACGATCTAGGGTGAAAACTGTCGTAACGTAACAGGGAATTTCGGTCGGTGGGTTTGCTGTATAGTGAAGTATGGATCAAGCCATCATTCACAGTGATTTTGATATCAAGAAAACAAATTTCAGTGACATGCGAAGTAAGTGTGAATTTAACCGGGCTGGTTGATACATTGTGTTCCTCTATTAAAGTGTAAAAAACTTGGGGGTCATGTGTCCAAAACAAAATTAAATCATCTATATATCGAAAATATAGAGAAATATGGTCAGCAATGGATGTCTGTTCAAAAAACAGTCCACGTTCTATTTCCCACATGTAGGCATTAGCCAGTGACGGAGCCACTGCCGACCCCATTGCACATCCTTTCTTCTGTATGAAGAACCGGCCATTAAACAAAAAATAATTATGTGTAAGTGGCGTCGCATCTCCATGGTTACCGTTTGTCCTCTGTCCACAGCCACGTCACAGGGAGGTCCGAGGCGCGGGATGACGCGACTTCCGGATACTGCATGCCACACGCTGCCGGAAGCGCGGGCTCCGTACACCGGACGGCTGGGACGTGGAGGCGGACGCAGGTTCACGGTAAAGGTAAGGTATTTAAGTTGTTTTTTATGCACATTCACTAGTTTGCAGTGTCCTGAAGAAGGGGGTCTGTCCCCCGAAACGTTGACCTAATAAATGCACCCTTTGCTTTATTATCCGTGAAAGTGAAAGTCTCTGAGTGCCGCCGCTTCTCCCTTGCTGTACATATTGGGGTTGCCATACCCCTAGGAGGGCACCGGAGCATTATCCCGCTGGGGACAACGGAGTGCCGGGCTGCTTCCATGTTCTACATATAGTGGATCCTAGATTTGCATTCGTGGCTCCATCACAGCCAAGGCACCTGTGCATTTTCAACCAATTCATGTCAAGCAGGATCACAGCTTTCTCCTTACACTGGGGATTCTTTTTCACTTTTTTTTGCACTCTTTGCACTTTTTTCAATTTTCACAGTAAGCATTTGCACTTTCTGCATTGTCACTTTAAAGCACTGTTGTGGGCCTTTGCATAGCCACACAGGCAATACCTGTCCCACAACACTGGACACAGTCGGCATTATGTCGGCTGCTGACATGGATACAGGAGACGCTATGTCGTATATTTTACAATGTGACACATACGACACGCTGAGTTTTTCAGATATAGAAGCGGACCATATCTTGTTAAAGGAATCAGCATTTGATGAGAACACAGGCACCTCGAATGAGGAGTTATACCGAGAACTTTTTAAATTAAAGAAACGTGAAATAGATTTCATGTTTCATGGCCGCACACTATCGGACTACTTCAGAAATAAGCAAATCCCTAGGGGGTTTCGAGTGCAGAATTCCCCCACCATTGGACGGCACAATCCCACCTTCTGCAAAAGATGGATTGCAGTCCTTAACAAGTGTGCGATGGACCTAATGTTACTGGTCATCGAAGAGTCCACTAGAGAGGTCACCTGCACACGGGACAAATTGAAAACATTTGAGGATCAACACATGAATACTCTCACTGGAGACAAGTCTACAAATTGGCTTGAAAAGTTATCTACCCAGATAGAGGGGTATCGCACCGAGTTAATTAAGTTTAAAAAGGACAAACTGAAGAAAGTGCAGGCTGACTATGAGCAACACCGTGTCTACACTTGGTTATCCAACACCTCAGCTCCCTCTGGACAACATCGAGGTAGAGGTTTCCGAAGACAACGCATCCAGTATTCGCAACGTAGCACGTCAGCCAGCGAAACCGATGATGCACCCAATGTGGATCAAACCCCTTCCTCACAGGGGGCCCCTTTAGGGGCAATCACCCGCGCAGTGGCCTCTGGCAGAAGAAAACGCCAACCCGCAGGGGTGGGCAGTCGAGGCGGCAAAAGGGGCGGCCGTCCCCCAAGGTAGACACAGATGTTATCTTCAACTTATCCTCGGTGCCTCTTTCCCAGGCAGAGACATCTGTTTTAGCCAAAGGACTGGCATATGTCCCCACCAAGTCCCCGGATAAATTTAAGTGGAAAGTAGAGACTTACAAGTTCAATAGAACTCTCAAATTGCGTGAACATTTTGACAAATCCACCGTGCCTCAAGCTAAGTCAAGTCTGCCGCCGCAGATTGGGAAACTTGGTATGACTTCTAGATTTGATCCTATTTCTACGAATTCGTCCATCAAGACCTTTACCCGGATGATGGACGGTCTCCAGAATGCACCTGCCCCCTGGACTAATAAAAACCTCTCACGAGAAGAACAGTTGGCGCTTAAGTCACTCCAGGGTCGACAGGACATAGTCATTAGGGGAGCCGATAAGGGTGGGGGGATTGTCGTTTTGGACATAGATTTCTATATTGCAGAATGTGACCGCCTATTGGCTGATAGTGAGACATATAGCGAATTGCCAGTTGACCCCACCCTAGAGTTTAAATCTGAGCTAGATGTCTTTCTAAATTCAGCTTTGTCTGAAGGGCTTATCTCTCAAGAAATATTCCACAAGTTATGTTGCAGGTTCCCAGTCACCCCCATATTTTACGCCATCCCCAAACTGCACAAAAATGCCCAACACCCCCCTGGCCGGCCCATCATTTCCGCCAGGGGTTCATTATGTGAAGCACTGGCCATTTTCCTGGACGCATATTTACAGCCCTGCATCCAGGCTACCTTCACCCACTTGAAGGACTCCAACATGCTTTTGAGGAAGTTGGTTGAATTCGGGCCGGTTGATCCAGACACCACATTACACACGTTAGATGTTACCAGCTTATATACGTGCATTCCGCACCAAGCTGGCCTCATGGCAGTAAGACACCTTATTACCAACAATCCATTGTACACCGGGCCAGACATAGATTTTTTCATCACGTTATTAGAGTTTACACTTACACATAATTATTTTTTGTTTAATGGCCGGTTCTTCATACAGAAGAAAGGATGTGCAATGGGGTCGGCAGTGGCTCCGTCACTGGCTAATGCCTACATGTGGGAAATAGAACGTGGACTGTTTTTTGAACAGACATCCATTGCTGACCATATTTCTCTATATTTTCGATATATAGATGATTTAATTTTGTTTTGGACACATGACCCCCAAGTTTTTTACACTTTAATAGAGGAACACAATGTATCAACCAGCCCGGTTAAATTCACACTTACTTCGCATGTCACTGAAATTTGTTTTCTTGATATCAAAATCACTGTGAATGATGGCTTGATCCATACTTCACTATACAGCAAACCCACCGACCGAAATTCCCTGTTACGTTACGACAGTTTTCACCCTAGATCGTTGGTTAGAGGCTTGCCGTTTTCCCAGTTCCTCAGGGTTCGCAGAATCTGCAGCGACCCTGGGGACTTTGAACAACAGTTAGATCTGATGTCTGAGAAATTCCGCCAGAGGGGTTATCCCAATAACATTTTAAGACAGGCACGCAAAAAGGTCATGGCCCTGAGTAGGTGTGATGCTCTGAAAGGGCAAAATCCCAAGGCTAACACTGATAGAACAACTTGGGTTAATGAATTTAACACTAACAGTTCCAGGACTAATAAGAGGGTCAAACAGATGTGGCCCATTATTAGCTCTGATCCGAGCTTACCATCTTTGAAACACTCGAGAATCATGCCATGCTATACTCGCAGTGCCAATATTAAGGACCTTGTGGTCAAAAATGACATTTCGGGATTTAAAACAGCTACGGCAGCCAAGCATTTTTTGAGCCGGAAGCCCGGCTGCTTCAAATGTTTAGGCTGCACGACCTGTAGCTACATGCTTACGGGAGATTTCATCCAGCACCCCCACACAGGGAGAAAAATAAGCATCCGATGGCCACTGACCTGTAGTTCTACATATGTAGTGTACGTTTTGGTCTGCCCCTGCAGTCTTTATTACGTCGGTAAGACACAATGCCTTTTTAAGGAACGTATGGCTCTACACAGGTCGGCCATCAGGGCTGCCCTCAACACTGGCAAAAGCGACCAACCGGTCGCACGCCACTTTGCCCAGATGCGGCACAGCTTGGCCACGGTTAGGTACAAAATAGTGGACCAGGTCCCTGCCTCTGCCCGAGGAGGGGATAGAGCGGCCCAACTATTACAACTAGAGGCCCGTTGGATCTTTAAATTAGATACCATCTACCCCAGGGGCCTCAATGAACAGCTGAATTTACAGTGTTTCCTTTAGCCAGGGTTGGCATATGTAAACATGCCCTCTGCTAATGCCCTGGTCTCAATCATCTAGCTCGGGCATGTGCATTCTCAAAAGTATATTTAGACAGTTTGGTTCCAGGGATGAGATGGGTAATATACCTGCCATACAGTTAATATCTGATGCTTAGCGATGTCATGATTATGATTATGTTGTTGTATATTTACATTTATTTTTATTTTTTTCATTGAGCTCTGGTCCGACCAGTTTTGTTGTGACAGGACCCTATATGGTCCAATCTGGACCCTGCTGGGTTATTAGTAGTCAATATTTATGATAAATTTGCATAGTTTTATTTATACACCAGCATTGTTTGTTCACATTCATTTTTATATATATGTTTTATTTTTTACTCGTTTGTTATTTCTTACACGGTATCACACTTGCTTTTCATGTATTTTTATATATATTCATTCATAATAGTTTTGTTAGATTTTTATTCTGTACTACATGTCACATTTGTTATGCGTGGCAGCGCAGCGTTGCGACGCTGCGTCGCATCTCCATGGTTACCGTTTGTCCTCTGTCCACAGCCACGTCACAGGGAGGTCCGAGGCGCGGGATGACGCGACTTCCGGATACTGCATGCCACACGCTGCCGGAAGCGCGGGCTCCGTACACCGGACGGCTGGGACGTGGAGGCGGACGCAGGTTCACGGTAAAGGTAAGGTATTTAAGTTGTTTTTTATGCACATTCACTAGTTTGCAGTGTCCTGAAGAAGGGGGTCTGTCCCCCGAAACGTTGACCTAATAAATGCACCCTTTGCTTTATTATCCGTGAAAGTGAAAGTCTCTGAGTGCCGCCGCTTCTCCCTTGCTGTACATATTGGGGTTGCCATACCCCTAGGAGGGCACCGGAGCATTATCCCGCTGGGGACAACGGAGTGCCGGGCTGCTTCCATGTTCTATATATATATATATATATATATATATGTAGAGAAAACAAATGGAGGCTGCAGGCAATGAGTACACGACTTATAACTCTTTTAATATGAGTATATGTATAGATACATCTAGTTTCAGTATCATAGCACAGAGGGCTATCACTGGCGCCTCCGGACAGCACACACAGAAAGCCGCTACCTGCCGCTCATCAGATACTCCTGGTCTGAGACCGCACACCGTCGGGTCAGCCAAAAGAAGTGTCACACCCCCTGACGAAGTCCTTGGGACGAAACATGTTGGCATGATAGTGGGACACTGGACGTACTACGTCTCTTTGGCTTACCTGACGGTGTGCGGTCTCAGACCAGGAGTATCTGACAAGCGGCGGCTAGCAGCTTTCTGTGTGTGCTGTTCGGAGGCGCCAGTGATAGTCCTCTATGCTGTGTTACTCAAACTAGATGTATGTATACACATATACTCGTATTAAAAGAGTTATTAGTTGTATACTCACTCCCTGCGCCCTCCATTTGTTTTCTCTAAATGTGCATCATTGAGCTTGTGGTACGGCTCTATCGGGAGGACGCTGCAGGGAAATCATTCAGTGGATGATAATCAGAAGCCTGTTTAAAAATTGACAATACAGGATACGTGAATTTGCGTGATATAGTTTTGACTTGTTATATATATATATATATATATATAATACAAAAACGTACCTTATTAAAGCAGATTAGCCCAGTGATGTGTATATAACTGTGATTTGATTTCTGCTTTCCTGGAGTGGCAGTCCTTTGCTCCTGTGTAAATATATATTTATATATGCTTCACTTTTTGCACATTTTGTTATATTACAACCTTATTCAAAAAAGGGAAAAAAAACACTTTTTCCCTAAAAATTCTATACACAATACCCCATAATGACATTGGGGTATATTTACTAACATTCGTAATTTTCGGAAAAAGGTCAAAGTTCAATCACGAATGACATCGAAAGTGTAAACTTGCAACTTTTTGAATTGATTACGACTAATTTACTAAGCTGTCGTATTCTGCATTTTCATTTGTTCCGATGTCGATGTCATTCGTGTTTTTTTTACATTTTTTACGGCAGTGATTAGCAAAACACTGCCGACTTTTTAAAAATGAATCTCGGCCGGATCTGTGTGATCCGTGCTGGGGTTCATTTTTTATTTTATTTTAAACTAAACACTGTAAAATCTCTAAAAAAAATTGCGTGGGGTCCCCCCTCCTAAGCATAACCAGCCTCGGGCTCTTTGAGCCGATCCTGGTTGCAGAAATATGGGGAAAAAATTGACAGGGGTTCCCCCATATTTAAGCAACCAGCATCGGGCTCTGCGCCTGGTCCTGGTTCCAAAAATACGGGGGACAAAAAGAGTAGGGGTCCCCCGTATTTTTAAAACCAGCACCGGGCTCCACTAGCTGGACAGATAATGCCACAGCCGGGGGTCACTTTTATATAGTGCCCTTCGGCCGTGGCATCAAAAATCCAACTAGTCACCCCTGGCCGGGGTACCCTGGGGGAGTGGGGACCCCTTCAATCAAGGGGTCCCCCCCCCCAGCCACCCAAGGGCCAGGGGTGAAGCCCGAGGCTGTCCCCCCCATCCAATGGGCTGCGGATGGGGGGCTGATAGCCTTTGTTGAAAATTAAAAGATATTGTTTTTAGTAGCAGTACTACAAGTCCCAGCAAGCCTCCCCCGCATGCTGGTACTTGGAGAACCACAAGTACCAGCATGCGGGGGGGAACGGGCCCGCTGGTACCTGTAGTTCTACTACAAAAAAAATACCCAAATAAAAACAGTACACACACGCCGTGACAGTACAACTTTATTACATACATGCACACTTACAGTCATACATACTTACCTATGTTGACACGAGGCTCGGTCCCCTTGTCCACGTAGAATCCATGGGTGTGCGTCATGCACACTGCCGGGGAAAAAACCTCTGCCCACCAATGTATATAATATATCCCCTGGCCACCAATGCATTATGTCCCCCGGCAGTGTGCATGCAGCATGTGTTCTCAGTACACAGCATGTCAATATGCATGCTGTGTACTAGGAACACATGCTGCATGCACACTGCCGGGGGACATTATGCATTGGTGGACAGTGGATATATTATATACATTGGTGGGCAGCGGTTTGTCCCCCGGCAGTGTGCATGCAGCATGTGTTCTCAGTACACAGCATGTCAATATGCATGCTGTGTACTAGGAACACATGCTGCATGCACACTGCCGGGGGACATTATGCATTGGTGGACAGTGGATATATTATATACATTGGTGGGCAGCGGTTTGTCCCCCGGCAGTGTGCATGCAGCATGTGTTCTCAGTACACAGCATGTCAATATGCATGCTGTGTACTAGGAACACATGCTGCATGCACACTGCCGGGGGACATTATGCATTGGTGGACAGTGGATTTTATCAAATTCATTGGTGGCCAGTGTTTTATACATTGGTGGCCAGTGTGTCATTGGTGGCCAGTGGTTTACACATTGGTGGCCAGTGGGAACACTGTCCTATACTTACCGAAGACGCGCTGCTCCTCTCTTCCACGATGCTGCGGCTGGCTGTGCTGCGGCTGCGCTCCTCTTCACTGACGGCCAGGAGTTCCTCTGATGACGGACGGACAGGCGTGGCGTTCCGGCGGCGGGGCGGAGGATCGTGAGGATCGTGAGTATCGTTCATCGCTGATACATACACAATGAACGATACCGCACATTGTATATGTCGGTATCGTTCAGATTGACTTGCATGTATCAGCGATGATAGACCAGCGATGAACGAGCGCGGGGTCGCGCATCGTTCATCGCTGGTATATACACACTGCACGATTTGAACGAGTTCTCGTTCATTACTGAACGAGATCGTTCAAATCGTGCAGTATTATCTACAAGTGTGTAGGGCCCATAAGCTTTGAAAAATCTGATTCAGTGAGTGTTAGCCCCGCCCAGCTGCTAGTGTGCATGTGACCTGTGCACAACCTAGCCTGCTGGGCAAGTGCACCTTCACTGTTAGTGTCGGTAGGTTAGTGATTTAAAAATTTCACTTCCCTGCCTTGACCTTGCACCAACAGATCACGGCGAGCACAGGATAAAAAAGAAAAAATATATATTATGCCATACACCTCAATGCCCTTGATACATTAAATCCCCATTACGGCAGCCAAGTGTCCCCATTTTACACAGTATGGCAGGCAAGAGTCCCCATTTTCCACAATACGGCAGCCAAGAGTCCCCATTTTCCACAATACAGCAGGCAAGAGTCCCCATTTTCCACAATACGGCAGGCGAGTGTCCCCATTTTCCACATTACAACAAGCAAGTGTCCCCATTTTCCACATTACGGCAAGCAAGTGTCCCCATTTTCCACAATACGGCAGGCAAGTGTCCCCATTTTACACAATACGGCAGGCAAGTGTCCCCATTTTACACAATACGGCAGGCAAGTGTCCCCATTTCACACAATACGGCAGGCGTCCCCATTTTCCACATTACGTCAGGCGTTCCCATTTTACACAATATGGCAGGCAAGGGTCCCCATTTTCCACATTACGGCAAGCAAGTGTCCCCATTTTCCACAAAAGGGCAGGCAAGTGTCCCTTTTTTACACAATACGGCAGGCAAGTGTCCCCATTTCACACAATACGGCAGGTAAGTGTCCCCATTTCACACAATACGGCAGGCGTCCCCATTTTCCACATTACGTCAGGCGTCCCCATTTTACACAATATGGCAGGCAAGGGTCCCCATTTTACACATTACGACAGGCCAGAGTCCCCACTTTACACATTACGGCAGGCCAGAGTCCCCATTTTACACATTATGGCAGGCCAGAGTCCCCATTTTACACATTACGGCAGGCAAGAGTCCCCATTTTACACATTACGGCAGGCAAGTGTCCCCATTTCACACATTACGGCTGGCCAGAGTCCCCTTTTACACATTACGGCAGACAAGAGTCTCCATTTTACACATTACGGCAGGCCAGAGTCCCCATTTTACACATTACGGCAGGCAAGAGTCCCCATTTTACACATTACGGCAGGCCAGAGTCCCCATTTTACACATTATGGCAGGCCAGTTTCCCCATTTTACACATTACGGCAGGCAAGTGTTCCCATTTCACACATGATGGCAGGAAAGTGTCCCCATTTTACATATTATGGCAGGATAGTGCCCCCATTTTACATATGATGGCAGGCAAGTGTCCTTATTTTACACATGGTGGCGGTGGGGAGAGAAAGAGAGAGGGAGAGGCTGACTTCCTCCCGCTCAACTTTGCGGCGCTTGGTGGTTCCCCTGCAGCTTGGCTCCCCCTCCTGGCCTCCTCCCTCCTGCCGACTACCCAGCTCGGGGGGCGGAGTTTCGCGGAATGATGCGGGTGCGTCGTGACATCACGACGCACCCACGTCATTTTGCAAAACTCCATTCCTGAGCTGGGTACTCGGGAGGAGGGGGAATCACAAAAAGTGCAGCGGCGGGCGCCCCGTGCGTTTGCACAGCTCACCTGTCGCAAGAAATGGCACTGAGCTGGGGTGATATAAAGATCAGTGAGGTCACTCTGTCTCCTCTGAATCCTCCTGAGCTCCGTGTGTCTGTGGCTTCTGCTGCTGCTGCTGCAGGGTGAGGACTGTGCTCTGATTGGCTCTCTGAGTCAGTGAGAGCCAATCAGAGCTACCAGTGGGCCCTGTTGCTAAGCAGCAGCCTAGAGAGGGGAGGGGACTGACTGAGCAGGCTCATGTCTGAAGCAGAGAGAGTGTAAGACAGCCTCCAACGAACTTAGGAAGTTTCCCTGATACAGACACAGCAGCAAGGGGAGGCATAGCTATTGGGAATTAGAAAAAAACAAGCACCATCGGAAGACCATCAAATGACTCATTCGATGGTGAAAAACATCGGGAGGGCACCATTAAATGCTAAAAACACTACCATCAAAACAAAAACATTGATGGTTCGGAAACATCGACCATCGATGTCCATCCGTACACCAATGTCCTATGACATCACCAATGTCTTATGACATCACAATAGCTCCCCCACTTCAGGAGACACACAGGCTGAGGAGACTCATTTCCTATTGGAAAGCCGACTTATCAGGAAGCAAACCAAAGGAGACTAATATTATTATTATTATCTGTTATTTTCTTCTGTGCGGCCAGATACCATGGCAGCACAGCGCAGTGTGCTACTGCTCTGCATCCTGTACCTTCTCTGTGGTGCAGAGCTGTGTAGTAGCTGCTTCACCTGTCTGAGGACAGCTACGGAAAGGGCAAGCATTTGCCGATATGCACAATCTATAGAGAAGATGGACGGCGTCGAGTGCCTGGAAAAGATACGGAAAGGGTTTAAACCTTTGGAAAACATCCCACTACCGTTTACAGAGATGAGCAAGATTAGAGAGCATCTGGGAGGCTTTAATATAACAGTCAGAGAGATCAGACCATCGCTCTCTGCAAAGGACTGGACAGCGGCATTTGGGCTAATGATAAAGGATTACATCAAGGATGTAAAATCGATGGCAGCCAGGAACCCAGCTGAGAAATGTGTACCCAGGTGCGGGATACAGAAAGCAGCACGGGTGTTTCGGTGTGATGAGTGCACAGTGCAGGACTGCAATGCAGCTACAGAGTGTTTCCCTGGAGGACATCTATGTGAAGGAGCGCGAACTGACCAACATTTTGTGCGTTACACCTTTCACCCTTCCCAGCACAATAACAGTAACATGGATGCTGGCCCGGAACCTCAGGGTGGCGGACATCAGTTATTGTAAAACCATATATATGGGGGAAGATCTGCACATCCTGATTAATCCCACTCGTAAATACCACGAGGGAACGTACGCCTGTCAGGTTAGGGATGCGGACGACGATGTGATAGCGGAGATGTTTTATTTCCTGAATATCACCCGGAGTAAAGCAATCGAATACTCTGAGCTGGAGGATGCTTTCAACGAGGTCGTGAATGCAGACGTCAGTCCAGAGGATTTTAGCAGCATTGCACACGCTAAACCGCCGCCCTCTGGGAGTGTATCTTAGCAGTAGTGGGAACGAAAGATTAACAGAATTGCGAATAGAAATTTCTTAGCAGTTTCTGAGTAGCTCCAGACTTACTCAGCCATTGCGACCAGCTCAGTCCTTTTCGTTTCCAGCGTTTGCCCAACCACTCCCCCGCTTCTCCAGCCACTCCTGCGTTTTACAACTCGAACGCCTGCGTTTTTTCCGCACACTCCCATAAAACGGCCAGTTTCCGGCCAGAAACACCCACTTCCTGTCAATCACACTCCGATCAGCACAGCGATGAAAACGTTTCGTTATGCTGTGAGTAAAATAACTAACTTTTGTGTAAAATAACTAAGCGCATGCGCTCTGCGAACCTTGCGCATGCGCAGTAAGCGACTAATCGCAGTATAGTGAAAATCGGCAACGAGCGAACAACTCGAAATGATCCCCCATAGACTAGTTTGAACCAGACTTTCTGTCAGGAGTAATGTTTTGTTATATGGTTCACAGGTCCTTTGTGGTGCTGAAGCCTAGAGCTCAATGTAAACATATTCCACAGCGCTTTACAGAGAATATTTGCCCATTCAAATCAGTCCCTGCCCCAGTGGAGCTTACAATCTATATTCCCTATCACATGTACACACTGACACATTCACGCTAGGGTTAATTTTTGTTGGGAGCCAATTAACCTACCAGTATATTTTTGGATTGTGGGAGGAAACCGGAGCACCTGGAGAAAACCCACACAAATATGGGGAGAATATACAAACTCCACACAGTTAGAGCCATGGTGGGAATCAAACCCATTACCTCAGTGCTGTGAGGCAGTAATGCTTACCATTACACCATCCGTACTGCCCATACTGTATGAAGCCCTTTGTGCATTGTGCTTCCAGAGCTAGACTTTAGTAAAGAGAGCTTACCACAGACAAAATGGCTAAAGACAATACAAGTTGGTGTCAACTTGCCATTAATTTAATTTCTCATCAAAGGCATATACAGTAAACCATTTGATATGCAGTCCCGTCTGAATGATATATTACAAACTGTTCTCTGACTAGAACAAATTAGAGATGGAAAACCCATTTTTGCACAGCTGATCAGTCATAACTACCCTATCAAAAACAAATACATACATAAAATAAAAATTTACATTTGTCATATAGACCAGTATTAAATGTAAGAGTGCATAACAGCTTTTCAAAACCCATAAGATTCCGTGTGGATAGTTTGCATGACATTTACTTTTTACTAAACCAGAATGGATTATGCATTAAAATAGATCTCCAGAATGCTTTCCTTCCTATTTCCATATATCTATACAACAGTAGGTTACAATTTTTATTGGAAAATGCTTTTATTCCAGTGTCCTGTCATGTTATTTTGCTTCTCAAATACACCTTATATTTTACCTATTGGAACAATAGTAGTCACCACATTTCTCCAACCATATGGAGTCTAAAGAGTGGTATACGTAAACAATTTGCTAAAATCATACACCACAGGAACTTAACAGTATCTTTCATAATAGAATTGGTCTTTATCATAAACTGCCAATATAGAGCAGTCAACAGAGCAGCGGCATCTACAGGCAAGATCCCTAAGGTTGAATCATGATAAAGCACCCTTTCTTTCCAGTACATGCTTTGAATTATGGAACCTGCCTCCTCCAAAGAAATGGGGAGCAGTAGAGAGATTGGTTCTGACTTTCTTGTCAAAGCCAACAATTTCTCTCAATTATTTACCGGCACTAACCGGGACAAAGGTAGATCTCTCTCACACGTTTTGTCTCCTATGCAGGTACTCACTAGCTCTCCTCAGGTTTTCATAAATCCTGTCACTGCTAGTCAAGCATACCTAGCTTCCCATGTCATATGGGAGTTAAAAGAGTGAATATATATTTTTACATATATATATATTTTTACATATATATATTTATTATTTCTTCTCAGTGTTTGCCTTTCACAAGCCTCACCAGTACTGTATGCCTAAATAAATGGTTCAGTCAAGTTCAGATCTAAATGTGGAGATATTACTCTTTGTTCCAACACACATGATATTCACCCTCAGGTGTTCTTGTTATTAAGATTGCTACCAGTAATGGGCCCTACACACTTGTAGATTTGAAAGATTTAAAAGATGAAAGATATGATAGATGAAAGATTTCCCATGAACGATTATGTGCATACACACTGAACAATGTCTGATGAAAGATTTGAAAGATTTGAAAGATTTGAAAGATTTGAAAGATCTAGCTCATTTAAATACTGGGCATGGTTTTAGGAATGTGGGCAGGTCTTCTTTGTACAATAAATAACAGCATCCATTTAAAATCACTGCATATCTACTCTGTAGTTTGTTTGGTGCAGTGTATACCTGGTAAACCTTTTAGCACTACCCATAAATAAAGACTCCACACAATTTTTAGTAACAATTTGTAATTATAAATTTTAGAAAAATAATCAATTAGAAACATTCTGGGCTGGATTCATCGATTTTTGTGCCAATGAGTGCCATGACAGCAGGGATTACACCAATAGAGGCATCAGGCATTCCAACAATTAGCCAGATACAGTGCAGCAAAAACAGTGGTGCCAACATAACTGGGGATGAAGTAGAGGTAAAAGAATCTGAGGACAGTATTTCAAAAGTGCACATGAAATAAAAGCATTCCCAACGTTCTATTACAGGGTCAAATGAAGTGTAGAAAACCAACATTATGGTACAATTGACTTCAAGAAAAAACATATTGGATGAGGAAGGTCAAATACAAATCTGAAGACAGCAAACCTAAACGCAAATTCAAAAATTCAAAAACATTTTTATTAAAAATTTAGGTCGCCTTGAACAGTGGAGTGTGCACTCAACAGAGTGGTGAACACTCCACCTGAAGAGGTGCCAGGGAAGGGGGATTGTGGCATTTGGTAACCCGGAGCAGGATATGTGGGGTATTGTTGAGGAGGAATTACCGGCGCAGAATACATGGGAGGGTGAGTTGGGGGAGGGGCATAAGATGTGTCACAACTGAGGGCCTGAGCTGACGGGAGGCAGCCTCAGTTGTAGGGGCTGAGATGTACCGGAACCTGGGAGGTTGTATCAGACCCCTGGACATGTAAGTAACATGAATAATAACTGCCCGAAGGCGTGACCACGACAACTTAGATAAAAGTCAATGATGTTTATTATGACAACTCCGCATCACAGCAGCAATAAAGGAAAACGTAAAAGTCAGCAAAGAATAAATACAGTTCCTGAGTACTACAGCATGGCAGGAGCCACAGGGCACTGGTAGTGTGAGATAGTTCTTATGATCTTCTAGATGGAAAGTCCTTACCAGGCCCGGCTGTAGCAATGGAGATAACCCAGGATTGTACCAGCTGGTGTTCCAGGAAGAGCTGGGTTGCTGAAGGTAAAACAGCTGCTGTGGATACTGGCTGGAACCAGACTGTTGTTAGCACGGAGTGGATACTGGCTGGAACCAGTTAAATAATAAATGAACTTTGGGAGCGATGAAATGTGAACTGAAATGTAGAACTTGAGAGCGGAGAAATAATAATTCCGGTGGAGAGTGGTAAAGTGTAGAAAGGACACCGGCCCTTTAAGGGAAGCTGTATTCTGCTGGAAGCTGAGGCTGGAAGCAGGTAGTGTTGTAGCTGGAAACAGATGAATCCACAATGGATTGGAGAGTCAGGCTACACCGCAGGTGGAATGCTGGTGCGGGTCTCTATGGTGGAAGTCTTGAGACAGGAGCTGGAACCTGGAAGACAATCATAGAAGAGAGACAAACAGGAACTAGGTTTGACAACCAAAGCACTGACGTCTTCCTTGCTCAGGCACAGCTTACTTATACCTGCAGCAAGGAAGGGGTTGGCTAGGCAATTATGCAAATCAACAATACAAACAGCAGATTGGTGGAAATGATCAGATGACAGAATCCAAGATGGCTGCGCCCATGCAGACACTTGGAGGGAAGTTTGGTTTGTAATCCATGTGGTCTGGGAAACAGTAATGGCGGCGCCGGCCACCGGAGACAGGAGACGCCAGGCTGATAGATGCACATTTAACCACGCGGGCACAGCGGAGGCCGCGGCTGATGAAAACACCACTCTGACACTCTGCATGTGGAAACTCAGGAACAGCGGAATCTGGTCCTGGAACGCTGAGCCCGCCTTAGGAGGCATCTGAAGGGTAAGTAATGGCGTCCAGATACCCGGATCGTGACAGCACCCCCCCCTTTAGGAGTGGCCCCAGGACACTTCTTAGGCTTTAAAGGAAACTTTGCGTGGAAATTTCGGACCAAGGCAGGAGCATGGACGTCAGAGGCATTGGTCCAAGAGCGTTCTTCAGGACCATAGCCCTTCCAGTCAATGAGATACTGAAGTTGACCGTAACGGTGGCGTGAGTCCAGGATCTTGGCCACTTCATACTCAACGCCTCGTTGAGTTTGGACTTTCGGAGTTGGTGGAAGTGAGGAATGAAACCGATTCAAGATTAGTGGTTTCAATAGGGAAACATGGAATGTCCTGGGTATTTTTAAGAAGGGAGGTAACTGGAGTCTGTAAGCAACAGGATTGATGACTTGATCAATTTTAAAAGGACCGATGTAGCGAGGTGCAAACTTCATACTGGGAACTCTTAACCTCAAATTCTTCGTGGATAACCATACCCGATCACCCACCTTGAGAGCAGGAACTGCTCGACGCTTCTTATCCGCAAACTTCTTGTACCTGAACGATGCCTTGAGCAGAGCTGATCGTACGCTCTTCCAGATATTGGCAAACTGATGCAAGGTGATATCCACTGCGGGAACAGAAGTTGCTGGAAGCGGTTGGAACTCAGGGACTTTAGGGTGGAATCCAAAGTTGGTGAAGAATGGTGTTGAAGAAGATGAAGAATGATACTGGTTGTTATGACAGAACTCGGCCCAGGGAAGTAATTGAACCCAGTCATCTTGAGAGGAGGACACATAGATGCGGAGGAAGGCCTCCAAGTCCTGATTCACCCTCTCAGTTTGACCATTGGTCTGAGGATGGTAAGCCGTGGAAAACTTTAACTTGACTTGGAGGACTTGACATAAACTTCGCCAGAATTTGGCTGTGAATTGAACTCCTCGATCTGAGATAATTTCTTCTGGAAGACCGTGGAGTCGGAAGATCTCTTGTATGAATACTTGAGCCAACTTGGAAGCTGACGGAAGACCGGTGAGAGGAATGAAGTGTGCCATCTTGGTGAACCGGTCAACTACCACCCAGATGGTATTGAACTTGTTGCACATGGGCAAATCTGTAATAAAATCCATCGACAAATGGGTCCATGGTCGACGGGGAACAGATAGTGGAACCAGTTGCCCCGAAGGCGACTGGCGGGATACTTTATGTTGAGCACACTTTGGGCAAGATGCAATAAACTCCAAAACGTCCTTTTTCAGAGTTGGCCACCAATAGGACCTAGAGATAAACTCCAGGGTTTTTTGGATACCTGTATGTCCGGCAAAACGGGAAGCATGGGCCCAATGCATGAGCTTCTTCCTTAGTGTTGGCTTCACAAAACTTTTCCCTGATGGGGGCGTAGAGTCCATCCCTACCGTGGAGAATGCCAACGGATTTATAATAGGATGCTTGTCTGAAGACTCTGACTCATTTTCTTGCTCCCATGAGCGGGAAAGGGCATCGGCCTTGCGATTCTGAGAGCCCGGACAGAACTGGAGTTTAAAGTCGAACCTGGAAAAGAAAAGTGCCCATCTGGCCTGACGAGGGTTGAGACATTGTGCGCCTTTTAGATATAGAAGGTTCTTGTGGTCTGTAAGGATGGTGATTGAATGAGAAGCTCCCTCCAACAGATATCTCCACTCCTCTAGAGCGAGCTTGATGGCTAGCAACTCCTGGTCGCCAATGGCATAGTTGCGCTCCGCTGGGGAGAACTTCCGTGAGAAGAAACTGCAAGGATGTAAATGACCATCTTTAGCCCTCTGAGATAACACCGCTCCTACTCCAACGGAGGAGGCATCCACCTCTAAGATGAAAGGAGAGTCGACGTCAGGCTGTTTCAGGACAGGTGCAGAGATGAACCTCTGTTTTAAAAGATGAAAAGCTTGCATGGCTTCTTCAGACCACTTGGACGGGTTAGCACCCTTCTTGGTGAAAGCAGTAATAGGCGCCACAATGGTGGAAAAGTCTCGTATAAACTTTCGGTAATAATTGGCGAACCCTAAGAACCTCTGGACCCCTTTGAGGGTTAAGGGTACTGGCCAATTCTGGATTGCTTGTAGTTTCTCAGGATCCATCTCTAGTCCGGAACCGGACACAATGTACCCTAGAAACGGAATGGACTTGACTTCAAAGACGCATTTCTCTAATTTGCAGTAGAGATGATTGACACGGAGACGGGACAGAACCTCCTTTACCCAGAAACGATGTTCCTCTAAATTGTTGGCAAAAATGAGGATATCATCTAGATAGACCACGACATGACGGTATAGAATGTCTCTGAAGATCTCATTGACGAAATGCTGGAAGACAGCTGGAGCATTGCTCAATCCGAAGGGCATGACGAGGTACTCATAATGTCCGTCACGGGTGTTAAATGCGGTCTTCCACTCGTCACCCTCACGGATCCGGATGAGATTGTATGCACCTCTCAGGTCCAGCTTTGTAAAGATGGTAGCTCCGCTAACTCTGTCAAAGAGCTCAGTAATCAGGGGTAAAGGATAGCGGTTCTTGATGGTAATGTCGTTCAAACCTCTGTAGTCGATGCACGGCCGCAGACCACCATCTTTCTTCTTTACAAAAAAGAAGCCTGCGCCGGCTGGAGAAGAAGAAGGTCGAATGAACCCCTTTGCTAGGTTCTCTTTTATGTATTCCTCCATAGAATGCGTCTCGGGGAGAGACAACGGATAAGTTCGGCCTCGAGGTGGAACCTTCCCTGGAACGAGATCAATCGGGCAGTCCCATTCTCTATGAGGGGGAAGGATATCAGCAGAAGCTTTACTGAACACATCCGTGAAATCTTGATATGGAGGAGGTGGAACATCAGACGACCTGGGGGAGGAGGAACAGACAGGCAACACTTTAAACAAACATGTCTTAGTGCAGGAGGAACCCCATGCCAGGATTTGCGTAGTCGTCCAATCAATTGTAGGATTGTGAAGACGGAGCCATGGAAGGCCCAGGACCACAGGATGTGTGGCTCTTGGAATCACTAAAAGTGAAATAAGTTCGGAATGAAGAACTCCCACTCTCAGACGAACTGGTAGAGTCCTTAGAGAAATAACTGTATCAAAAATTTTACTGCCATCCACAGCAGTTAAGGAAAAGGACGAAGGAAGTCTCTCGGTGGGTAGGGACCACCGTTTAACATAGGCTTCGGTAATAAAGTTCCCAGCTGCTCCGGAATCCAGGAGGGCAATGACGTTCTGATAACGTTGAGCAACTTGAAGCGAGACTGGGAGGTTACAATCTTGAGGAGATGGAGAGGAGATCATTACTCCTAGCCGGCCCTCTCCTTGGCGAGCTAGGATTTGGAGTTTCCCGGACGTTTGGGACAGGCATTAATGGTGTGAGACGGAGCTGCACAGTACAAACAGAGAAACTCGGAGAGACGTCTTCGGCGCTCAGCAGGAGTTAAACGGGAACGGCCAATTTGCATGGGTTCATCTTTAGTTGGTGACAGTTGGCGAGGAGGAGGAGCAGAAGATTTTGGAGCAGATGATCTTCCACGCTCAGTTGCTCTCTCTCTGAAACGTAAGTCAACTTTCGTACAAAGTGAGATTAACTCATCTAACTTGGAGGGTAAGTCTCTGGTAGCTAACTCATCTTTAATACGCTCGGATAAACCATGCCAGAATGCAGCATACAGGGCCTCGTCGTTCCATGCCAGTTCGGATGCCAGGATCTGGAACTGTATAAGATATTGTCCTACAGTACGTGATCCCTGGCGTAAACGGAGAATCTCAGACGAAGCTGAAGTTACCCGGCCTGGCTCGTCGAAGATGCGCCTGAATGTTGACACGAATGCAGTGTAAGAAGATAGCAGGGTGTCGGACCTCTCCCATAACGGTGATGCCCAATCGAGGGCTGAGCCACTGAGAAGAGAAATAATGTAGGCAATTTTTGTACGGTCACTGGGGAAATTGCCAGGTTGTAGCTCAAACTGAATCTCACACTGGTTGAGAAATCCCCTGCAGAATCTTGGAGATCCGTCAAATTTTGCTGGCGTTGGAAGATGAAGACGTGGAGCAGGAATGGGTAAGGTGGGTGGGGTTATAGCTGGAGTCACTGTGGTTGACGCACCAGACGCGCCTGATCCACGGAGAGTGGTCTGAATCCCATCCAGCCGAGTAGAGAGATCCTGGAGACAGCGGATGATGTGGCCCTGTGCAGCCTCCTGATGTTCTAGTCGGGCTGCCAGTTCTTGCATCGGCCTGGCCGCTTGATCCTGGTCTCCGGCTGGATTCATTAGGTCAGTGCTTACTGTCACAACTGAGGGCCTGAGCTGACGGGAGGCAGCCTCAGTTGTAGGGGCTGAGATGTACCGGAACCTGGGAGGTTGTATCAGACCCCTGGACATGTAAGTAACATGAATAATAACTGCCCGAAGGCGTGACCACGACAACTTAGATAAAAGTCAATGATGTTTATTATGACAACTCCGCATCACAGCAGCAATAAAGGAAAACGTAAAAGTCAGCAAAGAATAAATACAGTTCCTGAGTACTACAGCATGGCAGGAGCCACAGGGCACTGGTAGTGTGAGATAGTTCTTATGATCTTCTAGATGGAAAGTCCTTACCAGGCCCGGCTGTAGCAATGGAGATAACCCAGGATTGTACCAGCTGGTGTTCCAGGAAGAGCTGGGTTGCTGAAGGTAAAACAGCTGCTGTGGATACTGGCTGGAACCAGACTGTTGTTAGCACGGAGTGGATACTGGCTGGAACCAGTTAAATAATAAATGAACTTTGGGAGCGATGAAATGTGAACTGAAATGTAGAACTTGAGAGCGGAGAAATAATAATTCCGGTGGAGAGTGGTAAAGTGTAGAAAGGACACCGGCCCTTTAAGGGAAGCTGTATTCTGCTGGAAGCTGAGGCTGGAAGCAGGTAGTGTTGTAGCTGGAAACAGATGAATCCACAATGGATTGGAGAGTCAGGCTACACCGCAGGTGGAATGCTGGTGCGGGTCTCTATGGTGGAAGTCTTGAGACAGGAGCTGGAACCTGGAAGACAATCATAGAAGAGAGACAAACAGGAACTAGGTTTGACAACCAAAGCACTGACGTCTTCCTTGCTCAGGCACAGCTTACTTATACCTGCAGCAAGGAAGGGGTTGGCTAGGCAATTATGCAAATCAACAATACAAACAGCAGATTGGTGGAAATGATCAGATGACAGAATCCAAGATGGCTGCGCCCATGCAGACACTTGGAGGGAAGTTTGGTTTGTAATCCATGTGGTCTGGGAAACAGTAATGGCGGCGCCGGCCACCGGAGACAGGAGACGCCAGGCTGATAGATGCACATTTAACCACGCGGGCACAGCGGAGGCCGCGGCTGATGAAAACACCACTCTGACACTCTGCATGTGGAAACTCAGGAACAGCGGAATCTGGTCCTGGAACGCTGAGCCCGCCTTAGGAGGCATCTGAAGGGTAAGTAATGGCGTCCAGATACCCGGATCGTGACAGCACCCCCCCCTTTAGGAGTGGCCCCAGGACACTTCTTAGGCTTTAAAGGAAACTTTGCGTGGAAATTTCGGACCAAGGCAGGAGCATGGACGTCAGAGGCATTGGTCCAAGAGCGTTCTTCAGGACCATAGCCCTTCCAGTCAATGAGATACTGAAGTTGACCGTAACGGTGGCGTGAGTCCAGGATCTTGGCCACTTCATACTCAACGCCTCGTTGAGTTTGGACTTTCGGAGTTGGTGGAAGTGAGGAATGAAACCGATTCAAGATTAGTGGTTTCAATAGGGAAACATGGAATGTCCTGGGTATTTTTAAGAAGGGAGGTAACTGGAGTCTGTAAGCAACAGAATTTTAAAAGGACCGATGTAGCGAGGTGCAAACTTCATACTGGGAACTCTTAACCTCAAATTCTTCGTGGATAACCATACCCGATCACCCACCTTGAGAGCAGGAACTGCTCGACGCTTCTTATCCGCAAACTTCTTGTACCTGAACGATGCCTTGAGCAGAGCTGATCGTACGCTCTTCCAGATATTGGCAAACTGATGCAAGGTGATATCCACTGCGGGAACAGAAGTTGCTGGAAGCGGTTGGAACTCAGGGACTTTAGGGTGGAATCCAAAGTTGATGAAGAATGGTGTTGAAGAAGATGAAGAATGATACTGGTTGTTATGACAGAACTCGGCCCAGGGAAGTAATTGAACCCAGTCATCTTGAGAGGAGGACACATAGATGCGGAGGAAGGCCTCCAAGTCCTGATTCACCCTCTCAGTTTGACCATTGGTCTGAGGATGGTAAGCCGTGGAAAACTTTAACTTGACTTGGAGGACTTGACATAAACTTCGCCAGAATTTGGCTGTGAATTGAACTCCTCGATCTGAGATAATTTCTTCTGGAAGACCGTGGAGTCGGAAGATCTCTTGTATGAATACTTGAGCCAACTTGGAAGCTGACGGAAGACCGGTGAGAGGAATGAAGTGTGCCATCTTGGTGAACCGGTCAACTACCACCCAGATGGTATTGAACTTGTTGCACATGGGCAAATCTGTAATAAAATCCATCGACAAATGGGTCCATGGTCGACGGGGAACAGATAGTGGAACCAGTTGCCCCGAAGGCGACTGGCGGGATACTTTATGTTGAGCACACTTTGGGCAAGATGCAATAAACTCCAAAACGTCCTTTTTCAGAGTTGGCCACCAATAGGACCTAGAGATAAACTCCAGGGTTTTTTGGATACCTGTATGTCCGGCAAAACGGGAAGCATGGGCCCAATGCATGAGCTTCTTCCTTAGTGTTGGCTTCACAAAACTTTTCCCTGATGGGGGCGTAGAGTCCATCCCTACCGTGGAGAATGCCAACGGATTTATAATAGGATGCTTGTCTGAAGACTCTGACTCATTTTCTTGCTCCCATGAGCGGGAAAGGGCATCGGCCTTGCGATTCTGAGAGCCCGGACAGAACTGGAGTTTAAAGTCGAACCTGGAAAAGAAAAGTGCCCATCTGGCCTGACGAGGGTTGAGACATTGTGCGCCTTTTAGATATAGAAGGTTCTTGTGGTCTGTAAGGATGGTGATTGAATGAGAAGCTCCCTCCAACAGATATCTCCACTCCTCTAGAGCGAGCTTGATGGCTAGCAACTCCTGGTCGCCAATGGCATAGTTGCGCTCCGCTGGGGAGAACTTCCGTGAGAAGAAACTGCAAGGATGTAAATGACCATCTTTAGCCCTCTGAGATAACACCGCTCCTACTCCAACGGAGGAGGCATCCACCTCTAAGATGAAAGGAGAGTCGACGTCAGGCTGTTTCAGGACAGGTGCAGAGATGAACCTCTGTTTTAAAAGATGAAAAGCTTGCATGGCTTCTTCAGACCACTTGGACGGGTTAGCACCCTTCTTGGTGAAAGCAGTAATAGGCGCCACAATGGTGGAAAAGTCTCGTATAAACTTTCGGTAATAATTGGCGAACCCTAAGAACCTCTGGACCCCTTTGAGGGTCGTGACAAGATGTACTAGGCACCTGTCTGGTATCTAACACAACGCCACTGTGGTTGGTCAATTCATCATCCTGGCCATGTGATATAATGGCATATACCAGACGCTGGGCGTATTTTTGCTGAGTGGGGTTCATCTCCCGCAACTCACATGCTAAATGGTCTCCAATAGCTTCAAATCTATCCGGTCTGTTTTTTAGGACCTCCTCTGCCTGCCTCAGAATTGTATCTGACCTGCTGGACGAAACAGATCTTCTAGGGATAGCTGGCCGGCATCTCCTTCTAGCCGGAAGCTGGGGTGTTCCCATCGCCGCCTCACTCTCCTCCAGCTCCGGCCTTACAGTGGCTTGGTCTGCCGGCTCATCCACTGCAGGTTCCACGTCCAGCTCCCTCGAAGACAGCTGAGTTATCCAACAAAATGAAGAAAAATATGTGAAAATAATAAGGCAACAAATTAAACAAGAAACAGTGACATCTGTATTGTGCGGACACTTACCGGATCCACACTCTCCTCTTCCTCAGGCTCGAACATCTCGGGCGTGTTCGGCTCCTCCGTGCTCCGCGCTGTCCTCGAAGGTTCCTCATCCAATACGAACTTCATCAAGTCATAATACCATAATGTTGGCTTCTTGACTTGATCTGACCCCGCTCCTGAACGTTGGGAATCTTTGTATTTCCTGTGCTCCTTAAGAAATACTGTCCTCAGATTCTGGATCTTCCTCTTCACCCACTTGATGTCGGCACCACTATCTTGGGTAAGGCTGTACCTGGCCAATTGCTGGTATGCCAGATTTTTCTTTCCTCTGTTGGCGTAATCCCTTGTTCCCACACGCCACAAGCACTCATTGGCCTGGTAGAGATCGATGAATCCAGCCCAGAATTCACGGTTTGCATCCATGTCTCTGTGAAAGGTGAGATTTAATTTTAAAATATTAAAATCATAACTTAACACAGTAATCAGATATAATATAACATTGGCCGTGCCAGGAGACCATGGTATGTGTAGCTGCAAGCCACTGCAGCAGAGTTACTTTTCAGTACGGGAATTGCTAGGACCTTTTATGTTTGTCTGTTTATATTCTCTATGTACCTCTGTGACCAGGCCCAAGCCTGTGTATGCTGTGCTACAGTGTCTGATGTCATTAAAGATACTGTGGTTATAACCTGAAAATCTGTCTACGAGTCCTTATTTACAATACCCATGTTACCAAAAAAAAAAAATATATATATATATGCACAAAATAATATAATAAAAATGTTTGTGTGTGTATGTATATATATATATATATATATATATATATGTAGAGAAAACAAATGGAGGCTGCAGGCAATGAGTACACGACTTATAACTCTTTTAATATGAGTATATGTATACATACATCTAGTTTCAGTATCATAGCACAGAGGGCTATCACTGGCGCCTCCGGACAGCACACACAGAAAGCCGCTACCTGCCGCTCATCAGATACTCCTGGTCTGAGACCGCACACCGTCGGGTCAGCCAAAAGAAGTGTCACACCCCCTGACGAAGTCCTTGGGACGAAACATGTTGGCATGATAGTGGGACACTGGACGTACTACGTCTCTTTGGCTTACCTGACGGTGTGCGGTCTCAGACCAGGAGTATCTGACAAGCGGCGGCTAGCAGCTTTCTGTGTGTGCTGTTCGGAGGCGCCAGTGATAGTCCTCTATGCTGTGTTACTCAAACTAGATGTATGTATACACATATACTCGTATTAAAAGAGTTATTAGTTGTATACTCACTCCCTGCGCCCTCCATTTGTTTTCTCTAAATGTGCATCATTGAGCTTGTGGTACGGCTCTATCGGGAGGACGCTGCAGGGAAATCATTCAGTGGATGATAATCAGAAGCCTGTTTAAAAATTGACAATACAGGATACGTGAATTTGCGTGATATAGTTTTGACTTGTTATATATATATATATATATATAATACAAAAACGTACCTTATTAAAGCAGATTAGCCCAGTGATGTGTATATAACTGTGATTTGATTTCTGCTTTCCTGGAGTGGCAGTCCTTTGCTCCTGTGTAAATATATATTTATATATGCTTCACTTTTTGCACATTTTGTTATATTACAACCTTATTCAAAAAAGGGAAAAAAAACACTTTTTCCCTAAAAATTCTATACACAATACCCCATAATGACATTGGGGTATATTTACTAACATTCGTAATTTTCGGAAAAAGGTCAAAGTTCAATCACGAATGACATCGAAAGTGTAAACTTGCAACTTTTTGAATTGATTACGACTAATTTACTAAGCTGTCGTATTCTGCATTTTCATTTGTTCCGATGTCGATGTCATTCGTGTTTTTTTTACATTTTTTACGGCAGTGATTAGCAAAACACTGCCGACTTTTTAAAAATGAATCTCGGACGGATCTGTGTGATCCGTGCTGGGGTTCATTTTTTATTTTATTTTAAACTAAACACTGTAAAATCTCTAAAAAAAATTGCGTGGGGTCCCCCCTCCTAAGCATAACCAGCCTCGGGCTCTTTGAGCCGATCCTGGTTGCAGAAATATGGGGAAAAAATTGACAGGGGTTCCCCCATATTTAAGCAACCAGCATCGGGCTCTGCGCCTGGTCCTGGTTCCAAAAATACGGGGGACAAAAAGAGTAGGGGTCCCCCGTATTTTTAAAACCAGCACCGGGCTCCACTAGCTGGACAGATAATGCCACAGCCGGGGGTCACTTTTATATAGTGCCCTTCGGCCGTGGCATCAAAAATCCAACTAGTCACCCCTGGCCGGGGTACCCTGGGGGAGTGGGGACCCCTTCAATCAAGGGGTCCCCCCCCCCAGCCACCCAAGGGCCAGGGGTGAAGCCCGAGGCTGTCCCCCCCATCCAATGGGCTGCGGATGGGGGGCTGATAGCCTTTGTTGAAAATTAAAAGATATTGTTTTTAGTAGCAGTACTACAAGTCCCAGCAAGCCTCCCCCGCATGCTGGTACTTGGAGAACCACAAGTACCAGCATGCGGGGGGGAACGGGCCCGCTGGTACCTGTAGTTCTACTACAAAAAAAATACCCAAATAAAAACAGTACACACACGCCGTGACAGTACAACTTTATTACATACATGCACACTTACAGTCATACATACTTACCTATGTTGACACGAGGCTCGGTCCCCTTGTCCACGTAGAATCCATGGGTGTGCGTCATGCACACTGCCGGGGAAAAAACCTCTGCCCACCAATGTATATAATATATCCCCTGGCCACCAATGCATTATGTCCCCCGGCAGTGTGCATGCAGCATGTGTTCTCAGTACACAGCATGTCAATATGCATGCTGTGTACTAGGAACACATGCTGCATGCACACTGCCGGGGGACATTATGCATTGGTGGACAGTGGATATATTATATACATTGGTGGGCAGCGGTTTGTCCCCCGGCAGTGTGCATGCAGCATGTGTTCTCAGTACACAGCATGTCAATATGCATGCTGTGTACTAGGAACACATGCTGCATGCACACTGCCGGGGGACATTATGCATTGGTGGACAGTGGATATATTATATACATTGGTGGGCAGCGGTTTGTCCCCCGGCAGTGTGCATGCAGCATGTGTTCTCAGTACACAGCATGTCAATATGCATGCTGTGTACTAGGAACACATGCTGCATGCACACTGCCGGGGGACATTATGCATTGGTGGACAGTGGATTTTATCAAATTCATTGGTGGCCAGTGTTTTATACATTGGTGGCCAGTGTGTCATTGGTGGCCAGTGGTTTACACATTGGTGGCCAGTGGGAACACTGTCCTATACTTACCGAAGACGCGCTGCTCCTCTCTTCCACGATGCTGCGGCTGGCTGTGCTGCGGCTGCGCTCCTCTTCACTGACGGCCAGGAGTTCCTCTGATGACGGACGGACAGGCGTGGCGTTCCGGCGGCGGGGCGGAGGATCGTGAGGATCGTGAGTATCGTTCATCGCTGATACATACACAATGAACGATACCGCACATTGTATATGTCGGTATCGTTCAGATTGACTTGCATGTATCAGCGATGATAGACCAGCGATGAACGAGCGCGGGGTCGCGCATCGTTCATCGCTGGTATATACACACTGCACGATTTGAACGAGTTCTCGTTCATTACTGAACGAGATCGTTCAAATCGTGCAGTATTATCTACAAGTGTGTAGGGCCCATAAGCTTTGAAAAATCTGATTCAGTGAGTGTTAGCCCCGCCCAGCTGCTAGTGTGCATGTGACCTGTGCACAACCTAGCCTGCTGGGCAAGTGCACCTTCACTGTTAGTGTCGGTAGGTTAGTGATTTAAAAATTTCACTTCCCTGCCTTGACCTTGCACCAACAGATCACGGCGAGCACAGGATAAAAAAGAAAAAATATATATTATGCCATACACCTCAATGCCCTTGATACATTAAATCCCCATTACGGCAGCCAAGTGTCCCCATTTTACACAGTATGGCAGGCAAGAGTCCCCATTTTCCACAATACGGCAGCCAAGAGTCCCCATTTTCCACAATACAGCAGGCAAGAGTCCCCATTTTCCACAATACGGCAGGCGAGTGTCCCCATTTTCCACATTACAACAAGCAAGTGTCCCCATTTTCCACATTACGGCAAGCAAGTGTCCCCATTTTCCACAATACGGCAGGCAAGTGTCCCCATTTTACACAATACGGCAGGCAAGTGTCCCCATTTTACACAATACGGCAGGCAAGTGTCCCCATTTCACACAATACGGCAGGCGTCCCCATTTTCCACATTACGTCAGGCGTTCCCATTTTACACAATATGGCAGGCAAGGGTCCCCATTTTCCACATTACGGCAAGCAAGTGTCCCCATTTTCCACAAAAGGGCAGGCAAGTGTCCCTTTTTTACACAATACGGCAGGCAAGTGTCCCCATTTCACACAATACGGCAGGTAAGTGTCCCCATTTCACACAATACGGCAGGCGTCCCCATTTTCCACATTACGTCAGGCGTCCCCATTTTACACAATATGGCAGGCAAGGGTCCCCATTTTACACATTACGACAGGCCAGAGTCCCCACTTTACACATTACGGCAGGCCAGAGTCCCCATTTTACACATTATGGCAGGCCAGAGTCCCCATTTTACACATTACGGCAGGCAAGAGTCCCCATTTTACACATTACGGCAGGCAAGTGTCCCCATTTCACACATTACGGCAGGCCAGAGTCCCCTTTTACACATTACGGCAGACAAGAGTCTCCATTTTACACATTACGGCAGGCCAGAGTCCCCATTTTACACATTACGGCAGGCAAGAGTCCCCATTTTACACATTACGGCAGGCCAGAGTCCCCATTTTACACATTATGGCAGGCCAGTTTCCCCATTTTACACATTACGGCAGGCAAGTGTTCCCATTTCACACATGATGGCAGGAAAGTGTCCCCATTTTACATATTATGGCAGGATAGTGCCCCCATTTTACATATGATGGCAGGCAAGTGTCCTTATTTTACACATGGTGGCGGTGGGGAGAGAAAGAGAGAGGGAGAGGCTGACTTCCTCCCGCTCAACTTTGCGGCGCTTGGTGGTTCCCCTGCAGCTTGGCTCCCCCTCCTGGCCTCCTCCCTCCTGCCGACTACCCAGCTCGGGGGGCGGAGTTTCGCGGAATGATGCGGGTGCGTCGTGACATCACGACGCACCCACGTCATTTTGCAAAACTCCATTCCTGAGCTGGGTACTCGGGAGGAGGGGGAATCACAAAAAGTGCAGCGGCGGGCGCCCCGTGCGTTTGCACAGCTCACCTGTCGCAAGAAATGGCACTGAGCTGGGGTGATATAAAGATCAGTGAGGTCACTCTGTCTCCTCTGAATCCTCCTGAGCTCCGTGTGTCTGTGGCTTCTGCTGCTGCTGCTGCAGGGTGAGGACTGTGCTCTGATTGGCTCTCTGAGTCAGTGAGAGCCAATCAGAGCTACCAGTGGGCCCTGTTGCTAAGCAGCAGCCTAGAGAGGGGAGGGGACTGACTGAGCAGGCTCATGTCTGAAGCAGAGAGAGTGTAAGACAGCCTCCAACGAACTTAGGAAGTTTCCCTGATACAGACACAGCAGCAAGGGGAGGCATAGCTATTGGGAATTAGAAAAAAACAAGCACCATCGGAAGACCATCAAATGACTCATTCGATGGTGAAAAACATCGGGAGGGCACCATTAAATGCTAAAAACACTACCATCAAAACAAAAACATTGATGGTTCGGAAACATCGACCATCGATGTCCATCCGTACACCAATGTCCTATGACATCACCAATGTCTTATGACATCACAATAGCTCCCCCACTTCAGGAGACACACAGGCTGAGGAGACTCATTTCCTATTGGAAAGCCGACTTATCAGGAAGCAAACCAAAGGAGACTAATATTATTATTATTATCTGTTATTTTCTTCTGTGCGGCCAGATACCATGGCAGCACAGCGCAGTGTGCTACTGCTCTGCATCCTGTACCTTCTCTGTGGTGCAGAGCTGTGTAGTAGCTGCTTCACCTGTCTGAGGACAGCTACGGAAAGGGCAAGCATTTGCCGATATGCACAATCTATAGAGAAGATGGATGGCGTCGAGTGCCTGGAAAAGATACGGAAAGGGTTTAAACCTTTGGAAAACATCCCACTACCGTTTACAGAGATGAGCAAGATTAGAGAGCATCTGGGAGGCTTTAATATAACAGTCAGAGAGATCAGACCATCGCTCTCTGCAAAGGACTGGACAGCGGCATTTGGGCTAATGATAAAGGATTACATCAAGGATGTAAAATCGATGGCAGCCAGGAACCCAGCTGAGAAATGTGTACCCAGGTGCGGGATACAGAAAGCAGCACGGGTGTTTCGGTGTGATGAGTGCACAGTGCAGGACTGCAATGCAGCTACAGAGTGTTTCCCTGGAGGACATCTATGTGAAGGAGCGCGAACTGACCAACATTTTGTGCGTTACACCTTTCACCCTTCCCAGCACAATAACAGTAACATGGATGCTGGCCCGGAACCTCAGGGTGGCGGACATCAGTTATTGTAAAACCATATATATGGGGGAAGATCTGCACATCCTGATTAATCCCACTCGTAAATACCACGAGGGAACGTACGCCTGTCAGGTTAGGGATGCGGACGACGATGTGATAGCGGAGATGTTTTATTTCCTGAATATCACCCGGAGTAAAGCAATCGAATACTCTGAGCTGGAGGATGCTTTCAACGAGGTCGTGAATGCAGACGTCAGTCCAGAGGATTTTAGCAGCATTGCACACGCTAAACCGCCGCCCTCTGGGAGTGTATCTTAGCAGTAGTGGGAACGAAAGATTAACAGAATTGCGAATAGAAATTTCTTAGCAGTTTCTGAGTAGCTCCAGACTTACTCAGCCATTGCGACCAGCTCAGTCCTTTTCGTTTCCAGCGTTTGCCCAACCACTCCCCCGCTTCTCCAGCCACTCCTGCGTTTTACAACTCGAACGCCTGCGTTTTTTCCGCACACTCCCATAAAACGGCCAGTTTCCGGCCAGAAACACCCACTTCCTGTCAATCACACTCCGATCAGCACAGCGATGAAAACGTTTCGTTATGCTGTGAGTAAAATAACTAACTTTTGTGTAAAATAACTAAGCGCATGCGCTCTGCGAACCTTGCGCATGCGCAGTAAGCGACTAATCGCAGTATAGTGAAAATCGGCAACGAGCGAACAACTCGAAATGATCCCCCATAGACTAGTTTGGACCAGACTTTCTGTCAGGAGTAATGTTTTGTTATATGGTTCACAGGTCCTTTGTGGTGCTGAAGCCTAGAGCTCAATGTAAACATATTCCACAGCGCTTTACAGAGAATATTTGCCCATTCAAATCAATCCCTGCCCCAGTGGAGCTTACAATCTATATTCCCTATCACATGTACACACTGACACATTCACGCTAGGGTTAATTTTTGTTGGGAGCCAATTAACCTACCAGTATATTTTTGGATTGTGGGAGGAAACCGGAGCACCTGGAGAAAACCCACACAAATATGGGGAGAATATACAAACTCCACACAGTTAGAGCCATGGTGGGAATCAAACCCATTACCTCAGTGCTGTGAGGCAGTAATGCTTACCATTACACCATCCGTACTGCCCATACTGTATGAAGCCCTTTGTGCATTGTGCTTCCAGAGCTAGACTTTAGTAAAGAGAGCTTACCACAGACAAAATGGCTAAAGACAATACAAGTTGGTGTCAACTTGCCATTAATTTAATTTCTCATCAAAGGCATATACAGTAAACCATTTGATATGCAGTCCCGTCTGAATGATATATTACAAACTGTTCTCTGACTAGAACAAATTAGAGATGGAAAACCCATTTTTGCACAGCTGATCAGTCATAACTACCCTATCAAAAACAAATACATACATAAAATAAAAATTTACATTTGTCATATAGACCAGTATTAAATGTAAGAGTGCATAACAGCTTTTCAAAACCCATAAGATTCCGTGTGGATAGTTTGCATGACATTTACTTTTTACTAAACCAGAATGGATTATGCATTAAAATAGATCTCCAGAATGCTTTCCTTCCTATTTCCATATATCTATACAACAGTAGGTTACAATTTTTATTGGAAAATGCTTTTATTTCAGTGTCCTGTCATGTTATTTTGCTTCTCAAATACACCTTATATTTTACCTATTGGAACAATAGTAGTCACCACATTTCTCCAACCATATGGAGTCTAAAGAGTGGTATACGTAAACAATTTGCTAAAATCATACACCACAGGAACTTAACAGTATCTTTCATAATAGAATTGGTCTTTATCATAAACTGCCAATATAGAGCAGTCAACAGAGCAGCGGCATCTACAGGCAAGATCCCTAAGGTTGAATCATGATAAAGCACCCTTTCTTTCCAGTACATGCTTTGAATTATGGAACCTGCCTCCTCCAAAGAAATGGGGAGCAGTAGAGAGATTGGTTCTGACTTTCTTGTCAAAGCCAACAATTTCTCTCAATTATTTACCGGCACTAACCGGGACAAAGGTAGATCTCTCTCACACGTTTTGTCTCCTATGCAGGTACTCACTAGCTCTCCTCAGGTTTTCATAAATCCTGTCACTGCTAGTCAAGCATACCTAGCTTCCCATGTCATATGGGAGTTAAAAGAGTGAATATATATTTTTACATATATATATATTTTTACATATATATATATATATATATATATATATATATATATATATATATTATTCTTCTCAGTGTTTGCCTTTCACAAGCCTCACCAGTACTGTATGCCTAAATAAATGGTTCAGTCAAGTTCAGATCTAAATGTGGAGATATTACTCTTTGTTCCAACGCACATGATATTCACCCTCAGGTGTTCTTGTTATTAAGATTGCTACCAGTAAGCTTTGAAAAATCTGATTCAGTGAGTGTTAGCCCCGCCCAGCTGCTAGTGTGCATGTGACCTGTGCACAACCTAGCCTGCTGGGCAAGTGCACCTTCACTGTTAGTGTCGGTAGGTTAGTGATTTAAAAATTTAACTTCCCTGCCTTGACCTTGCACCAACAGATCACGGCGAGCACAGGATAAAAAAGAAAAAATATATATTATGCCATACACCTCAATGCCCTTGATACATTAAATCCCCATTACGGCAGCCAAGTGTCCCCATTTTACACAGTATGGCAGGCAAGAGTCCCCATTTTCCACAATACGGCAGCCAAGAGTCCCCATTTTCCACAATACAGCAGGCAAGAGTCCCCATTTTCCACAATACGGCAGGCGAGTGTCCCCATTTTCCACATTACAACAAGCAAGTGTCCCCATTTTCCACATTACGGCAAGCAAGTGTCCCCATTTTCCACAATACGGCAGGCAAGTGTCCCCATTTTACACAATACGGCAGGCAAGTGTCCCCATTTCACACAATACGGCAGGCGTCCCCATTTTCCACATTACGTCAGGCGTTCCCATTTTACACAATATGGCAGGCAAGGGTCCCCATTTTACACATTACGGCAAGCAAGTGTCCCCATTTTCCACATTACGGCAAGCAAGTGTCCCCATTTTCCACAAAAGGGCAGGCAAGTGTCCCTTTTTTACACAATACGGCAGACAAGTGTCCCCATTTCACACAATACGGCAGGTAAGTGTCCCCATTTCACACAATACGGCAGGCGTCCCCATTTTCCACATTACGTCAGGCGTCCCCATTTTACACAATATGGCAGGCAAGGGTCCCCATTTTACACATTACGACAGGCCAGAGTCCCCACTTTACACATTACGGCAGGCCAGAGTCCCCATTTTACACATTATGGCAGGCCAGAGTCCCCATTTTACACATTACGGCAGGCAAGAGTCCCCATTTTACACATTACGGCAGGCAAGTGTCCCCATTTCACACATTATGGCAGGCCAGAGTCCCCTTTTACACATTACGGCAGACAAGAGTCTCCATTTTACACATTACGGCAGGCCAGAGTCCCCATTTTACACATTACGGCAGGCAAGAGTCCCCATTTTACACATTACGGCAGGCCAGAGTCCCCATTTTACACATTATGGCAGGCCAGTTTCCCCATTTTACACATTACGGCAGGCAAGTGTTCCCATTTCACACATGATGGCAGGAAAGTGTCCCCATTTTACATATTATGGCAGGATAGTGCCCCCATTTTACATATGATGGCAGGCAAGTGTCCTTATTTTACACATGGTGGCGGTGGGGAGAGAAAGAGAGAGGGAGAGGCTGACTTCCTCCCGCTCTTCGGCAGCCTCTCCCTCAACTTTGCGGCGCTTGGTGGTTCCCCTGCAGCTTGGCTCCCCCTCCTGGCCTCCTCCCTCCTGCCGACTACCCAGCTCGGGGGGCGGAGTTTCGCGGAATGATGCAGGTGCGTCGTGACATCACGACGCACCCACGTCATTTTGCAAAACTCCATTCCTGAGCTGGGTACTCGGGAGGAGGGGGAATCACAAGAAGTGCCGCGGCGGGCGCCCCGTGCGTTTGCACAGCTCACCTGTCGCAAGAAATGGCACTGAGCTGGGGTGATATAAAGATCAGTGAGGTCACTCTGTCTCCTCTGAATCCTCCTGAGCTCCGTGTGTCTGTGGCTTCTGCTGCTGCTGCTGCAGGGTGAGGACTGTGCTCTGATTGGCTCTCTGAGTCAGTGAGAGCCAATCAGAGCTACCAGTGGGCCCTGTTGCTAAGCAGCAGCCTAGAGAGGGGAGGGGACTGACTGAGCAGGCTCATGTCTGAAGCAGAGAGAGTGTAAGACAGCCTCCAACGAACTTAGGAAGTTTCCCTGATACAGACATAGCAGCAAGGGGAGGCATAGCTATTGGGAATTAGAAAAAAAACAAGCACCATTGGAAGACCATCGAATGACTCATTCGATGGTGAAAAACATCGGGAGGGCACCATTAAATGCTAAAAACACTACCATCAAAACAAAAACATTGATGGTTCGGAAACATCGACCATCGATGTCCATCCGTACACCAATGTCCTATGACATCACCAAAGTCTTATGACATCACAATAGCTCCCCCACTTCAGGAGACACAAAGGCTGAGGAGACTCATTTCCTATTGGAAAGCCGACTTATCAGGAAGCAAACCAAAGGAGACTAATATTATTATTATTATTATTATCTGTTATTTTCTTCTGTGCGGCCAGATACCATGGCAGCACAGCGCAGTGTGCTACTGCTCTGCATCCTGTACCTTCTCTGTGGTGCAGAGCTGTGTAGTAGCTGCTTCACCTGTCTGAGGACAGCTACGGAAAGGGCAAGCATTTGCCGATATGCACAATCTATAGAGAAGATGGACGGCGTCGAGTGCCTGGAAAAGATACGGAAAGGGTTTAAACCTTTGGAAAACATCCCACTACCGTTTACAGAGATGAGCAAGATTAGAGAGCATCTGGGAGGCTTTAATATAACAGTCAGAGTGATCAGACCATCGCTCTCTGCAAAGGACTGGACAGCGGCATTTGGGCTAATGATAAAGGATTACATCAAGGATATAAAATCGATGGCAGCCAGGAACCCAGCTGAGAAATGTGTACCCAGGTGCGGGATACAGAAAGCAGCACGGGTGTTTCGGTGTGATGAGTGCACAGTGCAGGACTGCAATGCAGCTACAGAGTGTTTCCCTGGAGAACATCTATGTGAAGGAGCGCGAACTGACCAACATTTTGTGCGTTACACCTTTCACCCTTCCCAGCACAATAACAGTAACATGGATGCTGGCCCGGAACCTCAGGGTGGCGGACATCAGTTATTGTAAAACCATATATATGGGGGAAGATCTGCACATCCTGATTAATCCCACTCGTAAATACCACGAGGGAACGTACGCCTGTCAGGTTAGGGATGCGGACGACGATGTGATAGCGGAGATGTTTTATTTCCTGAATATCACCCGGAGTAAAGCAATCGAATACTCTGAGCTGGAGGATGCTTTCAACGAGGTCGTGAATGCAGACGTCAGTCCAGAGGATTTTAGCAGCATTGCACACGCTAAACCGCCGCCCTCTGGGAGTGTATCTTAGCAGTAGTGGGAACGAAAGATTAACAGAATTGCGAATAGAAATTTCTTAGCAGTTTCTGAGTAGCTCCAGACTTACTCAGCCATTGCGACCAGCTCAGTCCTTTTCGTTTCCAGCGTTTGCCCAACCACTCCCCCGCTTCTCCAGCCACTCCTGCGTTTTACAACTCGAACGCCTGCGTTTTTTCCGCACACTCCCATAAAACGGCCAGTTTCCGGCCAGAAACACCCACTTCCTGTCAATCACACTCCGATCAGCACAGCGATGAAAACGTTTCGTTATGCTGTGAGTAAAATAACTAACTTTTGTGTAAAATAACTAAGCGCATGCGCTCTGCGAACCTTGCGCATGCGCAGTAAGCGACTAATCGCAGTATAGTGAAAATCGGCAACGAGCGAACAACTCGAAATGACCCCCCATAGACCAGTTTGGACCAGACTTTCTGTCAGGAGTAATGTTTTGTTATATGGTTCACAGGTCCTTTGTGGTGCTGAAGCCTAGAGCTCAATGTAAACATATTCCACAGCGCTTTACAGAGAATATTTGCCCATTCAAATCAGTCCCTGCCCCAGTGGAGCTTACAATCTATATTCCCTATCACATGTACACACTGACACATTCATGCTAGGGTTAATTTTTGTTGGGAGCCAATTAACCTACCAGTATATTTTTGGATTGTGGGAGGAAACCGGAGCACCTGGAGAAAACCCACACAAATATGGGGAGAATATACAAACTCCACACAGTTAGAGCCATGGTGGGAATCAAACCCATTACCTCAGTGCTGTGAGGCAGTAATGCTAACCATTACACCATCCGTACTGCCCATACTGTATGAAGCCCTTTGTGCATTGTGCTTCCAGAGCTAGACTTTAGTAAAGAGAGCTTACCACAGACAAAATGGCTAAAGACAATACAAGTTGGTGTCAACTTGCCATTAATTTAATTTCTCATCAAAGGCATATACAGATGTGTCCACTATTACCTTTCTGAAAAAAGTATCATGGCCTGCCGTTCATGGCACGAGATAAGATTTCCTCTTAAGATATAGACGGCAAGCCATGTGTATCTCCTCTGAAATATAGTGCAGTACCACTTTTCAGACAGCAGGTGGCATTTTCAGAAACTGAGCAAGCAGAAAGTCTGATAAAGAGATTCTAGAGGGAGTAGTTCAGACCTGATTCTAGCAGCATTTTATTTGCAAATGGGCAAAACCATGGGGGTCATTCCGAAATGATCGCACGCTAGGTTGTTTTACAGCGGTGCGATCAGGTCGAAACTGCACATGCGTATGCACCTCAATGCGCATGTGCGTCGTACGGGTACAAAGCGGATCATTGCTGAGCAATGGATTTAACGAAGAATCGATTCACACAGCAGATCGCAAGGAGATTGACAGGAAGAGGGCATTTGTGGGTGGCAACTGAACGCTTTCTGGGAGTGTTTGGAAAAACGCAGGCGTGTCCAAGCGTTTGCAGGGCAGGTGTCTGACGTCAATTCCGGACACGAACAGGCTAAAGTGTTTGCCCCGAATTTACATCAGACACCCACCCTGCAAACGCATTGACACACCTGCGTTTTTCCAAACACTCCCAGAAAATGGTCAGTTGACATCCACAAATGTTTTCTTCCAGTCAATCTCCTTGCGATTGTCTGTGCGAATGGATTATTCATTAAATCCATTGCTCAGCAACGATCCACTTTGTACCTGTGCGACGCGCCTGCGTATTGCGGGGCACACACATGCGCAGTTATGTCCTGATCGCAGCTCAGCAAAACAACCTAGCGTGCAATCAGGCCTGCATGACCCCCATGGTTTTGCCCATCTGCTAACAAAATTGCAGCTATGGGGTGTCATTCCGAGTTGATCGTAGCCCTGCAAAATTTTGCAGGGCTACGATCAGGAACAGAGACATGCAGGGGATGCCCAGCACAGGGCCAGTCCGCCCCGCAGGTCAGTTACGCCCCCCCCTGCAGAAGTGCAAAAGTATTGCACAGCGGAGATGCTTTTGTACTTCAGGAGTAGCTCCCGGCCAGCGCAGCTTTAGCGTGCTGGCCGGGAGCTACTCATTACTACACGGCCCGCAGCAGCTGGTCAGCAGCAGCGATCGGGTCAGAATGACCCCCATGAGCCGTATGTGCAGGGCAATTTATCCATCATGCACACGGGAATATCAGCTGCAGCAGCTAATTGTGAAGTATTAATATTTTTCAAATACATCTCTCATACTAACTTCCAACATGTACCTGGCTCAATGTTGCCTATATGTTTAAAAAAATCTTTTTCCTTGTGATTGATAATGTGCTGATGAAGAGTTCATACAAACTCCACACAGAGATTCAATATAGAAATTATGATACTAACTAAAAGGCACTATTGATACTTGTCATTTTTTGCAATTGTTTGGTGGTTATGGTGTGAGTAGAGAGAATTTTTGGTATTTCAATACCACATATATTTCACTGGGATCCGGTCTGAAGATCGACAGTGTCTGCCATACAAGTGGGTGCTGCGTCTGTCTGCCACAAATCGGTCCAGCGCTGAGGCTGTGTTGCCATAATAAGTCACTGGGTGCTCTGTGTGCCATACACGTGGGTGCTGCACCTGTCTGCCACAAATCGGTCCAGCGCTGAGGCTGTGTTGCCATAATAAGTCACTGGGTGCTCTGTCTGCCATACAAGTGGGTGCTGTGCCTGTCTGCCACAAATCAGTCCTGTGCTTGGGCTGTGCTCCATAATAAGTCACTGGGTGCTCTGTCTGCCATACAAGTGGGTGCTGTGCCTGTCTGCCACAAATCAGTCCTGTGCTTGGGCTGTGCTCCATAATAAATCACTGGGTGCTCTGTCTGCCATACAAGTGGGTGCTGTGCCTGTCTGCCACAAATCAGTCCTGTGCTTGGGCTGTGCTCCATAATAAATCACTGGGTGCTCTGTCTGCCATACAAGTGGGTGCTGTGCCTGTCTGCCACAAATCAGTCCTGTGCTTGGGCTGTGCTCCATAATAAATCACTGGGTGCTCTGTCTGCCATACAAGTGGGTGCTGTGCCTGTCTGCCACAAATCAGTCCAGTGCTTGGGCTGTGCTCCATAATAAGTCACTGGGTGCTCTGCCTGCCATACAAGTGGGTGAAGAAACATGAGACCCAGGGCCTGATCAGCCATAAGGCTGCAGCCTGGATAGCTGAGTCCTGGGGGGGCGCAGCACTGGCACAATAGATGCTTAGGCTCTACCTACTACTGGAAGCTGCAGATTCCATGCAGATCGCATTGGAAGACGGCCCTTATAGGAGACAGATGCCAGGGGTATTACTAGACCATTACCCAGCGCTACCCAGAATGAGCATGTAACCCCCTGGCTCTAAGCATATAACCCCTATGGCAAAAAGCATATGTAACCCCTGGCAACGAGCATGTAACCCCTGGCCACGAGCATGTGACCGGGTCAGACTTCCGGTCAGCAGAGTCAAGGATGCCGGTGGCTTCTCCTCCCACCTCTAGCCACCAACAGCACCGTGGGCAGCTACATGGACATCTGTATGTGCAGGGCAATTTATCCATCAGGCACACGGGAATATCAGCAGTGGCAGCTAATTGTGAAGTATTAATATATCTCCAATACATGTGGGAGTGCCAGTAGTGTCCTCGGTGCAGAGGTGTAGGTGGTGTAATCAGTGCAGGAGGGCTGGCAGTATCCCCAGTGCAGGAGTGTCAGTAGTGCGGGAGATGTCCTCCTTGCACTTGGTTGATGGTACAGTGGACACTTCTGGCACTCCCGCACTGCCAGCACCCCACTGCCCTCTTTTTTGGAGGCACAAGTATTATTTATATATTTTTAAAAAGATTATTATTATATATATATATATATATATATTTTTTTTTTTTTAATGGGATGGGGAAAAAAACCCCAAAAATTGCGTGGGGTCCCCCCTCCAAAGCATAACCAGCCTCGGGCTCTTCGAGCCAGTCCTGGTTCTAAAAATCCAGGGGGAAAATGGACAGGGCATCCCCTGTATTTTTAAAACCAGCACCGGGCCCTGTGCCTGGTGCTGGTGCAAAAAATACGGGGGACAAAAAGAGTAGGGGTCCCCCGTATTTTTTACACCAGCATCGGGCTCCACTAGCTGGACAGATAATGCCACAGCCAGGGGTCACTTTTATACAGTGCCCTGCGGCCATGGCATTAAATATCCAACTAGTCACCCCTGGCCAGGGTACCCTGGGGGAGTGGGGACCCCTTCAATCAAGGGGTCCACCCCCCAGCCACCCAAGGGCCAGGGGTGAAGCCCGAGGCTGTCCCCCCATCCAAAGGCTGCGGATGGGGGGCTGATAGCCTTGAGAAAATTGAAAGAATATTGTTTTTTCCAGTAGTACTACAAGTCCCAGCAAGCCTCCCCCGCAAGCTGGTACTTGGAGAACCACAAGTACCAGCATGCGGGAGAAAAACGTGCCCGCTGGTACCTGTAGTTCTAATGGAAAAAAAATACCCAAATAAAAACAGGAGACACACACCGTGACAGTAAAACTTTATTTCACACATGTCGACACACACATACTTACCTATGTTGACAGTGGCGTAACTAGAAATTTATCTCCCCCAAGCCAAAAACTTCTTCGGCGCCCCCCCCCCATCCCCCATAATTGGGAGGAATAAAGGGGTAAATATGCGCGCGCCAGCAAAAAAAGGGGGCGTGGATTCGTTGGGATGGGCGTGGTTTCGTTGGAATGGGCGTGGCATTGCAGGAAAAGACTACCTTATACCCCAGTTTTGCAACCTGCACGCCCAGACGTTGGCCACCACAGGAAAGAAAAATAATCCTGATTCATGCCCCTTACATTATTTGTAATTTTTCCTCCTTATAGTAATGCCCAGTATACATTATGCCACATACTGCAATGGCCCTTAGACAGTATGCCACACACAATAATGCACATGACACAGTATGTACACACCATAATGCCCCTGACACATTATGCCACACACCGTAATGCCTGTGACACATTATGACAGGAATCGCAATGCCCGTTATACATTATGCTACACACTGCACTGCCCCTGATACATTATAGCACATACAATGTCTGTGACACATTATGACACACACTGCAATGTCCGTGATACATTATACCACACACTGCAATGCCCGATACATTATAGCACATACAATGCCTGTGACACATTATGCCACACACTGCAATGACCTTGAGACATTATACCACAATGCCCGTGATATAGTATACCATACACCGTAATGCCTGTGACACATCGCAATGCCCGTTATACCCTATGCCACACACCGCAATGTCCGTTATATATTATGCCACACTGCAATGACCCTGAGACATTATACCACATACCACAATGCCCGTGATATAGTATACCACACACCGTAATGCCTGACACATTATGACACACACCGCAATGTCCGTGATACATTATGCCACACACTGCAATGACCCTGAGACATTATACCACATATCACAATGCCCGCGATATAATATACCATACACCGTAATGCCTGTGACACATTATGACACACACCGCAATGTCCGTGATACATTATGCCACACACCGTAATGCCCATTACACATTAAGTCCTACAGTAAGGCTTCTAATTACTTTTCAATTACCTGCTCGTTGTCAGGGGTTTCATGCACTGGGTGTCATGCTCGTTGCCAGGGGTTTTATGCTCTTGGTTCCATGCACGGTGCCAGGGGTTTTCATGCTCAGGGTGTCATGCTCGTTGCCAGGGGTTTCATGCACTGGGTGTCATGCTCGTTGCCAGGGGTTTCATGCACTGGGTGTCATGCTTGTTGCCAGGGGTTTCATGCACTGGGTGTCATGCTCGTTGCTAGGAGGTAGTCCTTGTTGCTAGGGCTGTGCTCCCAGTGCCACATATGTCTCCAGTGCCAGATATTCCCCCACGGTGCCAGGTACTCACATGCCCCCAGTGCCAAATATAGCCCCCCCCATGTGCCAGGTACACATATACCTCCCCAGTGCCACATTATCCCCAGTGCCAGATATTCCCCCACAGTGCCACATTTGCCCCCAGTGCCAAAATATGCCCCAGTGCCAGATATTCCCCCCCAGTGCCACATATGCCCCGTGCCAGATATTCCCCCCCCCAGTGCCACATATTGCCCCCCCCAGTGCCACATATGCCCCAGTGCCAGATATCCCCCCCGTGCCACATATGCCCCAGTTCCAGATATTCCCCCCCAGTGCCACATATGCCCCGTGCCAGATATTCCCCCCCAGTGCCACATATTGCCCCCCCCAGTGCCACATATGCCCCAGTGCCAGATATCCCCCCCCGTGCCACATATGCCCCAGTGCCAGATATTCCCCCCAGTGCCATAAATGTCCCCAGTGCCAGATATTCTCTCCCCCCCCCCTCCCTGCCAAATATGCCCCCAGTGCCAGATATTCCCCCCAGTGCCATAAATGTCCCCAGTGCCAGATATTCCCCCCAGTGCCATAAATGTCCCCAGTGCCAGATATTCCCCCATTGCCAGATATGCCCCCTCAGTGCCAGATATGCCCCCTCAGTGCATCGTTCCCCCCCCCCTTCCTCCTCCGCCGCCGCCGCTCCCCTGCTGTTAGGAGGGACACAGAGGGCACAGTGCGCGCCTCTCCTGTGTCTCTGGCGGCCGCGGGTCATTGTAATAAAGGAAGTGCTCACGAACGGCACTTCCTTTATGAGACCCGCGGCCGCCGGAGACCCAGGAGGGACACAGGAGAGGCGCGCACTGTGCCCTCTGTGTCCCTCCTAACAGCAGGGAGGAAACGAGACCGCAGACTGACATGCGGACGCTCGTCCGCATGTCAGTCTGCACTAAATCAGTGGCGCCCCCGCAGCCCCTCGCCCCCCAAGCCACCGCGAGGGCTGCGGGGGCAGTAGTTACGCCACTGTATGTTGACTGTTTTCTGCCCAGCGATATCGGTGATCACACGGGCTCAGCAAGATCACTCAGCACACAGAGCTGCACCAGCGATGTGTGCTGAGCGATCTGTCACTGCCCGTGTTTGCAATAGAGAAAACATGGGTGATGACTAGATCTTTCAAGCATGCAGGGACGCACATCACTATCGCTATAGTCCATACACACATAGAGATTTGTGCTGTATTTCTAAGTGACTCAGCAAATCAATTAGAAAAGCAGCCCAAATCGCTATGTGTGTGTGATCGTATTCAGGTCATTCTGATGTACAGTATTGCCAGCTTTAGAGTCCAGTTCTTAATTGTGTAGGTGTGAAAATCTCAGTGTGAGAGGCCTTTGAAGTAGATTCCTTGGGGAATAGAGTTACAGCACAGTAACGTGTATTCTGGGTGGGGGAAGGGCTGCTGTCCTGGAATTTGAAATAAACAGTGAACTTTTAGCAATTCAGAGCCTCAGTTTATTAATGCAAAAATTGGGGTTATTTGTTACTCAGAGCACAGAGGTGAATGAAGTCTAAAGTGACATTAAAGAATAAGTTAATTAAAACCTAATAGTGCTACAAGGTAATGGAACATATTATAAGACTTTGCAATGATAAAATAATTCCAACTAAATAGTATAAATATACTGTAAGTTAGACAAAACTGAATGCAATCACTTGGATGCTTTGTACAATCCATACACAATTACAAAATACAGTGTTGCAGAGGTGACTACTTTTTTTTTTTAAACAATTTTCAAGATTGCATAACAAATGTAATACTAGGGTGAAGTACATGTTACAGATAAAATATAACAAATTAATTAATTTAAGCAGGTAGTCTAATTTTGATATTTCAAGCATTTGCAGAAAGGATGAGTACGATAGGTAAAGGGCCCTTTATGCAAATTCTATGCATTATTCGTTTGCGTACTGTCTTTTTTGATGTGTCGACATATGGCCTGTCGACCAATATTGGTCGACCTAATGACTGTTGACCTTTTTGTCGACAATATGATCCATTCCAATTACATGCAGCTGGCTTGTCCATTTCTTTCTATAATCACTGGCAGCACAGAAAATAAATGGTCTACATAATTATTACAGGTCTCCAATGTAAGTACGTTTTTCCAAAATGTATTGATGCCATCAATCAGTTGCTCTTTTGTCCTTGGCTTACATTGAGAACGAATATAACTTTTCATTTGAGACCACACTAGCTCGATAGGATTCATGTCCGGTGATCTGTGAAAAGTCAATAAAGGGAGAGAATTTAAATATGGAATATTTGGCATTTCATGCTTTACAGGAAGCATCAGTCTACAGGGCAAAACTGTACTTACTCTGGTGGTGTGCGTTACCAAATGATGCCTTTTTCCTCTATGAATTTGGCCGAAGCACTATGTTTTGGATCATTGTCCTGGAACATTCGATGTCCAGATGACCAATACTTTCTTACATACGGCACTAAAGTATCATTAATGATCATGGACTGGAAGAATGTTTTATCCATGATACCTGACGTAGAACAATAAAAAAAACAGGATTTTATATACCTACCAGTAAATCCTTTTCTCGTAGTCCATAGACTTACAGTAGTCACTGGACAGTAGTTCTAAATAGAAAATATTGAAAAACAACATAGTAATGTACATTACTACTGTACTTTATATGTACCTTCAAAAATTAAAATTGGTCCTGGGCCTCTGCGGGAGATACCACCCCACACATGTACTTTTAATGGGTGCTTTGGAGATGGCTTAAATGATAAATGGCCACGTTTGCGGAAGGACCTCCTTGCAAACCTCTCAAGTGCTACAGAAGTTTCATCTGTAAATATGACATTGTCAAAATTTTCTCCAATAGCAATCCATTGACGAGCCTGTTGAACTCTCTTTTCCTTGTTAACATCTCTAATCATGTGAGTCATCCTGTGAAAGGAATGTAAAATGGGATACAGTTTACAGTGGGAATAGGATAATTGAGCGTCCAAACTAAGATAATGTTAAAGAAAAATCAGATGCTGATTTCAGAGATGTAATTAGTTTACCGCACTGTATACAAACTGTATAGAAATTGTATTATAATTGTAATTGAAATTTCAATTTACTGTACAGTACCTAGCACCGGCATAAGTCCAACCAAGTTGCCTCCGCATTCTTTTTATGCTACTACAGGAGATGTCAAGGCCATACTCAGCTTGCAGAATACGACGGAGTTCTATGGCAGTAAGCTCATCATTATCAGCAGTCAGCTCATCTACTATTTTCTTGACTCTCCTAAAGTACAGTCGATGAAAAATTAGAGATTATAATCAAAATGTAAAGTACTATCTATAGTATATCTATGCCATATCAGCAAGAATACAGTATTGTCAAAGAGTTTAAATAAAAACAAATGACAAGGGTGTATCGTACTGTATGTGTATCGGCAGAGCCGGATTAAGACCATGGGGGGCCTGTGGCTCTTAATACTGTGGAGCCTCTAATAAAAAGAAGGCAGCTGAATATATATATATATATATATATATATATATATATGCAGCAGCTTAATGTGCTCCCCAAGCAGCACACGGCGGACCTCCTGACCTGCCCTGCACTACCGTCCCCACTGCAGCAGTGGCCACACAGACAGGACAGCTGAGCTGAGCGACGGCTCAGCTGTCCAATAATGTATGAATGAAGTAGCCAGTCATTGGATGGGCACGCAGGCTGCAGGGACTGGCTGCTTCATTCATATATTATTGGACAGCTGAGCTGTCGCTCAGCTCAGCTGTCCTACCTGTGCGGCTGCCTATGCAGCGAGGACGTGAGCCGGGAGCCCAGCACCGCAGATTGGATCGGAAGAGAGATCCGATCTGTGGTGTGGCAGGGGGCCCTTTGGAAAGGGGGGCCCGGGGTACGTACTCCCCCCCCCCCTTTAATCTAGCTCTGTGTATCGGTGCTCTCTCCTCCAGCGATTTTGAGCTGAAAGCAGCTCCCTTTTGGTTGTTTGAGCTGCTTTTGTGAATAATGTTGAAAAGCATACCATATAGATGCCTCTGTTGAAGTCACAGTATTTGCGGTCATCCTCCTGGCTAATGCTCCTACCGGTAGCCTTTTAGTTGGAGTGGACATCTTATTCGCTTTAACCGCAATGTGACCGCTTGTCCTCCCGGCCGGTACTTTCACTCCTGGCCTTATCCGGAGTCAATGGGCAGATGGTTACACAGCCATTTCCCTGCTTTGGGGATGTGATTCAGCCAGCCAGCTGATGGATAATGATCCGCTGCAGTCTGTGTATGGAGATGGTGACAGACGCGTTTCCCAGCCTACTCAATAGCATCGGCCGCTTCCTCAATTTTTTTATTTTTTATGTGATGCCGGCCGGCACTAAGTATAATTGTGAAAAGGAATATTGATAGAAATAAAAATATTTTTTAAATATCCACAACAGATGTGTATAGCGCTCTCTCGATTGTTTTTTTCTCTAATTCAGATCTATTCACTTGCTAGCTATTTTTTGCAGCGCTGCGAACAGATAGACGCCACCTATAGGGGAGTGTACTTTAGCTTTGCAAGTGTGCGAACGCGTGTGCATCCGCCCTGTACAAAAACAGCTTGTGCAGTTTCTGAGTTGCTCTGACCTAACTCTGCCGCAGCGATCCCTTCAGCCTATTCAAGCCCGGAATTGACATCAGACACCCACCCTGCAAATGCCTCAACACGCCTGCGTTTTTCCAGACACTCCCAGAAAATGGTCAGTTGACACCCACAATCGCGCTCTTCCTATCAATCTCTTTGCGATCGGCTGTGCGAATGGATTCTTCGCTAGAACCAGTGCACAGCAACGATCCGCTTTGTACCCATACGACGTGCCTGGAAAAATTGACTACTGGGACTTACACACGTAGCGATTTAGGCTGCTTTTCTAAGTGATTTGAGTGAATCGCTTAGAAATTCAGCACAAATTGCTCTGTGCGTGGACTATAGCAATAGTGATGCGCATCCCCGCGCTTCACTATCGCCCATCTAGTTAGTTCAAGCATGTGTGAAAGATCTAGTCATCTCCCGTGTTTTCTCTATTGAGAACTCGTGCAGTGACAGATCGCTCAGCACACATTGTTGGTGCAGCGCTGTGTGCTGAGCGATCTGAGCAATCTAATACCCCGTGTGTAGGCCCCATTATTCAGCAGCAGAAAAGAAAAGTATAATATATCCATTGGATTAAAGAGAAGCAATAGGTTATAGCAATACAGTAACTGAGACAATTTAGGCTTTGTTCATGAACCCATAATAATCTCTGGATTACACACTGAATTGAGAAAAAAATAACTGCGTTCTCTCCCTCTTTCATCATCAAATGCTGTTCATACTTATAGTAGGTAGGGATGAGCGGGCTCAGATCTACAAGATCCGAGCCCATCCGAACTTCCCGATCCGAGCCGGGATCAGAGTCCGGCTCGGGTTTTCCTTCCAGACTCAGATCCCGGAACAAGTCAAAACGTCATCATCCCGCTGTCGGATTCTCGCGAGATCTGGACTATATGCTATTCCACACTTCTTGCTGCAATTATCACTCCAGCATTGCAGAGGGAGCAGGACGGACATGTCTGTTGTCTGTCTGTGGGAGGGTGGTGGGAAGGGTGGCGTGGGGTGGGTGCTGGTTCTGCTGTCGGTGCTGTTGTCCTGTGCTGTAACAAATCAGTCCAGTGCTTGGGCTATGCTGCCATAATAAGTCACTGGGTGCTCTGTCTGCCATACAAGTGGGGGCTGCATCTGTCTGCCATAAATCAGTCCAGTGCTGTGGCTGTGCTCCATAATAAGTCACTGGGTGCTCTGTGTGCCATACACATGGGTGCTGTGTCTGTCTGCCACAAATCAGTCCAGTGCTGGGGCTATGCTGCCATAATAAGTCACTGAGTGCTCTGTCTGCCATACAAGTGGGGGCTGCGTCTGTCTGCATAAATCAGTCCAGTGCTGTAGCTGTGCTCGATAATAAGTCACTCAGTGCTCTGTCTGCCATACAAGCGGGTGAAGAAACATGAGACCCAGGGCCTGATCAGCCTGGATGTCTGAGTCCTGGGGGGGGCGCAGCACCGGCACAATAGATGCTTAGGCTCTACCTACTACTGGAAGCTGCAGATTCCATGCAGACAGCATGGAAGATGGCCCTTTAAAAATGGCAGCTGCCTTCTAGGAAACATATACTAGAGGTATTACTAGACCATTACCCAGCGCTACCCGGAATGAGCATGTAACCCCCTGGCACTGAGCATGTAACCCCCTGGCACTGAGCATGTAACCCCTATAGCAACAAGCATATGTAACCCCTGGCAACGAGCATGTAACCCCTGGCAATGAGCATGTGACCGGGTCCAACTTCCGGTCAGCAGAATCACGGATGCCGGCGGAGTGCTGGCAGTATCCCCAGTGCAGTTGTGCCGGCGGTATCCTCAGTGCAGGAGTGTCGGCAGCCCCCGCACCCCACCCGCGATCGCGGCACCCCCGCACCCCAACCGCGATCGCTGCACCCCCCGCACCCCACCCATGATCGCGGTACCCCCGCACCCCACCCACGATCGCGGCACCCCCCGCATATCACCCGCGATCGCGGCACCCCCCGCATATCACCCACGATCGCGGCACCCCCCGCATATCACCCACGATCGCAGCACCTCTGCTCCCCTCCTGCAGTCACTGCCCCCCCAAGATCGCGGCACCCCTTCCCCCTCGCCACCACCAGGGCCAGCTCCAGCCCGCACCGGCTCCCGCACCGGTAATTCACCCCCCCCCCGCGCCCGCCAGCCTCCCTCCGCCCGCACCGGCTCCCGCACCGCTAATTCACCCCCCCAACCCGTCCGCCAGCCTACCTCCGCCCGCACCGGCTCCCGCACCGCTAATTCCCCCCCCCCCCCCCCGCGCCAGCCTTCTGTCACTTCAGACGCGCACAGAGCTAATCAGGTGAGTGCCACGGAGTGGCGCTTCCTGATTGGCTGAAGAGACACTTCTGTGACAGCATGGGACCCCTTTCAGTCCGTTTGGTCCGGGTGTTCGGTTTGTTGTTTTGCCAAGTACGTGGATTATAATCTGGACCCTGGATCAGGTGAGTATAATTATCTTTTATTTTCAGGTACCCGTGGATTCTACTTGGAGAAGAGGACCGACTGCTTTGTGTCAACATTGGTAAGTATGTGTGTGTCGACATGTGTGAAATAAAGTTTTACTGTCACGGTGTGTGTCTCCTGTTTTTATTTGGGTATTTTTTTTCCATTAGAACTACAGGTACCAGCGGGCCCGTTTTTCTCCCGCATGCTGGTACTTGTGGTTCTCCAAGTACCAGCTTGCGGGGAGGCTTGCTGGGACTTGTAGTACTGCTGGAAAAAACAATATTCTTTCAATTTTCTCAAGGCTATCAGCCCCCCATCCGCAGCCTTTGGACGGGGGGGACAGCCTCAGGCTTCACCCCTGGCCCTTGGGTGGCTGGGGGGGACCCCTTGATTGAAGGGGTCCCCACTCCCCCAGGGTACCCCGGCCAGGGGTGACTAGTTGGATATTTAATGCCACGGCCGCAGGGCACTGTATAAAAGTGACCCCCGGCTGTGGCATTATCTGTCCAGCTAGTGGAGCCCGATGCTGGTGTAAAAAATACGGGGGACCCCTACACTTTTTGTCCCCCGTATTTTTTGCACCAGCACCAGGCGCAGAGCACGGTGCTGGTTTTAAAAATACGGGGGATCCCCTGTCCATTTTTCCCCTGGATTTTTAGAACCAGGACCGGCTCGAAGAGCCCGAGGCTGGTTATGCTTTGGAGGGGGGACCCCACGCAATTTTTTTTCGGCTTTTTCCCATTCCATTTGAACAAAAAAAAATAATAATAATCTTTTTAAAAATATATAAATAATACTTGTGCCTCCAAAAAAGACAAACCAAGTACCTAATCCCTTCTAATATAAATAGATATGCTATTACCCCAAAAAAAAACACCAAAAAAAACATGTTTTTAAATTTTTTTATTAGATTCCGCCAGCAAAGTGTGGCGGATTGAAAATGACCGAAACCGAAACGTTAAGCTGGCAGAACAGGGTCACGTATGTTCTTGATTATTGAAAAGTCCTAGAGTGCCGCCTATCGTTTGTGATATGTTTGCTTTTTGAAGCTCAGGAGGGCACCAGGCAAGCTGTACATTTTACTACATTGGGAGTGCCGAATATCTACATCTGGTATATATATATATATATATATATATATATATATATATATATAATATATTTGCCTTGGCAGCCCAACCATGCTGGTATCCATAGTTCAGTATAAAAATAAGTAAATCTAATAAATGTATGGTGGTGAAAGAAAAGCCCAGTTTCACTGAAAAAAAGACACTTCTGCATGTTTTGAAATTAAAAAACAAAACAAAACTGAAGAACTGTAGGAAGGCACTGTCCGCCTACTTCGGTGACATCTCAAGTTGGACAGAAGTTGGAAGGTTGGTTGGTCTGATGAAAAGTTGGTTAGATGTGTGGAGCACTGGTAAAAAGTTGGTGAGATGTGTGGGGCACTGTTTTAGTTGAACAGACAAGTTGGATGGTTGGAAGTTTGGAGTGTTGGAGAAAAGTTGGTCTGATGTATGGCTAGCTTAAGTCCAGACCTACTTAGAAACTGCACAACATTTTTTACCATAGCAGGCCTGCACAAGCGATTGCAGCCTTGCTATGGGGAAGAAACAACCCTCATAGGCGGAGATACGGGCTGCAAAAAGCAGCTTCGTGCGATCAACTCGTAATGAGGCCCTTTATTTGGAAATATTTTATCATTGCAAAATCTTATATGTTCTTTTACTCTATAGCACTAAGGTTTTTCTTAACTTATTATTTAATTTCACTTTAAACTTAATTCACCTCTGTGCTCTGAGCAACATACTGTATAGTAACATCCCCCAGCCAGGATAAAATCTGTACCCACCAAGGAGTCTACTTCAAAGGCCTCTCATACTGAGATTTTCACACCTACACAATTAGCAATTAGACTCTAAAGCTGGCCATAAATCAGAACGACCTGATTACAGTGTCTATTTAACAGCAATGTTGGTGGAAAGCTACGTTACGTGATGCACTGGACACCCAGTGGTGAAACTATGAATTGTCATGAATTGTCATTGCACAACATGATGGCCCAACAACAAAAGGAATTCATGTCATGCCAAATTTACTGCCATTGCACTCTTTTCAGAAAGGTAATAGTGGACACATCTGTACAGTAAACCATTTGATATGCAGTCCCGTCTGAATGATATATTACAAACTGTTCTCTGACTAGAACAAATTAGAGATGGAAAACCCATTTTTGCACAGCTGATCAGTCATAACTACCCTATCAAAAACAAATACATACATAAAATAAAAATTTACATTTGTCATATAGACCAGTATTAAATGTAAGAGTGCATAACAGCTTTTCAAAACCCATAAGATTCCGTGTGGATAGTTTGCATGACATTTACTTTTTACTAAACCAGAATGGATTATGCATTAAAATAGATCTCCAGAATGCTTTCCTTCCTATTTCCATATATCTATACAACAGTAGGTTACAATTTTTATTGGAAAATGCTTTTATTTCAGTGTCCTGTCATGTTATTTTGCTTCTCAAATACACCTTATATTTTACCTATTGGAACAATAGTAGTCACCACATTTCTCCAACCATATGGAGTCTAAAGAGTGGTATACGTAAACAATTTGCTAAAATCATACACCACAGGAACTTAACAGTATCTTTCATAATAGAATTGGTCTTTATCATAAACTGCCAATATAGAGCAGTCAACAGAGCAGCGGCATCTACAGGCAAGATCCCTAAGGTTGAATCATGATAAAGCACCCTTTCTTTCCAGTACATGCTTTGCATTATGGAACCTGCCTCCTCCAAAGAAATGGGGAGCAGTAGAGAGATTGGTTCTGACTTTCTTGTCAAAGCCAACAATTTCTCTCAATTATTTACCGGCACTAACCGGGACAAAGGTAGATCTCTCTCACACGTTTTGTCTCCTATGCAGGTACTCACTAGCTCTCCTCAGGTTTTCATAAATCCTGTCACTGCTAGTCAAGCATACCTAGCTTCCCATGTCATATGGGAGTTAAAAGAGTGAATATATATTTTTACATATATATATATTTTTACATATATATATATATATATATATATATATGTAGAGAAGGAGATTTGACACAGCGCCACTTGTGAGGTGGGTTCTCAGTATTATGCAAATAAGTTAAATTGCTAAAAATCGTTAAAAAAACACGTAACCTTATTAAAGGTGTCTGCCAACCCTTAAAAACGCAGTGCTGGTACAGGACTGCTGGGAAATTTAGAAAATGGGGGAATAAAGGTACCGGCGACTAGTGTGATTTAAAATGCAAAATTGTTAAAAGACTGATTTAAAAGCCAAAGAACTATAAAATGATAAAAACAAGTTTTATTGAGCACACAAAATTATTAGTAAAAATCCTGAAGTTATAAAAGCGTCTTAGTAAAAGTATAAGGAGATAAAACTTAACTTTTAAAATAGGCACAGGGGGGTCACCACAGGGAGCCCAACGCGTTTCGTCACAGCTGACTTCTTCAAAGGGTCACTTGAAGAAGTCAGCTGTGACGAAACGCGTTGGGCTCCCTGTGGTGACCCCCCTGTGCCTATTTTAAAAGTTAAGTTTTATCTCCTTATACTTTTACTAAGACGCTTTTATAACTTCAGGATTTTTACTAATAATTTTGTGTGCTCAATAAAACTTGTTTTTATCATTTTATAGTTCTTTGGCTTTTAAATCAGTCTTTTAACAATTTTGCATTTTAAATCACACTAGTCGCCGGTACCTTTATTCCCCCATTTTCTATATATATATATATATATATATATATATTTATTATTTCTTCTCAGTGTTTGCCTTTCACAAGCCTCACCAGTACTGTATGCCTAAATAAATGGTTCAGTCAAGTTCAGATCTAAATGTGGAGATATTACTCTTTGTTCCAACACACATGATATTCACCCTCAGGTGTTCTTGTTATTAAGATTGCTACCAGTAAGCTTTGAAAAATCTGATTCAGTGAGTGTTAGCCCCGCCCAGCTGCTAGTGTGCATGTGACCTGTGCACAACCTAGCCTGCTGGGCAAGTGCACCTTCACTGTTAGTGTCGGTAGGTTAGTGATTTAAAAATTTCACTTCCCTGCCTTGACCTTGCACCAACAGATCACGGCGAGCACAGGATAAAAAAGAAAAAATATATATTATGCCATACACCTCAATGCCCTTGATACATTAAATCCCCATTACGGCAGCCAAGTGTCCCCATTTTACACAGTATGGCAGGCAAGAGTCCCCATTTTCCACAATACGGCAGCCAAGAGTCCCCATTTTCCACAATACAGCAGGCAAGAGTCCCCATTTTCCACAATACGGCAGGCGAGTGTCCCCATTTTCCACATTACAACAAGCAAGTGTCCCCATTTTCCACATTACGGCAAGCAAGTGTCCCCATTTTCCACAATACGGCAGGCAAGTGTCCCCATTTTACACAATACGGCAGGCAAGTGTCCCCATTTTACACAATACGGCAGGCAAGTGTCCCCATTTCACACAATACGGCAGGCGTCCCCATTTTCCACATTACGTCAGGCGTTCCCATTTTACACAATATGGCAGGCAAGGGTCCCCATTTTCCACATTACGGCAAGCAAGTGTCCCCATTTTCCACATTACGGCAAGCAAGTGTCCCCATTTTCCACAAAAGGGCAGGCAAGTGTCCCTTTTTTACACAATACGGCAGGCAAGTGTCCCCATTTCACACAATACGGCAGGTAAGTGTCCCCATTTCACACAATACGGCAGGCGACCCCATTTTCCACATTACGTCAGGCGTCCCCATTTTACACAATATGGCAGGCAAGGGTCCCCATTTTACACATTACGACAGGCCAGAGTCCCCACTTTACACATTACGGCAGGCCAGAGTCCCCATTTTACACATTATGGCAGGCCAGAGTCCCCATTTTACACATTACGGCAGGCAAGAGTCCCCATTTTACACATTACGGCAGGCAAGTGTCCTCATTTCACACATTACGGCAGGCCAGATTCCCCTTTTACACATTACGGCAGACAAGAGTCTCCATTTTACACATTACGGCAGGCCAGAGTCCCCATTTTACACATTACGGCAGGCAAGAGTCCCCATTTTACACATTACGGCAGGCCAGAGTCCCCATTTTACACATTATGGCAGGCCAGTTTCCCCATTTTAACATTACGGCAGGCAAGTGTTCCCATTTCACACATGATGGCAGGAAAGTGTCCCCATTTTACATATTATGGCAGGATAGTGCCCCCATTTTACATATGATGGCAGGCAAGTGTCCTTATTTTACACATGGTGGCGGTGGGGAGAGAAAGAGAGAGGGAGAGGCTGACTTCCTTCCGCTCTTCGGCAGCCTCTCCCTCAACTTTGCGGCGCTTGGTGGTTCCCCTGCAGCTTGGCTCCCCCTCCTGCCGACTACCCAGCTCGGGGGGCGGAGTTTCGCGGAATGATGCGGGTGCGTCGTGACATCACGACGCACCCACGTCATTTTGCAAAACTACATTCCTGAGCTGGGTACTCGGGAGGAGGGGGAATCACAAGAAGTGCCGCGGCGGGCGCCCCGTACGTTTGCACAGCTCACCTGTCGCAAGAAATGGCACTGAGCTGGGGTGATATAAAGATCAGTGAGGTCACTCTGTCTCCTCTGAATCCTCCTGAGCTCCGTGTGTCTGTGGCTTCTGCTGCTGCAGGGTGAGGACTGTGCTCTGATTGGCTCTCTGAGTCAGTGAGAGCCAATCAGAGCTACCAGTGGGCCCTGTTGCTAAGCAGCAGCCTAGAGAGGGGAGGGGACTGACTGAGCAGGCTCATGTCTGAAGCAGAGAGAGTGTAAGACAGCCTCCAACGAACTTAGGAAGTTTCCCTGATACAGACACAGCAGCAAGGGGAGGCATAGCTATTGGGAATTAGAAAAAAACAAGCACCATCTGAAGACCATCGAATGACTCATTCGATGGTGAAAAACATCGGGAGGGCAACATTAAATGCTAAAAACACTACCATCAAAACAAAAACATTGATGGTTCGGAAACATCGACCATCGATGTCCATCCGTACACCAATGTCCTATGACATCACCAATGTCTTATGACATCACAATAGCTCCCCCACTTCAGGAGACACACAGGCTGAGGAGACTCATTTCCTATTGGAAAGCAGACTTATCAGGAAGCAAACCAAAGGAGACTAATATTATTATTATTATCTGTTATTTTCTTCTGTGCGGCCAGATACCATGGCAGCACAGCGCAGTGTGCTACTGCTCTGCATCCTGTACCTTCTCTGTGGTGCAGAGCTGTGTAGTAGCTGCTTCACCTGTCTGAGGACAGCTACGGAAAGGGCAAGCATTTGCCGATATGCACAATCTATAGAGAAGATGGACGGCGTCGAGTGCCTGGAAAAGATACGGAAAGGGTTTAAACCTTTGGAAAACATCCCACTACCGTTTACAGAGATGAGCAAGATTAGAGAGCATCTGGGAGGCTTTAATATAACAGTCAGAGAGATCAGACCATCGCTCTCTGCAAAGGACTGGACAGCGGTATTTGGGCTAATGATAAAGGATTACATCAAGGATGTAAAATCGATGGCAGCCAGGAACCCAGCTGAGAAATGTGTACCCAGGTGCGGGATACAGAAAGCAGCACGGGTGTTTCGGTGTGATGAGTGCACAGTGCAGGACTGCAATGCAGCTACAGAGTGTTTCCCTGGAGTACATCTATGTGAAGGAGCGCGAACTAACCAACATTTTGTGCGTTACACCTTTCACCCTTCCCAGCACAATAACAGTAACATGGATGCTGGCCCGGAACCTCAGGGTGGCGGACATCAGTTATTGTAAAACCATATATATGGGGGAAGATCTGCACATCCTGATTAATCCCACTCGTAAATACCACGAGGGAACGTACGCCTGTCAGGTTAGGGATGCGGACGACGATGTGATAGCGGAGATGTTTTATTTCCTGAATATCACCCGGAGTAAAGCAATCGAATACTCTGAGCTGGAGGATGCTTTCAACGAGGTCGTGAATGCAGACGTCAGTCCAGAGGATTTTAGCAGCATTGCACACGCTAAACCGCCGCCCTCTGGGAGTGTATCTTAGCAGTAGTGGGAACGAAAGATTAACAGAATTGCGAATAGAAATTTCTTAGCAGTTTCTGAGTAGCTCCAGACTTACTCAGCCATTGCGACCAGCTCAGTCCTTTTCGTTTCCAGCGTTTGCCCAACCACTCCCCCGCTTCTCCAGCCACTCCTGCGTTTTACAACTCGAACGCCTGCGTTTTTTCCGCACACTCCCATAAAACGGCCAGTTTCCGGCCAGAAACACCCACTTCCTGTCAATCACACTCCGATCAGCACAGCGATGAAAACGTTTCGTTATGCTGTGAGTAAAATAACTAACTTTTGTGTAAAATAACTAAGCGCATGCGCTCTGCGAACCTTGCGCATGCGCAGTAAGCGACTAATCGCAGTATAGTGAAAATCGGCAACGAGCGAACAACTCGAAATGACCCCCCATAGACCAGTTTGGACCAGACTTTCTGTCAGGAGTAATGTTTTGTTATATGGTTCACAGGTCCTTTGTGGTGCTGAAGCCTAGAGCTCAATGTAAACATATTCCACAGCGCTTTACAGAGAATATTTGCCCATTCAAATCAGTCCCTGCCCCAGTGGAGCTTACAATCTATATTCCCTATCACATGTACACACTGACACATTCACGCTAGGGTTAATTTTTGTTGGGAGCCAATTAACCTACCAGTATATTTTTGGATTGTGGGAGGAAACCGGAGCACCTGGAGAAAACCCACACAAATATGGGGAGAATATACAAACTCCACACAGTTAGAGCCATGGTGGGAATCAAACCCATTACCTCAGTGCTGTGAGGCAGTAATGCTAACCATCACACCATCCGTACTGCCCATACTGTATGAAGCCCTTTGTGCATTGTGCTTCCAGAGCTAGACTTTAGTAAAGAGAGCTTACCACAGACAAAATGGCTAAAGACAATACAAGTTGGTGTCAACTTGCCATTAATTTAATTTCTCATCAAAGGCATATACAGTAAACCATTTGATATGCAGTCCCGTCTGAATGATATATTACAAACTGTTCTCTGACTAGAACAAATTAGAGATGGAAAACCCATTTTTGCACAGCTGATCAGTCATAACTACCCTATCAAAAACAAATACATACATAAAATAAAAATTTACATTTGTCATATAGACCAGTATTAAATGTAAGAGTGCATAACAGCTTTTCAAAACCCATAAGATTCCGTGTGGATAGTTTGCATGACATTTACTTTTTACTAAACCAGAATGGATTATGCATTAAAATAGATCTCCAGAATGCTTTCCTTCCTATTTCCATATATCTATACAACAGTAGGTTACAATTTTTAATTGAAAATGCTTTTATTTCAGTGTCCTGTCATGTTATTTTGCTTCTCAATTACACCTTATATTTTACCTATTGGAACAATAGTAGTCACCACATTTCTCCAACCATATGGAGTCTAAAGAGTGGTATACGTAAACAATTTGCTAAAATCATACACCACAGGAACTTAACAGTATCTTTCATAATAGAATTGGTCTTTATCATAAACTGCCAATATAGAGCAGTCAACAGAGCAGCGGCATCTACAGGCAAGATCCCTAAGGTTGAATCATGATAAAGCACCCTTTCTTTCCAGTACATGCTTTGAATTATGGAACCTGCCTCCTCCAAAGAAATGGGGAGCAGTAGAGAGATTGGTTCTGACTTTCTTGTCAAAGCCAACAATTTCTCTCAATTATTTACCGGCACTAACCGGGACAAAGGTAGATCTCTCTCACACGTTTTGTCTCCTATGCAGGTACTCACTAGCTCTCCTCAGGTTTTCATAAATCCTGTCACTGCTAGTCAAGCATACCTAGCTTCCCATGTCATATGGGAGTTAAAAGAGTGATTATATATTTTTACATATATATATATTTTTACATATATATATATATATATATATATATATATTTATTATTTCTTCTCAGTGTTTGCCTTTCACAAGCCTCACCAGTACTGTATGCCTAAATAAATGGTTCAGTCAAGTTCAGATCTAAATGTGGAGATATTACTCTTTGTTCCAACACACATGATATTCACCCTCAGGTGTTCTTGTTATTAAGATTGCTACCAGTAAGCTTTGAAAAATCTGATTCAGTGAGTGTTAGCCCCGCCCAGCTGCTAGTGTGCATGTGACCTGTGCACAACCTAGCCTGCTGGGCAAGTGCACCTTCACTGTTAGTGTCGGTAGGTTAGTGATTTAAAAATTTCACTTCCCTGCCTTGACCTTGCACCAACAGATCACGGCGAGCACAGGATAAAAAAGAAAAAATATATATTATGCCATACACCTCAATGCCCTTGATACATTAAATCCCCATTACGGCAGCCAAGTGTCCCCATTTTACACAGTATGGCAGGCAAGAGTCCCCATTTTCCACAATACGGCAGCCAAGAGTCCCCATTTTCCACAATACAGCAGGCAAGAGTCCCCATTTTCCACAATACGGCAGGCGAGTGTCCCCATTTTCCACATTACAACAAGCAAGTGTCCCCATTTTCCACATTACGGCAAGCAAGTGTCCCCATTTTCCACAATACGGCAGGCAAGTGTCCCCATTTTACACAATACGGCAGGCAAGTGTCCCCATTTTACACAATACGGCAGGCAAGTGTCCCCATTTCACACAATACGGCAGGCGTCCCCATTTTCCACATTACGTCAGGCGTTCCCATTTTACACAATATGGCAGGCAAGGGTCCCCATTTTCCACATTACGGCAAGCAAGTGTCCCCATTTTCCACATTACGGCAAGCAAGTGTCCCCATTTTCCACAAAAGGGCAGGCAAGTGTCCCTTTTTTACACAATACGGCAGGCAAGTGTCCCCATTTCACACAATACGGCAGGCAAGTGTCCCCATTTCACACAATACGGCAGGCGACCCCATTTTCCACATTACGTCAGGCGTCCCCATTTTACACAATATGGCAGGCAAGGGTCACCATTTTACACATTACGACAGGCCAGAGTCCCCACTTTACACATTACGGCAGGCCAGAGTCCCCATTTTACACATTATGGCAGGCCAGAGTCCCCATTTTACACATTACGGCAGGCAAGAGTCCCCATTTTACACATTACGGCAGGCAAGTGTCCTCATTTCACACATTACGGCAGGCCAGATTCCCCTTTTACACATTACGGCAGACAAGAGTCTCCATTTTACACATTACGGCAGGCCAGAGTCCCCATTTTACACATTACGGCAGGCAAGAGTCCCCATTTTACACATTACGGCAGGCCAGAGTCCCCATTTTACACATTATGGCAGGCCAGTTTCCCCATTTTACACATTACGGCAGGCAAGTGTTCCCATTTCACACATGATGGCAGGAAAGTGTCCCCATTTTACATATTATGGCAGGATAGTGCCCCCATTTTACATATGATGGCAGGCAAGTGTCCTTATTTTACACATGGTGGCGGTGGGGAGAGAAAGAGAGAGGGAGAGGCTGACTTCCTCCCGCTCTTCGGCAGCCTCTCCCTCAACTTTGCGGCGCTTGGTGGTTCCCCTGCAGCTTGGCTCCCCCTCCTGCCGACTACCCAGCTCGGGGGGCGGAGTTTCGCGGAATGATGCGGGTGCGCCGTGACATCACGACGCACCCACGTCATTTTGCAAAACTCCATTCCTGAGCTGGGTACTCGGGAGGAGGGGGAATCACAAGAAGTGCCGCGGCGGGCGCCCCGTGCGTTTGCACAGCTCACCTGTCGCAAGAAATGGCACTGAGCTGGGGTGATATAAAGATCAGTGAGGTCACTCTGTCTCCTCTGAATCCTCCTGAGCTCCGTGTGTCTGTGGCTTCTGCTGCTGCAGGGTGAGGACTGTGCTCTGATTGGCTCTCTGAGTCAGTGAGAGCCAATCAGAGCTACCAGTGGGCCCTGTTGCTAAGCAGCAGCCTAGAGAGGGGAGGGGACTGACTGAGCAGGCTCATGTCTGAAGCAGAGAGAGTGTAAGACAGCCTCCAACGAACTTAGGAAGTTTCCCTGATACAGACACAGCAGCAAGGGGAGGCATAGCTATTGGGAATTAGAAAAAAACAAGCACCATCGGAAGACCATCGAATGACTCATTCGATGGTGAAAAACATCGGGAGGGCACCATTAAAATAAGAATTTACTTACCGATAATTCTATTTCTCGGAGTCCGTAGTGGATGCTGGGGTTCCTGAAAGGACCATGGGGAATAGCGGCTCCGCAGGAGACAGGGCACAAAAGTAAAGCTTTCCGATCAGGTGGTGTGCACTGGCTCCTCCCCCTATGACCCTCCTCCAAGCCAGTTAGGTACTGTGCCCGGACGAGCGTACACAATAAGGGAGGAATTTTGAATCCCGGGTAAGACTCATACCAGCCACACCAATCACACCGTACAACTTGTGATCTAAACCCAGTTAACAGTATGATAACAGCGGAGCCTCTGAAAAGATGGCTCACAACAATAATAACCCGATTTTTGTAACTATGTACAAGTATTGCAGATAATCCGCACTTGGGATGGGCGCCCAGCATCCACTACGGACTCCGAGAAATAGAATTATCGGTAAGTAAATTCTTATTTTCTCTATCGTCCTAGAGGATGCTGGGGTTCCTGAAAGGACCATGGGGATTATACCAAAGCTCCCAAACGGGCGGGAGAGTGCGGATGACTCTGCAGCACCGAATGAGAGAACTCCAGGTCCTCCTTAGCCAGGGTATCAAATTTGTAGAATGTAGCAAACGTGTTTGCCCCTGACCAAGTAGCTGCTCGGCAAAGTTGTAAAGCCGAGACCCCTCGGGCAGCCGCCCAAGATGAGCCCACCTTCCTTGTGGAATGGGCATTTACATATTTTGGCTGTGGCAGGCCTGCCACAGAATGTGCAAGCTGAATTGTATTACACATCCAACTAGCAATAGTCTGCTTAGAAGCAAGAGCACCCAGTTTGTTGGGTGCATACAGGATAACAGCAAGTCAGTTTTCCTGACTCCAGCCGTCCTGGAACATATTTTCAGGGCCCTGACAACATCTAGCAACTTGGAGTCCTCCAAGTCCCTAGTAGGTGCAAGGCACCACAATAAGCTGGTTCAGGTGAAACACTGACACCACCTTAGGGAGAGAACTGGGGACGAGTCCGCAGCTCTGCCCTGTCCGAATGGACAAACAGATATGGGCTTTTTTTGAGAAAAAAAACACCAATTTGACACTCGCCTGGTCCAGGCCAGGGCCAAGAGCATGGTCACTTTTCATGTGAGATGCTTCAAATCCACAGATTTGACTGGTTTTAAACCAATGTGATTTGAGGAATCCCAGAACTACGTTGAGATCCCACAGTGCCACTGGAGGCACAAAAGGGGGTTGTATATGCAATACTCCCTTGACAAACTTCTGGACTTCAGGAACTGAAGCCAATTCTTTCTGGAAGAAAATCGACAGGGCCGAAATTTGAACCTTAATGGACCCCAATTTGAGGCCCATAGACACTCCTGTTTGCAGGAAATGCAGGAAACGACCGAGTTGAACTTTCTTTGTGGGGCCTTCCTGGCCTCACACCACGCAACATATTTTCGCCACATGTGGTGATAATGTTGTGCGGTCACCTCCTTTCTGGCTTTGACCAGGGTAGGAATGACCTCTTCCGGAATGCCTTTTTCCCTTAGGATCCGGCTTTCCACCGCCATGCCGACAAACGCAGCTGCGGTAAGTCTTGGAACAGACATGGTACTTGCTGAAGCAAGTCTCTTCTTAACGGCAGAGGCCATAAGACCTCTGTAAGCATCTCTTGAAGTTCCGGGTACCAAGTCCTTCTTGGCCAATCCGGAGCCATGAGTATAGTTCTTACTCCTCTACGTCTTATAATTCTCAGCACCTTAGGTATGAGAAGCAGAGGAGGGAACACATACACCGACTGGTACACCCACGGTGTTACCAGAACGTCCACAGCTATTGCCTGAGGGTCTCTTGACCTGGCGCAATACCTGTCCCGTTTTTTGTTCAGACGGGACGCCATCATGTCCACCTTGTCACAACTGAGGGCCTGAGCTGACGGGAGGCAGCCTCAGTTGTAGGGGCTGAGATGTACCGGAACCTGGGAGGTTGTATCAGACCCCTGGACATGTAAGTAACATGAATAATAACTGCCCGAAGGCGTGACCACGACAACTTAGATAAAAGTCAATGATGTTTATTATGACAACTCCGCATCACAGCAGCAATAAAAGAAAACGTAAAAGTCAGCAAAGAATAAATACAGTTCCTGAGTACTACAGCATGGCAGGAGCCACAGGGCACTGGTAGTGTGAGATAGTTCTTATGATCTTCTAGATGGAAAGTCCTTACCAGGCCCGGCTGTAGCAATGGAGATAACCCAGGATTGTACCAGCTGGTGTTCCAGGAAGAGCTGGGTTGCTGAAGGTAAAACAGCTGCTGTGGATACTGGCTGGAACCAGACTGTTGTTAGCACGGAGTGGATACTGGCTGGAACCAGTTAAATAATAAATGAACTTTGGGAGCGATGAAATGTGAACTGAAATGTAGAACTTGAGAGCGGAGAAATAATAATTCCGGTGGAGAGTGGTAAAGTGTAGAAAGGACACCGGCCCTTTAAGGGAAGCTGTACTCGGCTGGAAGCTGAGGCTGGAAGCAGGTAGTGTTGTAGCTGGAAACAGATGAATCCACAATGGATTGGAGAGTCAGGCTACACCGCAGGTGGAATGCTGGTGCGGGTCTCTATGGTGGAAGTCTTGAGACAGGAGCTGGAACCTGGAAGACAATCATAGAAGAGAGACAAACAGGAACTAGGTTTGACAACCAAAGCACTGACGTCTTCCTTGCTCAGGTACAGCTTACTTATACCTGCAGCAAGGAAGGGGTTGGCTAGGCAATTATGCAAATCAACAACACAGACAGCAGATTGGTGGAAATGATCAGATGACAGAATCCAAGATGGCTGCGCCCATGCAGACACTTGGAGGGAAGTTTGGTTTGTAATCCATGTGGTCTGGGAAACAGTAATGGCGGCGCCGGCCACCGGAGACAGGAGACGCCAGGCTGATAGATGCACATTTAACCACGCGGGCACAGCGGAGGCCGCGGCTGATGAAAAGACCACTCTGCATGTGGAAACTCAGGAACAGCGGAATCCGGTCCTGGAACGCTGAGCCCGCCTTAGGAGGCATCTGAAGGGTAAGTAATGGCGTCCAGATACCCGGATCGTGACAGCACCCCCCCCTTTAGGAGTGGCCCCAGGACACTTCTTAGGCTTTAAAGGAAACTTTGCGTGGAAATTTCGGACCAAGGCAGGAGCATGGACGTCAGAGGCATTGGTCCAAGAGCGTTCTTCAGGACCATAGCCCTTCCAGTCAATGAGATACTGAAGTTGACCGTAACGGTGACGTGAGTCCAGGATCTTGGCCACTTCATACTCAACGCCTCGTTGAGTTTGGACTTTCGGAGTTGGTGGAAGTGAGGAATGAAACCGATTCAAGATTAGCGGTTTCAACAGGGAAACATGGAATGTCCTGGGTATTTTTAAGAAGGGAGGTAACTGGAGTCTGTAAGCAACAGGATTGATGACTTGATCAATTTTAAAAGGACCGATGTAGCGAGGTGCAAACTTCATACTGGGAACTCTTAACCTCAAATTCTTCGTGGATAACCATACCCGATCACCCACCTTGAGAGCAGGAACTGCTCGACGCTTCTTATCCGCAAACTTCTTGTACCTGAACGATGCCTTGAGCAGAGCTGATCGTACGCTCTTCCAGATATTGGCAAACTGATGCAAGGTGATATCCACTGCGGGAACAGAAGTTGCTGGAAGCGGTTGGAACTCAGGGACTTTAGGGTGGAATCCAAAGTTGGTGAAGAATGGTGTTGAGGAAGATGAAGAATGATACTGGTTGTTATGACAGAACTCGGCCCAGGGAAGTAATTGAACCCAGTCATCTTGAGAGGAGGACACATAGATGCGGAGGAAGGCCTCCAAGTCCTGATTCACCCTCTCAGTTTGACCATTGGTCTGAGGATGGTAAGCCGTGGAAAACTTTAACTTGACTTGGAGGACTTGACATAAACTTCGCCAGAATTTGGCTGTGAATTGAACTCCTCGATCTGAGATAATTTCTTCTGGAAGACCGTGGAGTCGGAAGATCTCTTGTATGAATACTTGAGCCAACTTGGAAGCTGACGGAAGACCGGTGAGAGGAATGAAGTGTGCCATCTTGGTGAACCGGTCAACTACCACCCAGATGGTATTGAACTTGTTGCACATGGGCAAATCTGTAATAAAATCCATCGACAAATGGGTCCATGGTCGACGGGGAACAGATAGTGGAACCAGTTGCCCCACAGGCGACTGGCGGGATACTTTATGTTGAGCACACTTTGGGCAAGATGCAATAAACTCCAAAACGTCCTTTTTCAGAGTTGGCCACCAATAGGACCTAGAGATAAACTCCAGGGTTTTTTGGATACCTGTATGTCCGGCAAAACGGGAAGCATGGGCCCAATGCATGAGCTTCTTCCTTAGTGTCGGCTTCACAAAACTTTTCCCTGATGGGGGCGTAGAGTCCATCCCTACCGTGGAGAATGCCAACGGATTTATAATAGGATGCTTGTCTGAAGACTCTGACTCATTTTCTTGCTCCCATGAGCGGGAAAGGGCATCGGCCTTGCGATTCTGAGAGCCCGGACAGAACTGGAGTTTAAAGTCGAACCTGGAAAAGAAAAGTGCCCATCTGGCCTGACGAGGGTTGAGACATTGTGCGCCTTTTAGATATAGAAGGTTCTTGTGGTCTGTAAGGATGGTGATTGAATGAGAAGCTCCCTCCAACAGATATCTCCACTCCTCTAGAGCGAGCTTGATGGCTAGCAACTCCTGGTCGCCAATGGCATAGTTGCGCTCCGCTGGGGAGAACTTCCGTGAGAAGAAACTGCAAGGATGTAAATGACCATCTTTAGCCCTCTGAGATAACACCGCTCCTACTCCAACGGAGGAGGCATCCACCTCTAAGATGAAAGGAGAGTCGATGTCAGGCTGTTTCAGGACAGGTGCAGAGATGAACCTCTGTTTTAAAAGATGAAAAGCTTGCATGGCTTCTTCAGACCACTTGGACGGGTTAGCACCCTTCTTGGTGAAAGCAGTAATAGGCGCCACAATGGTGGAAAAGTCTCGTATAAACTTTCGGTAATAATTGGCGAACCCTAAGAACCTCTGGACCCCTTTGAGGGTTAAGGGTACCGGCCAATTCTGGATTGCTTGTAGTTTCTCAGGATCCATCTCTAGTCCGGAACCGGACACAATGTACCCTAGAAACGGAATGGACTTGACTTCAAAGACGCATTTCTCTAATTTGCAGTAGAGATGATTGACACGGAGACGGGACAGAACCTCCTTTACCCAGAAACGATGTTCCTCTAAATCGTTGGCAAAAATGAGGATATCATCTAGATAGACCACGACATGACGGTATAGAATGTCTCTGAAGATCTCATTGACGAAATGCTGGAAGACAGCTGGAGCATTGCTCAATCCGAAGGGCATGACGAGGTACTCATAATGTCCGTCACGGGTGTTAAATGCGGTCTTCCACTCGTCACCCTCACGGATCCGGATGAGATTGTATGCACCTCTCAGGTCCAGCTTTGTAAAGATGGTAGCTCCGCTAACTCTGTCAAAGAGCTCAGTAATCAGGGGTAAAGGATAGCGGTTCTTGATGGTAATGTCGTTCAAACCTCTGTAGTCGATGCACGGCCGCAGACCACCATCTTTCTTCTTTACAAAAAAGAAGCCTGCGCCGGCTGGAGAAGAAGAAGGTCGAATGAACCCCTTTGCTAGGTTCTCTTTAATGTATTCCTCCATAGAATGCGTCTCGGGGAGAGACAACGGATAAGTTCGGCCTCGAGGTGGAACCTTCCCTGGAACGAGATCAATCGGGCAGTCCCATTCTCTATGAGGAGGAAGGATATCAGCTGAAGCTTTACTGAACACATCCGTGAAATCTTGATATGGAGGAGGTGGAACATCAGACGACCTGGGGGAGGAAGAACAGACAGGCAACACTTTAAACAAACATGTCTTAGTACAGGAGGAACCCCATGCCAGGATTTGCGTAGTCGTCCAATCAATAGTAGGATTGTGAAGACGGAGCCATGGAAGGCCCAGGACCACAGGATGTGTGGCTCTAGGAATCACTAAAAGTGAAATAAGTTCGGAATGAAGAACTCCCACTCTCAGACGAACTGGTAGAGTCCTTAGAGAAATAACTGTATCAAAAATTTTACTGCCATCCACAGCAGTTAAGGAAAAGGACGAAGGAAGTCTCTCGGTGGGTAGGGACCACCGTTTAACATAGGCTTCAGTAATAAAGTTCCCAGCTGCTCCGGAATCCAGGAGGGCAATGACGTTCTGATAACGTTGAGCAACTTGAAGCGAGACTGGGAGGTTACAATCTTGAGGAGATGGAGAGGAGATCATTACTCCTAGCCGGCCCTCTCCTTGGCGAGCTAGGATTTGGAGTTTCCCGGACGTTTGGGACAGGCATTAATGGTGTGAGACGGAGCTGCACAATACAGACAGAGAAACTCGGAGAGACGTCTTCGGCGCTCAGCAGGAGTTAAACGGGAACGACCAATTTGCATGGGTTCATCTTTAGTTGGTGACAGTTGGCGAGGAGGAGGAGCAGAAGATTTTGGAGCAGATGATCTTCCACGCTCAGTTGCTCTCTCTCTGAAACGTAAGTCAACTTTCGTACAAAGTGAGATTAGCTCATCTAACTTGGAGGGTAAGTCTCTGGTAGCTAACTCATCTTTAATACGCTCGGATAAACCATGCCAGAATGCAGCATACAGGGCCTCGTCGTTCCATGCCAGTTCGGATGCCAGGATCTGGAACTGTATAAGATATTGTCCTACAGTACGTGATCCCTGGCGTAAACGGAGAATCTCAGACGAAGCTGAAGTTACCCGGCCTGGCTCGTCGAAGATGCGCCTGAATGTTGACACGAATGCAGTGTAAGAAGATAGCAGGGTGTCGGACCTCTCCCATAACGGTGATGCCCAATCAAGGGCTGAGCCACTGAGAAGAGAAATAATGTAGGCAATTTTTGTACGGTCACTGGGAAAATTGCCAGGTTGTAGCTCAAACTGAATCTCACACTGGTTGAGAAATCCCCTGCAGAATCTTGGAGATCCGTCAAATTTTGCTGGCGTTGGAAGATGAAGACGTGGAGCAGAAATGGGTAAGGTGGGTGGGGTTATAGCTGGAGTCACTGTGGTTGACGCACCAGACGCGCCTGATCCACGGAGAGTTGTCTGAATCCCATCCAGCCGAGTAGAGAGATCCTGGAGACAGCGGATGATGTGGCCCTGTGCAGCCTCCTGATGTTCTAGTCGGGCTGCCAGTTCTTGCATCGGCCTGGCCGCTTGATCCTGGTCTCCGGCTGGATTCATTAGGTCAGTGCTTACTGTCACAACTGAGGGCCTGAGCTGACGGGAGGCAGCCTCAGTTGTAGGGGCTGAGATGTACCGGAACCTGGGAGGTTGTATCAGACCCCTGGACATGTAAGTAACATGAATAATAACTGCCCGAAGGCGTGACCACGACAACTTAGATAAAAGTCAATGATGTTTATTATGACAACTCCGCATCACAGCAGCAATAAAAGAAAACGTAAAAGTCAGCAAAGAATAAATACAGTTCCTGAGTACTACAGCATGGCAGGAGCCACAGGGCACTGGTAGTGTGAGATAGTTCTTATGATCTTCTAGATGGAAAGTCCTTACCAGGCCCGGCTGTAGCAATGGAGATAACCCAGGATTGTACCAGCTGGTGTTCCAGGAAGAGCTGGGTTGCTGAAGGTAAAACAGCTGCTGTGGATACTGGCTGGAACCAGACTGTTGTTAGCACGGAGTGGATACTGGCTGGAACCAGTTAAATAATAAATGAACTTTGGGAGCGATGAAATGTGAACTGAAATGTAGAACTTGAGAGCGGAGAAATAATAATTCCGGTGGAGAGTGGTAAAGTGTAGAAAGGACACCGGCCCTTTAAGGGAAGCTGTACTCGGCTGGAAGCTGAGGCTGGAAGCAGGTAGTGTTGTAGCTGGAAACAGATGAATCCACAATGGATTGGAGAGTCAGGCTACACCGCAGGTGGAATGCTGGTGCGGGTCTCTATGGTGGAAGTCTTGAGACAGGAGCTGGAACCTGGAAGACAATCATAGAAGAGAGACAAACAGGAACTAGGTTTGACAACCAAAGCACTGACGTCTTCCTTGCTCAGGTACAGCTTACTTATACCTGCAGCAAGGAAGGGGTTGGCTAGGCAATTATGCAAATCAACAACACAGACAGCAGATTGGTGGAAATGATCAGATGACAGAATCCAAGATGGCTGCGCCCATGCAGACACTTGGAGGGAAGTTTGGTTTGTAATCCATGTGGTCTGGGAAACAGTAATGGCGGCGCCGGCCACCGGAGACAGGAGACGCCAGGCTGATAGATGCACATTTAACCACGCGGGCACAGCGGAGGCCGCGGCTGATGAAAAGACCACTCTGCATGTGGAAACTCAGGAACAGCGGAATCCGGTCCTGGAACGCTGAGCCCGCCTTAGGAGGCATCTGAAGGGTAAGTAATGGCGTCCAGATACCCGGATCGTGACACACCTTTGGTATTTCCCAACGGTTTACAATCATGTGAAAAAAACTTCCCGATGAAGTTTCCACTCTCCCGGGTGGAGGTCGTGCCCGCTGAGGAAGTCTGCTTCCCAGTTTCCATTCCCGGGATGAAACACTGCTGACAGTGCTATCACATGATTTTCCGCCCAGCGAAAAGTCCTTGCAGTTTTTGCCATTGCCCTCCTGCTTCTTGTGTCGCCCTGTCTGTTTACGTGGGCGACTGCCGTGATGTTTTTCCCACTGGATCAATACCGGCTGACCTTGAAGCAGAGGTCTTGCAAAGCTTAGAGCATTATAAATTTACCCTTAGCTCCAGTATATTTATGTGGAGAAAAGTCTCCAGACTTGATCACACTCCCTGGAAATTTTTTCCTTGTGTGACTGCTCCCCAGCCTCTCGGGCTGGGCTCCGTGGTCACCAGCATCCAATCCTGAATGCCGAATCTGCGGCCCTCTAGAAGATGAGCACTCTATAACCACCACAGGAGAGACACCCTTGTCCTTGGATATAGGGTTATCCGCTGATGCATCTGAAGATGCGATCCGGACCATTTGTCCAGCAGATCCCACTGAAAAGTTCTTGCGTGAAATCTGCCGAATGGAATTGCTTCGTAGGAAGCCACCATTTTTACCAGGATCCTTGTGCAATGATGCACTGTTTTTAGGAGGTTCCTGACTAGCTCGGATAACTCCCTGGCTTTCTCTTCCGGGAGAAACACCTTTTTCTGGACTGTGTCCAGAATCATCCCTAGGCACAGCAGACGTGTCGTCGGGATCAGCTGCGATTTTGGAATATTTAGAATCCACCCGTGCTGTTGTAGCAGTATCCGAGATAGTGCTACTCCGACCTCCAACTGTTCCCTGGACTATGCCCTTATCAGGAGATCGTCCAAGTAAGGGATAATTAAGACGCCTTTTCTTCGAAGAAGAATCATTATTTCGGCCATTACCTTGGTAAAGACCCGGGGTGCCGTGGACAATCCAAACGGCAGCGTCTGAAACTGATAGTGACAGTTCTGCACCACGAACCTGAGGTACCCTTAGTGAGAAGGGCAAATTTGGGACATAGAGGTAAGCATCCCTGATGTCCCGGGACACTATATAGTCCCCTTCTTCCTGGTTCGTTATCACTGCTCTGAGTGACTCCATCTTGATTTGAACCTTTGTAAGTGTTCAAAAAAAATTTTTTAGAATAAGTCTCACCTAGCCTTCTGGCTTCAGTACCACAATATAGTGTGGAATAATACCCCTTTTCTTGTAGTAGGAGGGGTAATTTAATTATCACCTGCTGGAATACAGCTTGTGAATTTTTTCCCATACTGCCTCCTTGTCGGAGGGAGACCTTGGTAAAGCAGACTTCAGGAGCCTGCGAAGGGGAAACGTCTCGACATTCCAATCTGTACCCCTGGGATACTACTTGTAGGATCCAGGGGTCCTGTACGGTCTCAGCGCCATGCTGAGAACTTGTCAGAAGCGGTGGAACGCTTCTGTTCCTGGGAATGGGCTGCCTGCTGCAGTCTTCTTCCCTTTCCTCTATCCCTGGGCAGATATGATCTTATAGGGACGAAAGGACTGAGGCTGAAAAGACGGTGTCTTTTTCTGCAGAGATGTGACTTAGGGTAAAAACGGCGGATTTTCCAGCAGTTGCCGTGGCCACCAGGTCCGATGGACCGACCCCAAATAACTCCTCTTCCTTTATACGGCAATACACCTTTGTGCCGTTTGGAATCTGCATCACCTGACCACTGTCGTGTCCATAACATCTTCTGGCAGATATGGACATCGCATTTACTCTTGATGCCAGAGTGCAAATATCCCTCTGTGCATCTCGCATATATAGAAATGCATCCTTTAAATGCTCTATAGTCAATAAAATACTGTCCCTGTCAAGGGTATCAATATTTTTAGTCAGGGAATCCGACCAAGCCACCCAGCTCTGCACATCCAGGCTGAGGCGATCGCTGGTCGCAGTATAACACCAGTATGTGTGTATATACTTTTTATGATATTTTCCAGCCTCCTGTCAGCTGGTCCTTGAGGACGGCCCTATCTATAGACGGTACCGCCACTTGTTTTGATAAGCGTGTGAGCGCCTTATCCACCCTAAGGGGTGTTTCCCAACTCGCCCTAACTTCTGGCGGGAAAGGGTATACCGCCCATAATTTTCTATCGGGGGGAACCCACGCATCATCACACACTTTATTTAATTTATCTGATTCAGGAAAAACTACGGTAGTTTTTTCACATCCCACATAATACCCTCTTTTGTGGTACTTGTAGTATCAGAAATATGTAACACCTCCTTCATTGCCTTTAACGTGAGGCCCTAATAAGGAATACGTTTGTTTATTCACCGTCGACACTGGATTCAGTGTCCCTGTCTGTGTCTGTGTCGACCGACTAAAGTAAACGGGCGTTTTAAAAACCCCTGACGGTGTTTTTGAGACGTCTGGACCGGTACTAATTGTTTGTCGGCCGTCTCATGTCGTCAACCGACCTTGCAGCGTGTTGACATTATCACGTAATTTCCTAAATAAGCCATCCATTCCGGTGTCGACTCCCTAGAGAGTGACATCACCATTACAGGCAATTGCTCCGCCTCCACACCAATATCGTCCTCATACATGTCGACACACACGTACCGACACACAGCAGACACACAGGGAATGCTCTTAACGAAGACAGGACCCCACTAGCCCTTTGGGGAGACAGAGGGAGAGTTTGCCAGCACACACCAAAAGCGCTATATATGACAGGGATAGCCTTATAATAAGTGCTCCCTGTATAGCTGCTTTTATAATATAATTTTTGCCACTATTTTGCCCCCCCTCTCTTGTTTTACCCTGTTTCTGTAGTGCAGTGCAGGGGAGAGACCTGGGAGCCGTCCTGACCAGCGGAGCTGTGTAAGGAAAATGGCGCTGTGTGTTGAGGAGATAGGCCCCGCCCCTTTTCCGGCGGGCTCGTCTCCCGCTCTTTAGTGTATTCTGGCAGGGGTTAAATATCTCCATATAGCCCCGGAGGCTATATGTGAGGTATTTTTTAGCCAAATAGGTTTTCATTTGCCTCCCAGGGCGCTCCCCTCCCAGCGCCCTGCACCCTCAGTGACTGCCGTGTGAAGTGTGCTGAGAGGAAAATGGCGCACAGCTGCAGTGCTGTGCGCTACCTTTAGAAGACTGAGGAGTCTTCTGCCGCCGATTCTGGACCTCTTCATGTTTCAGCATCTGCAAGGGGGCCGGCGGCGAGGCTCCGGTGACCATCCAGGCTGTACCTGTGATCGTCCCTCTGGAGCTGATGTCCAGTAGCCAAGAAGCCAATCCATCCTGCACGCAGGTGAGTTCACTTCTTCTCCCCTAAGTCCCTCGTTGCAGTGATCCTGTTGCCAGCAGGACTCACTGTAAAATAAAAAACCTAAGCTAAACTTTCTCTAAGCAGCTCTTTAGGAGAGCCACCTAGATTGCACCCTTCTCGGCCGGGCACAAAAATCTAACTGGCTTGGAGGAGGGTCATAGGGGGAGGAGCCAGTGCACACCACCTGATCGGAAAGCTTTACTTTTGTGCCCTGTCTCCTGCGGAGCCGCTATTCCCCATGGTCCTTTCAGGAACCCCAGCATCCACTACGGACTCCGAGAAATAGAATTATCGGTAAGTAAATTCTTATTTTAATGGTGCCCTCCCGATGTTTTTCACCATCGAATGAGTCATTCGATGGTCTTCCGATGGTGCTTGTTTTTTTCTAATTCCCAATAGCTATGCCTCCCCTTGCTGCTGTGTCTGTATCAGGGAAACTTCCTAAGTTCGTTGGAGGCTGTCTTACACTCTCTCTGCTTCAGACATGAGCCTGCTCAGTCAGTCCCCTCCCCTCTCTAGGCTGCTGCTTAGCAACAGGGCCCACTGGTAGCTCTGATTGGCTCTCACTGACTCAGAGAGCCAATCAGAGCACAGTCCTCACCCTGCAGCAGCAGAAGCCACAGACACAGAGAAATGCTAAAAACACTACCATCAAAACAAAAACATTGATGGTTCGGAAACATCGACCATCGATGTCCATCCGTACACCAATGTCCTATGACATCACCAATGTCTTATGACATCACAATAGCTCCCCCACTTCAGGAGACACACAGGCTGAGGAGACTCATTTCCTATTGGAAAGCAGACTTATCAGGAAGCAAACCAAAGGAGACTAATATTATTATTATTATCTGTTATTTTCTTCTGTGCGGCCAGATACCATGGCAGCACAGCGCAGTGTGCTATTGCTCTGCATCCTGTACCTTCTCTGTGGTGCAGAGCTGTGTAGTAGCTGCTTCACCTGTCTGAGGACAGCTACGGAAAGGGCAAGCATTTGCCGATATGCACAATCTATAGAGAAGATGGACGGCGTCGAGTGCCTGGAAAAGATACGGAAAGGGTTTAAACCTTTGGAAAACATCCCACTACCGTTTACAGAGATGAGCAAGATTAGAGAGCATCTGGGAGGCTTTAATATAACAGTCAGAGAGATCAGACCATCGCTCTCTGCAAAGGACTGGACAGCGGCATTTGGGCTAATGATAAAGGATTACATCAAGGATGTAAAATCGATGGCAGCCAGGAACCCAGCTGAGAAATGTGTACCCAGGTGCGGGATACAGAAAGCAGCACGGGTGTTTCGGTGTGATGAGTGCACAGTGCAGGACTGCAATGCAGCTACAGAGTGTTTCCCTGGAGGACATCTATGTGAAGGAGGGCGAACTGACCAACATTTTGTGCGTTACACCTTTCACCCTTCCCAGCACAATAACAGTAACATGGATGCTGGCCCGGAACCTCAGGGTGGCGGACATCAGTTATTGTAAAACCATATATATGGGGGAAGATCTGCACATCCTGATTAATCCCACTCGTAAATACCACGAGGGAACGTACGCCTGTCAGGTTAGGGATGCGGACGACGATGTGATAGCGGAGATGTTTTATTTCCTGAATATCACCCGGAGTAAAGCAATCGAATACTCTGAGCTGGAGGATGCTTTTTAACGAGGTCGTGAATGCAGACGTCAGTCCAGAGGATTTTAGCAGCATTGCACACGCTAAACCGCCGCCCTCTGGGAGTGTATCTTAGCAGTAGTGGGAACGAAAGATTAACAGAATTGCGAATAGAAATTTCTTAGCAGTTTCTGAGTAGCTCCAGACTTACTCAGCCATTGCGACCAGCTCAGTCCTTTTCGTTTCCAGCGTTTGCCCAACCACTCCCCCGCTTCTCCAGCCACTCCTGCGTTTTACAACTCGAACGCCTGCGTTTTTTCCGCACACTCCCATAAAACGGCCAGTTTCCGGCAAGAAACACTCACTTCCTGTCAATCACACTCCGATCAGCACAGCGATGAAAACGTTTCGTTATGCTGTGAGTAAAATAACTAACTTTTGTGTAAAATAACTAAGCGCATGCGCTCTGCGAACCTTGCGCATGCGCAGTAAGCGACTAATCGCAGTATAGTGAAAATCGGCAACGAGCGAACAACTCGAAATGACCCCCCATAGACCAGTTTGGACCAGACTTTCTGTCAGGAGTAATGTTTTGTTATATGGTTCACAGGTCCTTTGTGGTGCTGAAGCCTAGAGCTCAATGTAAACATATTCCACAGCGCTTTACAGAGAATATTTGCCCATTCAAATCAGTCCCTGCCCCAGTGGAGCTTACAATCTATATTCCCTAACACATGTACACACTGACACATTCACGCTAGGGTTAATTTTTGTTGGGAGCCAATTAACCTACCAGTATATTTTTGGATTGTGGGAGGAAACCGGAGCACCTGGAGAAAACCCACACAAATATGGGGAGAATATACAAACTCCACACAGTTAGAGCCATGGTGGGAATCAAACCCATTACCTCAGTGCTGTGAGGCAGTAATGCTAACCATTACACCATCCGTACTGCCCATACTGTATGAAGCCCTTTGTGCATTGTGCTTCCAGAGCTAGACTTTAGTAAAGAGAGCTTACCACAGACAAAATGGCTAAAGACAATACAAGTTGGTGTCAACTTGCCATTAATTTAATTTCTCATCAAAGGCATATACAGTAAACCATTTGATATGCAGTCCCGTCTGAATGATATATTACAAACTGTTCTCTGACTAGAACAAATTAGAGATGGAAAACCCATTTTTGCACAGCTGATCAGTCATAACTACCCTATCAAAAACAAATACATACATAAAATAAAAATTTACATTTGTCATATAGACCAGTATTAAATGTAAGAGTGCATAACAGCTTTTCAAAACCCATAAGATTTCGTGTGGATAGTTTGCATGACATTTACTTTTTACTAAACCAGAATGGATTATGCATTAAAATAGATCTCCAGAATGCTTTCCTTCCTATTTCCATATATCTATACAACAGTAGGTTACAATTTTTATTGGAAAATGCTTTTATTTCAGTGTCCTGTCATGTTATTTTGCTTCTCAAATACACCTTATATTTTACCTATTGGAACAATAGTAGTCACCACATTTCTCCAACCATATGGAGTCTAAAGAGTGGTATACGTAAACAATTTGCTAAAATCATACACCACAGGAACTTAACAGTATCTTTCATAATAGAATTGGTCTTTATCATAAACTGCCAATATAGAGCAGTCAACAGAGCAGCGGCATCTACAGGCAAGATCCCTAAGGTTGAATCATGATAAAGCACCCTTTCTTTCCAGTACATGCTTTGAATTATGGAACCTGCCTCCTCCAAAGAAATGGGGAGCAGTAGAGAGATTGGTTCTGACTTTCTTGTCAAAGCCAACAATTTCTCTCAATTATTTACCGGCACTAACCGGGACAAAGGTAGATCTCTCTCACACGTTTTGTCTCCTATGCAGGTACTCACTAGCTCTCCTCAGGTTTTCATAAATCCTGTCACTGCTAGTCAAGCATACCTAGCTTCCCATGTCATATGGGAGTTAAAAGAGTGAATATATATTTTTACATATATATATATTTTTACATATATATATATATATATATATATATATATATATATATATATATATATATATATATTATTTATTTATTATTTCTTCTCAGTGTTTGCCTTTCACAAGCCTCACCAGTACTGTATGCCTAAATAAATGGTTCAGTCAAGTTCAGATCTAAATGTGGAGATATTACTCTTTGTTCCAACACACATGATATTCACCCTCAGGTGTTCTTGTTATTAAGATTGCTACCAGTAAGCTTTGAAAAATCTGATTTAGTGAGTGTTAGCCCCGCCCAGCTGCTAGTGTGCATGTGACCTGTGCACAACCTAGCCTGCTGGGCAAGTGCACCTTCACTGTTAGTGTCGGTAGGTTAGTGATTTAAAAATTTCACTTCCCTGCCTTGACCTTGCACCAACAGATCACGGCGAGCACAGGATAAAAAAGAAAAAATATATATTATGCCATACACCTCAATGCCCTTGATACATTAAATCCCCATTACGGCAGCCAAGTGTCCCCATTTTCCACAGTATGGCAGGCAAGAGTCCCCATTTTCCACAATACGGCAGCCAAGAGTCCCCATTTTCCACAATACAGCAGGCAAGAGTCCCCATTTTCCACAATACGGCAGGCGAGTGTCCCCATTTTCCACATTACAACAAGCAAGTGTCCCCATTTTCCACATTACGGCAAGCAAGTGTCCCCATTTTCCACAATACGGCAGGCAAGAGTCCCCATTTTACACAATACGGCAGGCAAGTGTCCCCATTTTACACAATACGGCAGGCAAGTGTCCCCATTTCACACAATACGGCAGGCGTCCCCATTTTCCACATTACGTCAGGCGTTCCCATTTTACACAATATGGCAGGCAAGGGTCCCCATTTTACACATTACGGCAAGCAAGTGTCCCCATTTTCCACATTACGGCAAGCAAGTGTCCCCATTTTCCACAAAAGGGCAGGCAAGTGTCCCTTTTTTACACAATACGGCAGGCAAGTGTCCCCATTTCACACAATACGGCAGGTAAGTGTCCCCATTTCACACAATACGGCAGGCGACCCCATTTTCCACATTACGTCAGGCGTCCCCATTTTACACAATATGGCAGGCAAGGGTCCCCATTTTACACATTACGACAGGCCAGAGTCCCCACTTTACACATTACGGCAGGCCAGAGTCCCCATTTTCCACATTATGGCAGGCCAGAGTCCCCATTTTACACATTACGGCAGGCAAGAGTCCCCATTTTACACATTACGGCAGGCAAGTGTCCTCATTTCACACATTACGGCAGGCCAGATTCCCCTTTTACACATTACGGCAGACAAGAGTCTCCATTTTACACATTACGGCAGGCCAGAGTCCCCATTTTACACATTACGGCAGGCAAGAGTCCCCATTTTACACATTACGGCAGGCAAGAGTCCCCATTTTACACATTACGGCAGGCCAGAGTCCCCATTTTACACATTATGGCAGGCCAGTTTCCCCATTTTACACATTACGGCAGGCAAGTGTTCCCATTTCACACATGATGGCAGGAAAGTGTCCCCATTTTACATATTATGGCAGGATAGTGCCCCCATTTTACATATGATGGCAGGCAAGTGTCCTTATTTTACACATGGTGGCGGTGGGGAGAGAAAGAGAGAGGGAGAGGCTGACTTCCTCCCGCTCTTCGGCAGCCTCTCCCTCAACTTTGCGGCGCTTGGTGGTTCCCCTGCAGCTTGGCTCCCCCTCCTGCCGACTACCCAGCTCGGGGGGCGGAGTTTCGCGGAATGATGCAGGTGCGTCGTGACATCACGACGCACCCACGTCATTTTGCAAAACTCCATTCCTGAGCTGGGTACTCGGGAGGAGGGGGAATCACAAGAAGTGCCGCGGCGGGCGCCCCGTGCGTTTGCACAGCTCACCTGTCGCAAGAAATGGCACTGAGCTGGGGTGATATAAAGATCAGTTAAGGTCACTCTGTCTCCTCTGAATCCTCCTGAGCTCCGTGTGTCTGTGGCTTCTGCTGCTGCTGCTGCAGGGTGAGGACTGTGCTCTGATTGGCTCTCTGAGTCAGTGAGAGCCAATCAGAGCTACCAGTGGGCCCTGTTGCTAAGCAGCAGCCTAGAGAGGGGAGGGGACTGACTGAGCAGGCTCATGTCTGAAGCAGAGAGAGTGTAAGACAGCCTCCAACGAACTTAGGAAGTTTCCCTGATACAAACACAGCAGCAAGGGGAGGCATAGCTATTGGGAATTAGAAAAAAACAAGCACCATCGGAAGACCATCAAATGACTCATTCGATGGTGAAAAACATCGGGAGGGCACCATTAAATGCTAAAAACACTACCATCAAAACAAAAACATTGATGGTTCGGAAACATCGACCATCGATGTCCATCCGTACACCAATGTCCTATGACATCACCAATGTCTTATGACATCACAATAGCTCCCCCACTTCAGGAGACACACAGGCTGAGGAGACTCATTTCCTATTGGAAAGCAGACTTATCAGGAAGCAAACCAAAGGAGACTAATATTATTATTATTATCTGTTATTTTCTTCTGTGCGGCCAGATACCATGGCAGCACAGCGCAGTGTGCTACTGCTCTGCATCCTGTACCTTCTCTGTGGTGCAGAGCTGTGTAGTAGCAGCTTCACCTGTCTGAGGACAGCTACGGAAAGGGCAAGCATTTGCCGATATGCACAATCTATAGAGAAGATGGACGGCGTCGAGTGCCTGGAAAAGATACGGAAAGGGTTTAAACCTTTGGAAAACATCCCACTACCGTTTACAGAGATGAGCAAGATTAGAGAGCATCTGGGAGGCTTTAATATAACAGTCAGAGTGATCAGACCATCGCTCTCTGCAAAGGACTGGACAGCGGCATTTGGGCTAATGATAAAGGATTACATCAAGGATGTAAAATCGATGGCAGCCAGGAACCCAGCTGAGAAATGTGTACCCAGGTGCGGGATACAGAAAGCAGCACGGGTGTTTCGGTGTGATGAGTGCACAGTGCAGGACTGCAATGCAGCTACAGAGTGTTTCCCTGGAGGACATCTATGTGAAGGAGCGCGAACTGACCAACATTTTGTGCGTTACACCTTTCACCCTTCCCAGCACAATAACAGTAACATGGATGCTGGCCCGGAACCTCAGGGTGGCGGACATCAGTTATTGTAAAACCATATATATGGGGGAAGAGCTGCACATCCTGATTAATCCCACTCGTAAATACCACGAGGGAACGTACGCCTGTCAGGTTAGGGATGCGGACGACGATGTGATAGCGGAGATGTTTTATTTCCTGAATATCACCCGGAGTAAAGCAATCGAATACTCTGAGCTGGAGGATGCTTTCAACGAGGTCGTGAATGCAGACGTCAGTCCAGAGGATTTTAGCAGCATTGCACACGCTAAACCGCCGCCCTCTGGGAGTGTATCTTAGCAGTAGTGGGAACGAAAGATTAACAGAATTGCGAATAGAAATTTCTTAGCAGTTTCTGAGTAGCTCCAGACTTACTCAGCCATTGCGACCAGCTCAGTCCTTTTCGTTTCCAGCGTTTGCCCAACCACTCGCCCGCTTCTCCAGCCACTCCTGCGTTTTACAACTCGAACGCCTGCGTTTTTTCCGCACACTCCCATAAAACGGCCAGTTTCCGCCCAGAAACACCCACTTCCTGTCAATCACACTCCGATCAGCACAGCGATGAAAACGTTTCGTTATGCTGTGAGTAAAATAACTAACTTTTGTGTAAAATAACTAAGCGCATGCGCTCTGCGAACCTTGCGTATGCGCAGTAAGCGACTAATCGCAGTATAGTGAAAATCGGCAACGAGCGAACAACTCGAAATGATCCCCCATAGACTAGTTTGGACCAGACTTTCTGTCAGGAGTAATGTTTTGTTATATGGTTCACAGGTCCTTTGTGGTGCTGAAGCCTAGAGCTCAATGTAAACATATTCCACAGCGCTTTACAGAGAATATTTGCCCATTCAAATCAGTCCCTGCCCCAGTGGAGCTTACAATCTATATTCCCTATCACATGTACATACTGACACATTCACGCTAGGGTTAATTTTTGTTGGGAGCCAATTAACCTACCAGTATATTTTTGGATTGTGGGAGGAAACCGGAGCACCTGGAGAAAACCCACACAAATATGGGGAGAATATACAAACTCCACACAGTTAGAGCCATGGTGGGAATCAAACCCATTACCTCAGTGCTGCGAGGCAGTAATGCTTACCATTACACCATCCGTACTGCCCATACTGTATGAAGCCCTTTGTGCATTGTGCTTCCAGAGCTAGACTTTAGTAAAGAGAGCTTACCACAGACAAAATGGCTAAAGACAATACAAGTTGGTGTCAACTTGCCATTAATTTAATTTCTCATCAAAGGCATATACAGTAAACCATTTGATATGCAGTCCCGTCTGAATGATATATTACAAACTGTTCTCTGACTAGAACAAATTAGAGATGGAAAACCCATTTTTGCACAGCTGATCAGTCATAACTACCCTATCAAAAACAAATACATACATAAAATAAAAATTTACATTTGTCATATAGACCAGTATTAAATGTAAGAGTGCATAACAGCTTTTCAAAACCCATAAGATTCCGTGTGGATAGTTTGCATGACATTTACTTTTTACTAAACCAGAATGGATTATGCATTAAAATAGATCTCCAGAATGCTTTCCTTCCTATTTCCATATATCTATACAACAGTAGGTTACAATTTTTATTGGAAAATGCTTTTATTTCAGTGTCCTGTCATGTTATTTTGCTTCTCAAATACACCTTATATTTTACCTATTGGAACAATAGTAGTCACCACATTTCTCCAACCATATGGAGTCTAAAGAGTGGTATACGTAAACAATTTGCTAAAATCATACACCACAGGAACTTAACAGTATCTTTCATAATAGAATTGGTCTTTATCATAAACTGCCAATATAGAGCAGTCAACAGAGCAGCGGCATCTACAGGCAAGATCCCTAAGGTTGAATCATGATAAAGCACCCTTTCTTTCCAGTACATGCTTTGAATTATGGAACCTGCCTCCTCCAAAGAAATGGGGAGCAGTAGAGAGATTGGTTCTGACTTTCTTGTCAAAGCCAACAATTTCTCTCAATTATTTACCGGCACTAACCGGGACAAAGGTAGATCTCTCTCACACGTTTTGTCTCCTATGCAGGTACTCACTAGCTCTCCTCAGGTTTTCATAAATCCTGTCACTGCTAGTCAAGCATACCTAGCTTCCCATGTCATATGGGAGTTAAAAGAGTGAATATATATTTTTACATATATATATATTTTTACATATATATATATATATATATATATATATATTTATTATTTCTTCTCAGTGTTTGCCTTTCACAAGCCTCACCAGTACTGTATGCCTAAATAAATGGTTCAGTCAAGTTCAGATCTAAATGTGGAGATATTACTCTTTGTTCCAACACACATGATATTCACCCTCAGGTGTTCTTGTTATTAAGATTGCTACCAGTAAGCTTTGAAAAATCTGATTCAGTGAGTGTTAGCCCCGCCCAGCTGCTAGTGTGCATGTGACCTGTGCACAACCTAGCCTGCTGGGCAAGTGCACCTTCACTGTTAGTGTCGGTAGGTTAGTGATTTAAAAATTTCACTTCCCTGCCTTGACCTTGCACCAACAGATCACGGCGAGCACAGGATAAAAAAGAAAAAATATATATTATGCCATACACCTCAATGCCCTTGATACATTAAATCCCCATTACGGCAGCCAAGTGTCCCCATTTTACACAGTATGGCAGGCAAGAGTCCCCATTTTCCACAATACGGCAGCCAAGAGTCCCCATTTTCCACAATACAGCAGGCAAGAGTCCCCATTTTCCACAATACGGCAGGCGAGTGTCCCCATTTTCCACATTACAACAAGCAAGTGTCCCCATTTTCCACATTACGGCAAGCAAGTGTCCCCATTTTCCACAATACGGCAGGCAAGTGTCCCCATTTTACACAATACGGCAGGCAAGTGTCCCCATTTTACACAATACGGCAGGCAAGTGTCCCCATTTCACACAATACGGCAGGCGTCCCCATTTTCCACATTACGTCAGGCGTTCCCATTTTACACAATATGGCAGGCAAGGGTCCCCATTTTACACATTACGGCAAGCAAGTGTCCCCATTTTCCACATTACGGCAAGCAAGTGTCCCCATTTTCCACAAAAGGGCAGGCAAGTGTCCCTTTTTTACACAATACGGCAGGCAAGTGTCCCCATTTCACACAATACGGCAGGTAAGTGTCCCCATTTCACACAATACGGCAGGCGACCCCATTTTCCACATTACGTCAGGCGTCCCCATTTTACACAATATGGCAGGCAAGGGTCCCCATTTTACACATTACGACAGGCCAGAGTCCCCACTTTACACATTACGGCAGGCCAGAGTCCCCATTTTACACATTATGGCAGGCCAGAGTCCCCATTTTACACATTACGGCAGGCAAGAGTCCCCATTTTACACATTACGGCAGGCAAGTGTCCCCATTTCACACATTACGGCAGGCCAGAGTCCCCTTTTACACATTACGGCAGACAAGAGTCTCCATTTTACACATTACGGCAGGCCAGAGTCCCCATTTTACACATTACGGCAGGCAAGAGTCCCCATTTTACACATTACGGCAGGCCAGAGTCCCCATTTTACACATTATGGCAGGCCAGTTTCCCCATTTTACACATTACGGCAGGCAAGTGTTCCCATTTCACACATGATGGCAGGAAAGTGTCCCCATTTTACATATTATGGCAGGATAGTGCCCCCATTTTACATACGATGGCAGGCAAGTGTCCTTATTTTACACATGGTGGCGGTGGGGAGAGAAAGAGAGAGGGAGAGGCTGACTTCCTCCCGCTCTTCGGCAGCCTCTCCCTCAACTTTGCGGCGCTTGGTGGTTCCCCTGCAGCTTGGCTCCCCCTCCTGGCCTCCTCCCTCCTGCCGACTACCCAGCTCGGGGGGCGGAGTTTCGCGGAATGATGCGGGTGCGTCGTGACATCACGACGCACCCACGTCATTTTGCAAAACTCCATTCCTGAGCTGGGTACTCGGGAGGAGGGGGAATCACAAGAAGTGCCGCGGCGGGCGCCCCGTGCGTTTGCACAGCTCACCTGTCGCAAGAAATAGCACTGAGCTGGGGTGATATAAAGATCAGTGAGGTCACTCTGTCTCCTCTGAATCCTCCTGAGCTCCGTGTGTCTGTGGCTTCTGCTGCTGCTGCAGGGTGAGGACTGTGCTCTGATTGGCTCTCTGAGTCAGTGAGAGCCAATCAGAGCTACCAGTGGGCCCTGTTGCTAAGCAGCAGCCTAGAGAGGGGAGGGGACTGACTGAGCAGGCTCATGTCTGAAGCAGAGAGAGTGTAAGACAGCCTCCAACGAACTTAGGAAGTTTCCCTGATACAGACACAGCAGCAAGGGGAGGCATAGCTATTGGGAATTAGAAAAAAACAAGCACCATCGGAAGACCATCAAATGACTCATTCGATGGTGAAAAACAGCGGGAGGGCACCATTAAATGCTAAAAACACTACCATCAAAACAAAAACATTGATGGTTCGGAAACATCGACCATCGATGTCCATCCGTACACCAATGTCCTATGACATCACCAATGTCTTATGACATCACAATAGCTCACCCACTTCAGGAGACACACAGGCTGAGGAGACTCATTTCCTATTGGAAAGCCGACTTATCCGGAAGCAAACCAAAGGAGACTAATAATAAGATTTTACTTACCGATAAATCTATTTCTCATAGTCCGTAGTGGATGCTGGGGACTCCGTCAGGACCATGGGGAATAGCGGCTCCGCAGGAGACAGGGCACAAAAGCAAGCTTTTAGGATCACATGGGCCCTCATTCCGAGTTGATCGCTCGCAAGGCGAATTTAGCAGAGTTGCTCACGCTAAGCCTACGCCTACTGGGAGTGTATCTTAGCTTCTTAAAATTGCGACCGATGTATTCGCAATATTGCGATTACAAACTACTTAGCAGTTTCAGAGTAGCTTCAGACTTACTCGGCATCTGCGTTCAGTTCAGTGCTTGTCGTTCCTGGTTTGACGTCATAAACACACCCAGCGTTCGCCCAGACACTCCCCCGTTTCTCCGGCCACTCCTGCGTTTTTTCCGGAAACTGTAGCGTTTTTATCCACACGCCCCGAAAACGCAGTGTTTCCGCCCAGTAACACCCATTTCCTGTCAATCACACTACGTTCGCCAGAGCGAAGAAAAAGCCGTGAGTAAAAATACTATCTTCATTGTAAAATTACTTGGCGCAGTCGCAGTGCGAATATTGCGCATGCGTACTAAGCGGAATTTCACTGCGATGCGAAGAAAATTACAGAGCGAACGACTCGGAATGAGGGCCATGGTGTGTACTGGCTCCTCCCCCTATGACCCTCCTCCAAGCCTCAGTTAGGTACTGTGCCCGGACGAGCGTACACAATAAGGAAGGATCTTGAATCCCGGGTAAGACTCATACCAGCCACACCAATCACACCGTACAACTTGTGATTTGAACCCAGTTAACAGTATGATAACAATGAAGTAGCCTCTAAAAAAGATGGCTCACAACAATAATAACCCGATTTTTTTGTAACAATAACTATGTACAAGTAATGCAGACAATCCGCACTTGGGATGGGCGCCCAGCATCCACTACGGACTATGAGAAATAGATTTATCGGTAAGTAAAATCTTATTTTCTCTAACGTCCTAGTGGATGCTGGGGACTCCGTCAGGACCATGGGGATTATACCAAAGCTCCCAAACGGGCGGGAGAGTGCGGATGACTCTGCAGCACCGAATGAGAGAACTCCCGGTCCTCCTCAGCCAGGGTATCAAATTTGTAGAATTTAGCAAACGTGTTTGCCCCTGACCAAGTAGCTGCTCGGCAAAGTTGTAAAGCCGAGACCCCTCGGGCAGCCGCCCAAGATGAGCCCACCTTCCTTGTGGAATGGGCATTTACAGATTTTGGCTGTGGCAGGCCTGCCACAGAATGTGCAAGCTGAATTGTACTACAAATCCAACGAGCAATAGTCTGCTTAGAAGCAGGAGCACCCAGCTTTTTGGGTGCCTACAATATAAACAGCAAGTCAGACTTTCTGACTCCAGCCGTCCTGGAATTATATATATATATATATATATATATATTTTCAGGGCCCTGACAACGTCTAGCAACTTGGAGTCCTCCAAGTCCCTAGTAGCCGCAGGCACCACAATAGGTTGTTTCAGGTGAAACGCTGACACCACCTTAGGAAGAAACTGGGGACGAGTCCGCAGTTCTGCCCTGTCCGAATGGAAAATCAAATATGGGCTTTTGTAAGACAAAGCCGCCAATTTTGACAATCGCCTGGCCGAGGCCAGGGCCAACAGCATGGTCACTTTCCATGTGAGATATTTCAAATCCACAGATTTGAGTGGTTCAAACCAATATGATTTGAGGAATCCCAACACTACGTTGAGATCCCACGGTGCCACTGGAGGCACACAAGGGCTGTATATGCAATACTCCCTTGACAAACGTCTGGACTTCAGGAACTGAAGCCAATTCTTTCTGGAAGAAAATCTATAGGGCCGAAACTTGAACCTTAATGGACCCCAATTTGAGGCTCATAGACACTCCTGTTTGCAGGAAGTGCAGAAATCGACCTAGTTGAAATTTTTTCGTGGGGCCTTCCTGGCCTCACCCACGCAACATATTTTTACCACATGTGGTGATAACGTTGTGCGGTCACCTCCTTCCTGGCTTTGACCAGGGTAGGTATGACCTCTTCCGGAATGCCTTTTCCCTTAGGATCCGGCGTTCAAACCGCCATGCCGTCAAACGCAGTCGCGGTAAGTCTTGGAACAGACAAGGTCCCTGCTGGAGCAGGTCCTTTCTTAAAGGCCGATGCCACGGTTCCTCTTGGAACAGACATGGTACTTGCTGAAAGCAAATCCCTTCTTAGCTCCCGAGGCCATTAGTCCTCTGTGAGCATCTCTTGAAGTTCCGGTTACCAAGTCCCTCTTGGCCAATCCAGAGCCACGAGTATAGTTCTTACTCCTCTATGTCTTATAATTCTCAATACCTTGGTTATGAGAAGCAGAGAAGGGAACACATACACCGACTGTTACACCCACGGTGTTACCAGGACGTCCACAGCTATCGCCTGAAGGTCTCGTGACCTGGCGCAATACCTGTCCCATTTTTTTGTTCGGGCGGGACGCCATCATGTCCACCTTTGGTCTTTCCCAACGGTTCACAATCATGCGGAAAACTTCCCGATGAAGTTCCCACTCTCCCGGGTGGAGGTCGTGCCTGCTGAGGAAGTCTGCTTCCCAGTCGTCCACTCCCGGAATGAACACTGCTGACAGTGCTATCACATGATTTTCCGCCTAGCGAAAAATCCTTGCAGTTTTGCCACTGCCCTCCTGCTTCTTGTGCCGCCCTTTCTGTTTACGTGGGCGACTGCCGTGATGTTATCCCACTGGATCAATACCGGCTGACCTTGAAGCAGAGGTCTTGCTAAGCTTAGAGCATTATAAATTTGCTCTTAGCTCCAGTATATTTATGTGGAGAGAATTCTCCAGACTTGATCACACTCCTTGTGTGACTGCTCCCCAGCCTCTCAGGCTGGCCTCCGTGGTCACGAGCATCCAATCCTGAATGCCGAATCTGCGGCCCTCTAGAAGATGAGCACTCTGTAATCACCACAGGAGAGACACCCTTGTCCTTGGATATAGGGTTATCCGCTGATGCATCTGAAGATGCGATCCGGACCATTTGTCCAGCAGATCCCATTGAAGAGTTCTTGCGTGAAATCTGCCGAATGGAAGCGCTTCGTAATAAGCCACCATTTTTACCAGGACTCTTGTGCAATGATGCACTGACACTTTTCCTGGTTTTAGGAGGATCCCGATTAGCTCGGATAACTCCCTGGCTTTCTCCTCTGGGAGAAACACCTTTTTCTGGACTGTGTCCAGAATCATCCCTAGGACCAGCAGACGTGTCGTCGGAACAACTGCGGTTTTGGAATATTTAGAATCCACCCGTGCTGTCGTAGAACTACTTGAGATAGTGCTACTCCGACCTCCAACTGTTCTCTGGACCTTGTTCTTATCAGGAGGTCGTCCATTTTCTTTGAAGACGAATCCTCCTTTCGGTCATTACCTTGGTAAGGACCCGGGGTGCCTTGGACAATCCAACGGCATCGTCTTGAAACTGATAGTGACAGTTCTGTACCACGAACCTGAGGTACCCTTGGTGAGAAAAGGCAAATTTTGGGACATGGAGGTAAGCATCCCTGATGTCCCGGGACACCATATAGTCCCCTTGTTCTTTGCTATCACTGCTCTGAGTGACTCCATCTGGATTTGAACCCTTGTAAGTGTTCAAATTTTTCAGATTTAGAATAGGTCTCACCTAGCCTTCAGTACCACCATATAGTGTGGAGTAATACCCCTTTCCTTGTTGTCGGAGGGGTAAATTTATTATCACCTGCTGGGAATACAGCTTGTGAATTGTTTTCAATACTGCCTCCCTGTCGGAGGGAGACATTGGTACAGCAGACTACAGGAACCTGCGAGGGGGGAAACCTCTCGACATTCCAATCTGTACCCCTTGGATACTACTTGTAGGATCCAGGGGTCCTGTACGGTCCCAGCGTCATGCTGAGAATTTGGTAGAAGCGGTGGAGGGCTTCTGTTCCTGGGAATGGGCTGCCTGCTGCAGTCTTCTTCCCTTTCCTCTATCCCTGGGCAGATATGACTCTTATAGGGACGAAAGGACTGAGGCTGAAAAGACGGTGTCTTTTTCTGCAGAGATGTGACTTAGGGTAAAAAACGGTGGATTTTCCAGCAGTTGCCGTGGCCACCAGGTCCCATGGACCGACCCCAAATAACTCCTCCCCTTTATACGGCAATACATCTTTGTGCCGTTTGGAATCTGCATCACCTGACCACTGTCGTGTCCATAAACATCTTCCTGCAGATATGGACATCGCATTTACTCTTGATGCCAGAGTGCAAATATCCCTCTGCGCATCTCGCATATATAGAAATGCATCCTTTAAATGCTCTATAGTCAATAAAATACTGTCCCTGTCAAAGGTATCAATATTTTTAGTCAGGGAATCCGACCAAGCCACCTCAGCTCTGCACATCCAGGCTGAGGCGATCGCTGGTCGCAGTATAACACCAGCATGTGTGTGTATACTTTTTAGGATATTTTTCAGCCTCCTATCAGCTGGCTCCTTAAGTACGGCCCTATCCGTAGATAGTACCGCCACTTGTTCTGATAAGCGTGTGAGCGCCTTATCCACCCTGAGGGGTGTTTCCCACCGCGCCTTAACTTCTGGCGGGAAAGGGTATACCGCCAATAATTTTCTATCGGGGGAAACCCACGCATCATCACACACTTCATTTAATTTATCTGATTCAGGAAAAACTACAGGTAGTTTTTTCACCTCACACATAATACCCTTTTTTGTGGTACTTGGAGTATCAGAAATATGTAACACCTCCTTCATTGCCCTTAACGTGTGGCCCTAAAAGAAAATACGTTTGTTTCTTCACCGTCGACACTGAAAACAGTGTCCGTGTCTGGGTCTGTGTCGACCGACTGAGGTAAATGGGCATTTTACAGGCCCTGACGGTGTTTGAGACGCCTGGACAGATACTAATTTGTTCGCCGGCCCTCTCATGTCGTCAACCGGCTTGCAGCGTGTTGACATTGTCACGTAATTTCCATAAATAAGCCATCCATTCCGGTGTCGACTCCCTAGAGAGTGACATCACCATTACAGGCAATTTGCTCCGCCTCCTCACCAATATTCTCCTCATACATGTCGACACACACGTACCGACATACAGCACACACATAGGGAATGCTCTGATAGAGGACAGGACCCACTAGCCCTTTGGGGAGACAGAGGGAGAGTTTGCCAGCACACACCAAAACGCTATAATTATCCAGGGACAACCTTTATATAAGTGTTCCTCCCTTATAGCATTTTAATATATATACATATCGCCAAATCAGTGCCCCCCCTCTCTGTTTTAACCCTGTTTCTGTAGTGCAGTGCAGGGGAGAGCATGGGAGCCTTCCCACCAGCCTTTCTGTGAGGGAAAATGGCGCTGTGTGCTGAGGAGAATAGGCCCCGCCCCCTTTTCGGCGGGCTTCTTCTCCGGAGTTTTAGATATCTGGCAGGGGTTAAATACATCCATATAGCCTCAAGGGCTATATGTGATGTATTTTTCGCCATACAGGTATTATACATTGCTGCCCAGGGCGCCCCCCCCCAGCGCCCTGCACCCTCCGTGACCGCTGTGTGAAGTGTGCTGACAACAATGGCGCACAGCTGCAGTGCTGTGCGCTACCTGATGAAGACTGAGAGTCTTCTGCCGCCTGGTTCCGGACCTCTTCATCTTCAGCGTCTGCAAGGGGGGTCGGCGGCGCGGCTCCGGGACGAACCCCAGGGCGAGCCCTGTGTTCCGACTCCCTCTGGAGCTATGTCCAGTAGCCTAAGAATCCAATCCATCCTGCACGCAGGTGAGTTGAAAATCTCTCCCCTAAGTCCCTCGATGCAGTGAGCCTGTTGCCAGCAGGACTCACTGAAAATAAAGAACCTAAAAACTTTTTCTAAGTAACTCTTTAAGAGAGCCACCTAGATTGCACCCTTCTCGGCCGGGCACAAAAACCTAACTGAGGCTTGGAGGAGGGTCATAGGGGGAGGAGCCAGTACACACCATGTGATCCTAAAAGCTTGCTTTTGTGCCCTGTCTCCTGCGGAGCCGCTATTCCCCATGGTCCTGACGGAGTCCCCAGCATCCACTAGGACGTTAGAGAAATTATTATTATTATTATCTGTTATTTAATTCTGTGCGGCCAGATACCATGGCAGCACAGCGCAGTGTGCTACTGCTCTGCATCCTGTACCTTCTCTGTGGTGCAGAGCTGTGTAGTAGCTGCTTCACCTGTCTGAGGACAGCTACGGAAAGGGCAAGCATTTGCCGATATGCACAATCTATAGAGAAGATGGACGGCGTCGAGTGCCTGGAAAAGATACGGAAAGGGTTTAAACCTTTGGAAAACATCCCACTACCGTTTACAGAGATGAGCAAGATTAGAGAGCATCTGGGAGGCTTTAATATAACAGTCAGAGAGATCAGACCATCGCTCTCTGCAAAGGACTGGACAGCGGCATTTGGGCTAATGATAAAGGATTACATCAAGGATGTAAAATCGATGGCAGCCAGGAACCCAGCTGAGAAATGTGTACCCAGGTGCGGGATACAGAAAGCAGCACGGGTGTTTCGGTGTGATGAGTGCACAGTGCAGGACTGCAATGCAGCTACAGAGTGTTTCCCTGGAGGACATCTATGTGAAGGAGCGCGAACTGACCAACATTTTGTGCGTTACACCTTTCACCCTTCCCAGCACAATAACAGTAACATGGATGCTGGCCCAGAACCTCAGGGTGGCGGACATCAGTTATTGTAAAACCATATATATGGGGGAAGATCTGCACATCCTGATTAATCCCACTCGTAAATACCACGAGGGAACGTACGCCTGTCAGGTTAGGGATGCGGACGACGATGTGATAGCGGAGATGTTTTATTTCCTGAATATCACCCGGAGTAAAGCAATCGAATACTCTGAGCTGGAGGATGCTTTCAACGAGGTCGTGAATGCAGACGTCAGTCCAGAGGATTTTAGCAGCATTGCACACGCTAAACCGCCGCCCTCTGGGAGTGTATCTTAGCAGTAGTGGGAACGAAAGATTAACAGAATTGCGAATAGAAATTTCTTAGCAGTTTCTGAGTAGCTCCAGACTTACTCAGCCATTGCGACCAGCTCAGTCCTTTTCGTTTCCAGCGTTTGCCCAACCACTCCCCCGCTTCTCCAGCCACTCCTGCGTTTTACAACTCGAACGCCTGCGTTTTTTTCCGCACACTCCCATAAAACGGCCAGTTTCCGGCCAGAAACACCCACTTCCTGTCAATCACACTCCGATCAGCACAGCGATGAAAACGTTTCGTTATGCTGTGAGTAAAATAACTAACTTTTGTGTAAAATAACTAAGCGCATGCGCTCTGCGAACCTTGCGCATGCGCAGTAAGCGACTAATCGCAGTATAGTGGAAATCGGCAACGAGCGAACAACTCGAAATGATCCCCCATAGACTAGTTTGGACCAGACTTTCTGTCAGGAGTAATGTTTTGTTATATGGTTCACAGGTCCTTTGTGGTGCTGAAGCCTAGAGCTCAATGTAAACATATTCCACAGCGCTTTACAGAGAATATTTGCCCATTCAAATCAGTCCCTGCCCCAGTGGAGCTTACAATCTATATTCCCTATCACATGTACACACTGACACATTCACGCTAGGGTTAATTTTTGTTGGGAGCCAATTAACCTACCAGTATATTTTTGGATTGTGGGAGGAAACCGGAGCACCTGGAGAAAACCCACACAAATATGGGGAGAATATACAAACTCCACACAGTTAGAGCCATGGTGGGAATCAAACCCATTACCTCAGTGCTGTGAGGCAGTAATGCTTACCATTACACCATCCGTACTGCCCATACTGTATGAAGCCCTTTGTGCATTGTGCTTCCAGAGCTAGACTTTAGTAAAGAGAGCTTACCACAGACAAAATGGCTAAAGACAATACAAGTTGGTGTCAACTTGCCATTAATTTAATTTCTCATCAAAGGCATATACAGTAAACCATTTGATATGCAGTCCCGTCTGAATGATATATTACAAACTGTTCTCTGACTAGAACAAATTAGAGATGGAAAACCCATTTTTGCACAGCTGATCAGTCATAACTACCCTATCAAAAACAAATACATACATAAAATAAAAATTTACATTTGTCATATAGACCAGTATTAAATGTAAGAGTGCATAACAGCTTTTCAAAACCCATAAGATTCCGTGTGGATAGTTTGCATGACATTTACTTTTTACTAAACCAGAATGGATTATGCATTAAAATAAATCTCCAGAATGCTTTCCTTCCTATTTCCATATATCTATACAACAGTAGGTTACAATTTTTATTGGAAAATGCTTTTATTTCAGTGTCCTGTCATGTTATTTTGCTTCTCAAATACACCTTATATTTTACCTATTGGAACAATAGTAGTCACCACATTTCTCCAACCATATGGAGTCTAAAGAGTGGTATACGTAAACAATTTGCTAAAATCATACACCACAGGAACTTAACAGTATCTTTCATAATAGAATTGGTCTTTATCATAAACTGCCAATATAGAGCAGTCAACAGAGCAGCGGCATCTACAGGCAAGATCCCTAAGGTTGAATCATGATAAAGCACCCTTTCTTTCCAGTACATGCTTTGAATTATGGAACCTGCCTCCTCCAAAGAAATGGGGAGCAGTAGAGAGATTGGTTCTGACTTTCTTGTCAAAGCCAACAATTTCTCTCAATTATTTACCGGCACTAACCGGGACAAAGGTAGATCTCTCTCACACGTTTTGTCTCCTATGCAGGTACTCACTAGCTCTCCTCAGGTTTTCATAAATCCTGTCACTGCTAGTCAAGCATACCTAGCTTCCCATGTCATATGGGAGTTAAAAGAGTGAATATATATTTTTACATATATATATATTTTTACATATATATATATATATATATATATATATATATATATATATATATATATATATATATATTTATTATTTCTTCTCAGTGTTTGCCTTTCACAAGCCTCACCAGTACTGTATGCCTAAATAAATGGTTCAGTCAAGTTCAGATCTAAATGTGGAGATATTACTCTTTGTTCCAACACACATGATATTCACCCTCAGGTGTTCTTGTTATTAAGATTGCTACCAGTAAGCTTTGAAAAATCTGATTCAGTGAGTGTTAGCCCCGCCCAGCTGCTAGTGTGCATGTGACCTGTGCACAACCTAGCCTGCTGGGCAAGTGCACCTTCACTGTTAGTGTCGGTAGGTTAGTGCAGAGGCGGATTGGCCATAGGACTCACCAGGAAGATTCCTGGTAGGCCGACATGTCTGTGGGGCCTGTTTTATGTGTTGCTATGTGACCTCACCCCCTACATTATAGGCAGCACAACGCACTCAGTACACTGCATTGTTCCCATTCATTCTGTTATTCCATCTCTGCAGTACAGCAACTCTGCCATCCAGTGATTCTGCCATGGTTACACGGTATGTAATACCCCTTGTGCTGCCCAGGTCAAGCCACTTCTACAGAATGTTACAGTGCCACTTTTAGTTCCCAATTCGCCCCTGGTCTCAGATACAACTGCAGCAAAAGACACAAGGAAGGATTCAATTATGTACAGTCAGGCCCTATGAGGAGGGATTCTGTCCCCCTCAACAGACTCCACCCCCTCATCAGACCACACCCCCATTAGGGCTACTTTCATAAATTTCCCGAGCTGGTTTTCCATCCCAATCCGCCCCTGGGTTAGTGATTTAAAAATTTCACTTCCCTGCCTTGACCTTGCACCAACAGATCACGGCGAGCACAGGATAAAAAAGAAAAAATATATATTATGCCATACACCTCAATGCCCTTGATACATTAAATCCCCATTACGGCAGCCAAGTGTCCCCATTTTACACAGTATGGCAGGCAAGAGTCCCCATTTTCCACAATACGGCAGCCAAGAGTCCCCATTTTCCACAATACAGCAGGCAAGAGTCCCCATTTTCCACAATACGGCAGGCGAGTGTCCCCATTTTCCACATTACAACAAGCAAGTGTCCCCATTTTCCACATTACGGCAAGCAAGTGTCCCCATTTTCCACAATACGGCAGGCAAGTGTCCCCATTTTACACAATACGGCAGGCAAGTGTCCCCATTTTACACAATACGGCAGGCAAGTGTCCCCATTTCACACAATACGGCAGGCGTCCCCATTTTCCACATTACGTCAGGCGTTCCCATTTTACACAATATGGCAGGCAAGGGTCCCCATTTTACACATTACGGCAAGCAAGTGTCCCCATTTTCCACATTACGGCAAGCAAGTGTCCCCATTTTCCACAAAAGGGCAGGCAAGTGTCCCTTTTTTACACAATACGGCAGGCAAGTGTCCCCATTTCACACAATACGGCAGGTAAGTGTCCCCATTTCACACAATACGGCAGGCGTCCCCATTTTCCACATTACGTCAGGCGTCCCCATTTTACACAATATGGCAGGCAAGGGTCCCCATTTTACACATTACGACAGGCCAGAGTCCCCACTTTACACATTACGGCAGGCCAGAGTCCCCATTTTACACATTATGGCAGGCCAGAGTCCCCATTTTACACATTACGGCAGGCAAGAGTCCCCATTTTACACATTACGGCAGGCAAGTGTCCCCATTTCACACATTACGGCAGGCCAGAGTCCCCTTTTACACATTACGGCAGACAAGAGTCTCCATTTTACACATTACGGCAGGCCAGAGTCCCCATTTTACACATTACGGCAGGCAAGAGTCCCCATTTTACACATTACGGCAGGCCAGAGTCCCCATTTTACACATTATGGCAGGCCAGTTTCCCCATTTTACACATTACGGCAGGCAAGTGTTCCCATTTCACACATGATGGCAGGAAAGTGTCCCCATTTTACATATTATGGCAGGATAGTGCCCCCATTTTACATATGATGGCAGGCAAGTGTCCTTATTTACACATGGTGGCGGTGGGGAGAGAAAGAGAGAGGGAGAGGCTGACTTCCTCCCGCTCTTCGGCAGCCTCTCCCTCAACTTTGCGGCGCTTGGTGGTTCCCCTGCAGCTTGACTCCCCCTCCTGGCCTCCTCCCTCCTGCCGACTACCCAGCTCGGGGGGCGGAGTTTCGCGGAATGATGCGGGTGCGTCGTGACATCACGACGCACCCACGTAATTTTGCAAAACTCCATTCCTGAGCTGGGTACTCGGGAGGAGGGGGAATCACAAGAAGTGCCGCGGCGGGCGCCCCGTGCGTTTGCACAGCTCACCTGTCGCAAGAAATAGCACTGAGCTGGGGTGATATAAAGATCAGTGAGGTCACTCTGTCTCCTCTGAATCCTCCTGAGCTCCGTGTGTCTGTGGCTTCTGCTGCTGCTGCTGCAGGGTGAGGACTGTGCTCTGATTGGCTCTCTGAGTCAGTGAGAGCCAATCAGAGCTACCAGTGGGCCCTGTTGCTAAGCAGCAGCCTAGAGAGGGGAGGGGACTGACTGAGCAGGCTCATGTCTGAAGCAGAGAGAGTGTAAGACAGCCTCCAACGAACTTAGGAAGTTTCCCTGATACAGACACAGCAGCAAGGGGAGGCATAGCTATTGGGAATTAGAAAAAAACAAGCACCATCGGAAGACCATCAAATGACTCATTCGATGGTGAAAAACATCGGGAGGGCACCATTAAATGCTAAAAACACTACCATCAAAACAAAAACATTGATGGTTCGGAAACATCGACCATCGATGTCCATCCGTACACCAATGTCCTATGACATCACCAATGTCTTATGACATCACAATAGCTCCCCCACTTCAGGAGACACACAGGCTGAGGAGACTCATTTCCTATTGGAAAGCCGACTTATCAGGAAGCAAACCAAAGGAGACTAATATTATTATTATTATCTGTTATTTTCTTCTGTGCGGCCAGATACCATGGCAGCACAGCGCAGTGTGCTACTGCTCTGCATCCTGTACCTTCTCTGTGGTGCAGAGCTGTGTAGTAGCTGCTTCACCTGTCTGAGGACAGCTACGGAAAGGGCAAGCATTTGCCGATTTGCACAATCTATAGAGAAGATGGACGGCGTCGAGTGCCTGGAAAAGATACGGAAAGGGTTTAAACCTTTGGAAAACATCCCTCTACCGTTTACAGAGATGAGCAAGATTAGAGAGCATCTGGGAGGCTTTAATATAACAGTCAGAGAGATCAGACCATCGCTCTCTGCAAAGGACTGGACAGCGGCATTTGGGCTAATGATAAAGGATTACATCAAGGATGTAAAATCGATGGCAGCCAGGAACCCAGCTGAGAAATGTGTACCCAGGTGCGGGATACAGAAAGCAGCACGGGTGTTTCGGTGTGATGAGTGCACAGTGCAGGACTGCAATGCAGCTACAGAGTGTTTCCCTGGAGGACATCTATGTGAAGGAGCGCGAACTGACCAACATTTTGTGCGATACACCTTTCACCCTTCCCAGCACAATAACAGTAACATGGATGCTGGCCCGGAACCTCAGGGTGGCGGACATCAGTTATTGTAAAACCATATATATGGGGGAAGATCTGCACATCCTGATTAATCCCACTCGTAAATACCACGAGGGAACGTACGCCTGTCAGGTTAGGGATGCGGACGACGATGTGATAGCGGAGATGTTTTATTTCCTGAATATCACCCGGAGTAAAGCAATCGAATACTCTGAGCTGGAGGATGCTTTCAACGAGGTCGTGAATGCAGACGTCAGTCCAGAGGATTTTAGCAGCATTGCACACGCTAAACCGCCGCCCTCTGGGAGTGTATCTTAGCAGTAGTGGGAACGAAAGATTAACAGAATTGCGAATAGAAATTTCTTAGCAGTTTCTGAGTAGCTCCAGACTTACTCAGCCATTGCGACCAGCTCAGTCCTTTTCGTTTCCAGCGTTTGCCCAACCACTCCCCCGCTTCTCCAGCCACTCCTGCGTTTTACAACTGGAACGCCTGCGTTTTTTCCGCACACTCCCATAAAACGGCCAGTTTCCGTCCAGAAACACCCACTTCCTGTCAATCACACTCCGATCAGCACAGCGATGAAAACGTTTCGTTATGCTGTGAGTAAAATAACTAACTTTTGTGTAAAATAACTAAGCGCATGCGCTCTGCGAACCTTGCGCATGCGCAGTAAGCGACTAATCGCAGTATAGTGAAAATCGGCAACGAGCGAACAACTCGAAATGATCCCCCATAGACTAGTTTGGACCAGACTTTCTGTCAGGAGTAATGTTTTGTTATATGGTTCACAGGTCCTTTGTGGTGCTGAAGCCTAGAGCTCAATGTAAACATATTCCACAGCGCTTTACAGAGAATATTTGCCCATTCAAATCAGTCCCTGCCCCAGTGGAGCTTACAATCTATATTCCCTATCACATGTACACACTGACACATTCACGCTAGGGTTAATTTTTGTTGGGAGCCAATTAACCTACCAGTATATTTTTGGATTGTGGGAGGAAACCGGAGCACCTGGAGAAAACCCACACAAATATGGGGAGAATATACAAACTCCACACAGTTAGAGCCATGGTGGGAATCAAACCCATTACCTCAGTGCTGTGAGGCAGTAATGCTTACCATTACACCATCCGTACTGCCCATACTGTATGAAGCCCTTTGTGCATTGTGCTTCCAGAGCTAGACTTTAGTAAAGAGAGCTTACCACAGACAAAATGGCTAAAGACAATACAAGTTGGTGTCAACTTGCCATTAATTTAATTTCTCATCAAAGGCATATACAGTAAACCATTTGATATGCAGTCCCGTCTGAATGATATATTACAAACTGTTCTCTGACTAGAACAAATTAGAGATGGAAAACCCATTTTTGCACAGCTGATCAGTCATAATAACCCTATCAAAAACAAATACATACATAAAATAAAAATTTACATTTGTCATATAGACCAGTATTAAATGTAAGAGTGCATAACAGCTTTTCAAAACCCATAAGATTCCGTGTGGATAGTTTGCATGACATTTACTTTTTACTAAACCAGAATGGATTATGCATTAAAATAGATCTCCAGAATGCTTTCCTTCCTATTTCCATATATCTATACAACAGTAGGTTACAATTTTTATTGGAAAATGCTTTTATTTCAGTGTCCTGTCATGTTATTTTGCTTCTCAAATACACCTTATATTTTACCTATTGGAACAATAGTAGTCACCACATTTCTCCAACCATATGGAGTCTAAAGAGTGGTATACGTAAACAATTTGCTAAAATCATACACCACAGGAACTTAACAGTATATTTCATAATAGAATTGGTCTTTATCATAAACTGCCAATATAGAGCAGTCAACAGAGCAGCGGCATCTACAGGCAAGATCCCTAAGGTTGAATCATGATAAAGCATCCTTTCTTTCCAGTACATGCTTTGAATTATGGAACCTGCCTCCTCCAAAGAAATGGGGAGCAGTAGAGAGATTGGTTCTGACTTTCTTGTCAAAGCCAACAATTTCTCTAAATTATTTACCGGCACTAACCGGGACAAAGGTAGATCTCTCTCACACGTTTTGTCTCCTATGCAGGTACTCACTAGCTCTCCTCAGGTTTTCATAAATCCTGTCACTGCTAGTCAAGCATACCTAGCTTCCCATGTCATATGGGAGTTAAAAGAGTGAATATGGGGGGGCGTGGCCTAGCAGGAGAAGAGAGAAGACGTGCTTCTGCTGCACTCCTCTCTCCTGGCCTTTGAAACACCATTAAAAGATCCCCCTGGGCCATCCCAACCCACCTCCGGAGGCTCCCCAGTCCACCTGCACCCTCCTATACCTGGCAGTGTCCGCCGCGGAGCCGGGGAGCTGTTTTTACGGCTCCCGCAGGTTGCGGCCTAGGACTAACCAGAAGCCGGGGACTCGCGTACTCCCGGCGCCCGCGTTTTGAGCTCCACGGCGGAGCCGCGGCGCCGGAAACAGTCGCGGACCCCCCCGGAGCCTCTGGATCCTCTCAGATTACCCCCCTGACCTCTAGGGAGGCTACCTTGTGGGCTATAAGCTGTGGGGACCCCTGAAAGTGGAGGAAGAGTGTGAGATTCACACAAGCTGAGAGAGCTGCGGCGGCCATCTTGGATTTTACAAGTGAAGCTGTTAGGGTCTCCTGCCCTGTGCTGCCACGTCGTCATGGCAACCGGGAGACAAGTGCTAGTGGAGTAACCTGAGCGCAGCTGATACTCCGGTTCGGGTCTTTTGCTGTGCAGTGGTTATAGGCTCTGTGCACGGCAGGGGATCCGGTGCTGGTTTTTGTGCTCACAGTCTGTGAGGTCTGAGTGGGGCGTGGACAGCACCTGCTTTATAAGGCCTCTTTTCAGGGTAAGCAGATGCTGCTGAATCTTTGTTGGTTAGTCAGTTCATGAAGGTTAGCCAGTACTGTGTAGCTTTGTATTTGTTTGTTGCCTACTGCAAATAGGCCTGGGGATTTGGTATTACACTCTGCCAATCCAGACCTAGCAGTAAGACTGGAGTCAGTCGTTTAGCTTGCTGGGGTTCTGTTACTACTCTGTGAACCTAGCAAGTTTGCGGCTGTATTCTAAGACTTGCCTGTCTAATCCTGTCTCACTGTGCTAGGTGTCAGGGGTCAGTTTAGTGGCAGTAAGCTAAAACCTGTGCACTGCAAGTGAGAAATAGGATTGTGGAGACTCTCCTTGTGTCTATCATTCCATCTCTGACCAAGGAGTTTACTGCCACACCCGTTGGTAACCCTTTAGGGTTTTGCTGTTGCCCTTAGCAACAGCATTTCAGGTTCTCTACGTATTAAAACACAACATCTTGCTTTTTACATCTGAGCAGTTCTGATACTAGGGAGATACCCAGTTCCTTAGCCTCTGGGCTTCTCTGTTCACTTTGTGTGTATTTTGTTACCCTGTCACCTTCTGTGTACGTTATGTCATATTACCCAGTTTGTCTGTGAGTCCATTTGTTTTGCATAACAGTTCAAACACCAGTACATTCCTGCAGACACTGGAGTGCATAACAGTTCTGACACCAGTACTTTCCTGCAGGCACTGGTGTGCATAACATATTCAGCAGCCTAATACTCCTGTTGAAATTTTGTGGGAATATGGAGCATACCCCTCAAAATACGTTGCAACAGGTGGTCGATCAGGTGCAGGTCCTGACTCGACAATTTAATGATTTGTCCATTAAAATGCACACCTCCCAGGCTGCTGGCGGATCTCCCGCAGCAGCAGCACCTGCAGGGGTTAAGGAGCCGAAAGTAAATCTCCCGGATCGTTTTTCTGGAGATCGCTCGCAGTTCTTTTGTTTCAAGGAGAGCTGCAAGCTATACTTCCGGCTTAGGCCTCAGTCTTCTGGGTCGGAGATTCAGCGGGTGGGCATAGTGATTTCCTTGCTACAAGGAGACCCACAGGTCTGGGCATATGGGTTGCAGCCTGACTGTCCGTCGCTTAAAAGTGTTGATGCTTTTTTTACGGCACTGGGCATGTTGTATGATGACCCTGACAAGACGGCCTCAGCCGAGGCTCAGATTTCGATCCTTAAGCAAGGGCGAAGGCCAGTTGAGGTTTACTGTACGGAGTTTCGGAGGTTGGCCCATGATACCCAGTGGAATGACCCAGCCCTGAGACACCAGTACCGAAGAGGTCTTTCTAACCAGATAAAGGACCAACTGGTACAATATCCCTTGCCTGATAGCTTGGATCAGCTCATGCAGTTATCCATCCGGGTGGATAGACGGCTGAGAGAGCGTTGGCTTGAAAGGGAGACTGAGATTTCCTTCCTTCCCAAGGGAACCTCAGACTCTGAGGAATTTTCTGAGGAGCCTATGCAGATTGGGGCTACCCGCCTCTCCTCGCGTGAGAAGACGCGGAGGAGACAGCAGGGGTTGTGTTTGTACTGTGGGAATAAAGGTCATGTGGTAGTATCATGCCCAGAAAAGCCGGAAAACTTCAGGGCCTGAGGGTGATGGGAAATATCCTGTCAGGCCAGAAGTCAGAATTTCCCAAGAAGACTTTTATCATTCCGGTGACCTTGAAGATCCTCGGTCAAACTGTCAAGACTGAGGCCTTTGTGGACAGTGGGGCCGACGGGGTTTTTATGGACCGCCAATTCGCCCTGAAACACTCTGTTCCCTTAGTACCCTTGGCATCGGAAATTGAGATTTGTGGGTTAAACGGGGAACCATTATCCCAAGGTAAAATTACCTCTTGCACTAGCCAGATTTCTTTGTTTATTGGAGCCACACACTCTGAAAAATTGTCCTTTTATGTGACTGTCTGTACTTTTGCCCCATTGGTGTTGGGGTTACCCTGGTTAAGGGCCCACAATCCTCAATTTGACTGGGTCTCTGGGGAGATTCTTAGTTGGGGTACTGATTGTTTCAGGAGTTGCTTGAGCCTTCCAGTCAGGCTCTCGCAGCTAAGTTTGCCAGGATTGCCAGGGTGTTATGCAGATTTTGCGGACGTGTTCTCCAAAAAAGTTGCAGAGGTACTACCTCCCCATCGCCCCTATGACTGTGCCATTGATTTGTTGCCAAATGCTAAGCTTCCCAAGAGCAGGTTGTACTCCCTGTCACGTCCTGAGACTCAGGCTATGGCAGAGTATATTCAGGAGAACTTGGCTAAGGGATTTATCAGACCTTCACAGTCTCCAGTTGGGTCGGGGTTCTTCTTCGTGGGTAAAAAGGACGGTTCGTTGCGACCCTGCATCGACTTCAGGGAATTGAACCGTATCACGATTAAAAACTCATACCCACTGCCTCTCATTTCGGTCTTGTTTGACCAGCTTCGTACTGCCACCATTTTTTCTAAGATTGACCTACGCGGTGCGTACAATCTAATCCGAATAAGAGAGGGGGATGAATGGAAGACTGCCTTTAATACCCACTCAGGGCATTATGAATATTTGGTGATGCCTTTTGGGCTCTGTAATGCCCCGGCAGTCTTCCAGGATTTTATGAATGATGTGCTCAGGGAATATTTGGATAGATTCTTAGTTGTATACTTAGATGACATCCTAATCTTCTCCCATTCCCTGGAGGAACATCGGAAGCATGTACGCTTAGTCCTCCAGAAACTCAGAGACCACCGGCTTGGGGCGAAGCTGGAGAAGTGCGAATTTGAAGTTCAGCAAATCGCATTTCTAGGATATATTATCTCCCCAGAAGGTTTCCAAATGGAGGGTTCCAAGGTACAGGCAGTCCTGGATTGGGTGCAGCCCACTAGTTTGAAGGCGCTTCAGCGTTTCCTGGGCTTTGCGAATTTTTATAGACAATTTATCGCTGGATTTTCGTCTATAGTGGCGCCCTTGGTGGCACTCACTAAGAAAGGGGCGGATGTTGCTCACTGGTCTTGTGAGGCTAAAGCGGCTTTTGCCCGTCTCAAAAGGGCATTTGTTTCGGCCAAGGTGCTGCGACACCCAGATCCAGAGCGTCCTTTTGTGGTGGAGGTGGATGCCTCTGAGATGGGTATTGGGGCAGTGCTTTCTCAGATGGGAGTGTCTGATAATCGCCTTCATCCCTGTGCTTACTTTTCCCGTAAATTTTCGCCTGCCGAGATGAATTATGACGTGGGTAACCGGGAATTGTTGGCTATTAAGGATGCACTGGAGGAGTGGAGACACTGGCTTGAGGGGGCTAAGTTTGTGGTCTCAATTCTCACTGACCATAAGAATCTGGCATATTTAGAGTCAGCGAAGCGTCTCAATGCCAGGCAGGCACGATGGGCTTTGTTTTTTGCTCGCTTTAATTTTTTGATAACATATCGCCCTGCGTCAAAAAACATCAAGGCTGATGCGCTCTCGCGGAGTTTTGCTCCAATCCAGGAGACCACCGAGGAGCCGTTGCCCATTGTTTCCCCATCATGTATTAAAGTGGGCATTACCCAGGACCTCTTATCATTAGTCCTTAGAGCACAGGAGCAGGCTCCTCCAGACCTTCCGGTAGGTCTTTTGTTTGTGCCTCCTAGGTTAAGACAGCGAGTGTTCCTGGAATTCCATGCCAAGAAGTCGGCAGGTCACCCGGGTATTGCCAGAACTCGGGAGTTGCTATCTAGGGCGGTGTGGTGGCCCTCGGTGGCTAAGGATGTGGATCAGTGGGTTCGGGCATGTGACATCTGTGCCCGAAATAAGACTCCTAGAGGGGTTCCTGTTGGCCCATTACATCCACTCTCTATCCCATCTAAGCCATGGACCCACATTTCAATGGATTTTGTGGTGGACTTGCCCAAATCCTCGGGGATGACAGCCATCTGGGTTGTCGTTGACAGGTTTTCGAAGATGGCGCACTTCGTTCCACTGGTTGGGCTGCCATCAGCCAGACGCCTGTCTGAATTATTTATGCTGCATGTTGTGCGTCTCCACGGGTTGCCACTTGATGTGGTCTCTGACCGCGGATCCCAGTTTGTGGCCAAATTCTGGAGGGCATTTTGTTCCGATCTCCAGATTTCTGTCAGCTTGTCGTCAGGCTACCATCCGCAGTCTAATGGGCAGACTGAAAGGGTGAACCAGTCCTTGGAGCAGTTCCTCAGGTGTTATGTCTCCAAGTGTCAGACTGACTGGGTTGCTCATCTGTCCATGGCGGAGTTTGCCTATAACAACGCGGCTCACTCTGCTACAGGGATCTCTCCCTTCCTTTGTGTGTATGGGCATCATCCTAAGGCCAATTCTTTTGACCCCCTGGACTCCACGCCTGGTGGTTCCTCTGTGGTTTCGGTCCTTAGAGGTATTTGGCGGAAAGTGAAGAAAGCCCTTGTGTCTGTGTCATTAGTGACCAAAAGGGTTTTTGATAAGCGGAAAAGACCCTGCAGCTTCAAATTAGGAGACTTCGTCTGGTTGTCTACCAAGAATTTGAAGTTGAGACAGCCATCTCATAAGTTAGGGCCCCGGTTCATCGGCCCTTATAAGATCACCAGGGTTATCAATCCGGTGGCATTTCAGTTAGATCTGCCCCGTTCTTTGGGTATCAATAAAACATTTCATTGTTCCCTTTTAAAACGGGCGATTAGTAATCCTTCTTCCAGTGGAAGACCTTCCCCTCTTCTGATACGTGGCCAGAGGGAGTTTGTTGTTGAAAGGATTCTTGACTCCAAGGTGGTTCGGGGTCGGCTGTCATTTTTGGTGCACTGGAAGGGGTATGGCCCGGAGGAGCGGTCGTGGGTGCGCAGTTGTGATCTTCATGCCCCCAGACTGATACGCTCTTTCTTCTCGCAGTTCCCCGATAAACCCGGTGGTAGGGGTTCTTTGACCCCTCGTCAGAGGGGGGGGTACTGTTAGGGTCTCCTGCCCTGTGCTGCCACGCCGTCATGGCAACCGGGAGACAAGTGCTAGTGGAGTAACCTGAGCGCAGCTGATACTCCGGTTCGGGTCTTTTGCTGTGCAGTGGTTATAGGCTCTGTGCACGGCAGGGGATCCGGTGCTGGTTTTTGTGCTCACAGTCTGTGAGGTCTGAGTGGGGCGTGGACAGCACCTGCTTTATAAGGCCTCTTTTCAGGGTAAGCAGATGCTGCTGAATCTTTGTTGGTTAGTCAGTTCATGAAGGTTAGCCAGTACTGTGTAGCTTTGTATTTGTTTGTTGCTTACTGCAAATAGGCCTGGGGATTTGGTATTACACTCTGCCAATCCAGACCTAGCAGTAAGACTGGAGTCAGTCGTTTAGCTTGCTGGGGTTCTGTTACTACTCTGTGAACCTAGCAAGTTTGCGGCTGTATTCTAAGACTTGCCTGTCTAATCCTGTCTCACTGTGCTAGGTGTCAGGGGTCAGTTTAGTGGCAGTAAGCTAAAACCTGTGCACTGCAAGTGAGAAATAGGATTGTGGAGACTCTCCTTGTGTCTATCATTCCATCTCTGACCAAGGAGTTTACTGCCACACCCGTTGGTAACCCTTTAGGGTTTTGCTGTTGCCCTTAGCAACAGCATTTCAGGTTCTCTACGTATTAAAACACAACATCTTGCTTTTTACATCTGAGCAGTTCTGATACTAGGGAGATACCCAGTTCCTTAGCCTCTGGGCTTCTCTGTTCACTTTGTGTGTATTTTGTTACCCTGTCACCTTCTGTGTACGTTATGTCATATTACCCAGTTTGTCTGTGAGTCCATTTGTTTTGCATAACAGTTCAAACACCAGTACATTCCTGCAGACACTGGAGTGCATAACAGTTCTGACACCAGTACTTTCCTGCAGGCACTGGTGTGCATAACAGAAGCTGCTGCAAGCTGCAGACAACACTGAGGTTCCTGGACCCTGCGACAGAGAGGTACCTGGGGAGAAGGGTATCACGTCTATCCACCTCTATCCCACAGCATTTATTTAACAGACCCGCTGGACCAGAGGTGTGTGCCTGGCTCCCCAACCCCCTCTCCCGGCTGGGAACCTCTCACCTTCCATCTGGGCCCCGCAAGATGGAGATTACCCTCTGCTTCGCCATGTGTGATATCGGTCTTCTGATGTAGCGCAGATCACCTGCCCGCCACCACCCGTGTCTTTTATGCTTACCTAAATCTTCGTTATATTCTGCGAGATCCTGAGCTTCTTCATTATTATCTGCATCCCGTCTGCGGAACTTCACTCCACTGGAATGCCTTCTAAAAAGGTCAAAGGGGTGCTGCCCCCGAGAGTATCTTTCCCGCCTCAGAAGTCGTCATCTGCTGCCTCTTCTCTACGGAAGTCCCCGGCTGCCGCCTCTCCGCAAGCTACCCCCAGCAGCCCTACCTCCCCGCCGGGGTTTGACCCTGATTCTGATGCACCTCTCACAGTTAAAACCCTGTACCAGGCCCTCTCAACATTCAAATCTGAGTTGACGCAGGACCTCACCGCAGCCCTTCGGGAGGTTAAGACGGAGCTGCACGCTATAGGAGACCGTACGGACCATCTAGAGAGGAAAGTAGAGGAATTGGTCTCGTCTCATAATGACCTCATAACGGCGCACGACCAGCAGCAAAGTGACCTTGAGGCGTTTAAACTCAAGATTGCAGATATAGAGGACAGATCCCGGCGGAATAATATTAAGATCCGAGGCATCCCCGACTCCGTGCAGAACTCCGAGTTGGAAAATTACGCTACTGTCCTGTTCCAGAAGCTGCTACCCAGAGCTGATGCTACAGAGCTGCTTATTGACCGGATCCATAGACTGCCTAAACCACGCTCAGTTGCCCCCTCGCTCCCGAGAGATACACTCCTGAGGGTGCATTTTTTCACAATCAAGGAACGCATCTTGAAAGCAGCCAGAGAGGCGGGCGACTCCGATCCGAATGCCCTCGGCGGTTTACAACTGTTCCCGGACTTCTCCGCCCTAACCCTGGCCAAACGACGAGCATTCCTCCCCGTCACTTTAGCACTTTGCGACCAAGACATCACGTACAGATGGGGCTTTCCAGTGAAGCTTGTCATCTCGCATGAAAACAAGTCTTACACAGTGACTTCATTGGAGACGGGAGTCAAATTATTGGCGGAGTGGGATATCTCTGTTACACTACCCCCTGGATCCAAGAAACAACCCACCATCCGCTCAGAATGGGTCACCGCATGACGTGGATATATCCAGCTTCGGTTCTCAAGTTGAACTGTTTATGATACCGTTACTACAGAATTGACTGCGCCATTGTTCATGATAAGGTCACGTGAGTTGTCCTATGTGATGTCGTGATAATGGTGTACCAGCCTCTCATTTTATATCTGAGTTTATGTATATCTGTTTTTTTTTTTTATTATATATAATTTTCCATGTGCTCTCATGTGTACTGTTGGTAAGCATATTTACTTCTGCTTATTCTTGTTCTTTTTTTTTTTTTTTTTTTTTTCTCTCTCTCTGTTCAGTTACATGGGTGGTGGCGCTAGGCCACATGTTCCCCCCTGGTAATATACTACTGCACTTTTTTACCTCCCTTGCAGTGGTTATGCCGACCCGATATACTGGGCCGTTTTGGTTTTTTCCTTCCCCCCCACCTCCCTGTACCCCCCCTCCCCCCACCCACCCCCAGTTTTATGATGTAGGTACTCGCTGCTCGAAACAATTCTACTTGGGTAGGCGTCAAGACCCTTCACCTCTCACAACGTACATTAGCTTGCTCCGATGGTTCGGGTATTATCCATGAATGTTAAGGGGCTGAATTCCCCCAATAAGCGTAGACTGGCTCTGGGTTATTTTACTAAGAATAAAGCTGATATTGTTGCCCTGCAGGAAACGCACTTTTCATCTATTGCACCCCCTATTTTCAAGGATCGCAAATTCCCTCTAGGTTATTTCGCCAATGGCCCTTTTAAGAGGAACGGTGTGGCCATATTATTTAGAGACTCCATCTCCTTCACTCTACACTCTCAGATAGCGGATAAAAACGGCCGGTATCTTATACTGAGCGGCCTTTTAAATGAAAAACCGGTAACTCTGGTCTCTGCATATGCCCCGAACTCACACCAAGTTGCCTTTATCCGAAAGTTATGTGTAACTATCCATAAGATTCGTAAGGGCTCCCTTTTGCTCATGGGGGACTTTAATTTAGTCCTTGACCCTAAGCTGGACAGGTCTCCCAGGACCTCCCCCGCCACTTCAGCCCCCCCCAACGCCCCTTCCTTAGCCTTTCGTAACCTCTTGGCTGAATTTGATCTTTATGACATTTGGCGAGGGCAAAACCCCACAGGACGGGAGTACACTTATTATTCCCCTGTCCACAACTCTTACTCCCGTATTGATTTTATATTTTCGGACAAATGGACTCTCCAGTTCGCCAGATCTTTAGATATTCTCCCTATAACTTGGTCAGACCACGCTCCGCTGATTCTTAAATGGAGTCTAGCCAGCCAACACTGCCCCCCCCCGTCCTTGGAGACTCTCTCCCCATTTGTTGTCCAACCCAGTTTCAAAAAAAATCATAGCTGATAGTATATCATCCTATTTGGAGCTTAATTCTCCTTCAGACACGTCCACCCTGAACTTCTGGTGCGCACTTAAAGCTGTCATCCGGGGAGCGGCGATTCAGGCGGGAGCACAGCTCAAGAAACTTAATTTACAACGCCAGACCGATTTGGAACTCAAACTAAAGGACTTAGAGGACGAAAACCAATCTAGACCTACGAAATCTTTACAGAAGCAGTTAGTAGATATTAGGTCCCAACTTCAGACAATGCTAATGGCGCGCACCCAGGCTTCACTAAATAGGATACGTCAGAAGTTTTATCTAGCGGGGAACAGGCCGGGGGAAATGCTTGCCCGGAAGCTTAGGGCTCAGCAAGCTAGGAATAGAATCAAGCTCATTATATCCCCCACAGGCACCAAAATTTCTAACCCAAGGGAGATAGCGAATCAGTTTGCTAACTTCTACTCCCATCTCTATAACCTATCGGCAGATCCTGACACCCCACAACCTACCCCTTCCTCTATCAACTCCTTCTTAGCGGATTTAACCCTCCCAAAAATTTCAGATGATCAATTAGCATTACTGAATGCCCCATGGTCCTTATCAGAAACCCTCCAAGTGATCAAGTCCCTCCCTCAGGGTAAGGCACCCGGCCCAGATGGCTTTATCAATGACTTTTATGTTTCGTTCCAGGACCTTCTAGCTCCCTATTTAGTGGCGGTTTACACTGATATTACCTCGCAGGGCACCCTCCCTCAGGAGATGCTCGAGGCACGTATTGTCACGATCCCTAAACCGGGCAAAGATGTGACCTCTTGCCAAAATTATCGTCCCATTGCGTTACTGAATGGGGATATTAAAATATACGCTAAATTAATAGCCTCTCGGCTGAACACCCTCCTTCCCTCCCTGATATATCCGGACCAAGTTGGTTTTATCCCGGGAAGACAGGCGTCCGATAATACACGCCGGGTCTTTAATCTTCTTGATTCCCTAAACTCCGAGCAAGGTCTCCTTCTGCTATCTTTGGATGCAGAGAAGGCCTTTGATCGTTTAAACTGGTCTTATATGCGAGAAGTCCTAGCCAAATTCGGCCTGCGCGATCGCATTCTCTCCTCGATACTAGCCCTGTATAGCTCCCCGACGGCCCGGGTATTCAGTAATGGTTTTTTATCCCACCCTTTTCCAATCTATAATGGCACCCGCCAAGGCTGCCCCCTCTCCCCTCTCATATTCGTGCTAGCCATTGAACCACTGGCAGCTAGACTACGAGCAGACCCACAGTTCCCTGGACTGCGATTAGGCACCACATCACATAAACTATGTCTGTTCGCAGACGATGTTCTCCTATTCGTAACAGACCCAGCCACAACTCTACCCCATCTGCATACTGTTTTGGATAGCTACTCTGCAGCATCGTATTATAAACTAAATGCCTCTAAGACGGATGCTCTGCCCATTAACCTCTCTAACTCCTTGCCCCTATTACGCACTAAGTATCCGTATAACTGGAAAACATCCTCGATACGATACCTGGGTATTCTGATTCCCCCATCTACCTCCTCTGTATTTGATGTCAATCTCCCTCCTCTGCTGTCCTCCCTCCAGATGTTCACCAAATCATGGCTCAACTATGAAGTTTCTTGGTTGGGCCGTCTGGCCGCCTTTAAAATGTCGCTGCTCCCTAAGTTAATGTTTTTGTTCCGAACTATCCCTTTTATCTTCCCTAAAAAGTACCTAGATAAGGCCACTACAATCCTCACTAACTATATATGGTCTTCTCGCCCGCCTAAACTTGCTCGCGCAAGGATGTCTCTACCAAGGAGAGCCGGTGGCCTAGATATGCCCAATTTATCACTGTACCAAGAGGCCTCCCTTCTTGCCCAGATTAAAGAATTTTACAAAGATGTATGTCCGGAGTGGACGTGTCTGGAGGAGGTAGCCTGCCCCCGTTTTCCCTTGAAGGATCTTTTTTGGATCCCTAGGCCCCTACGCCCACAGTGCTTAAATATCCTCCCCTCTACCCGTGCCACACTCCAGATTTGGGACAAACTGACTGCGGTCATATCCCCTTCCTATCATAATCTCTCTCTGATTTCACTACGAACGGTAGCCGCTCTAGTCCCTAATCTTGGCCTGGCGGGCTGGAGGTCCAGAGGGATAGAGGTCCTGGGGGACTTGTTTAATGGGTCCGTATTCGCCTCCTTTGCTGATATCCAGAGACGCTTCTCTCTACCAGACACTGAGAGGCTTCGATATTATCAAATACAGCACTGGTGGACTAGCCTCCACCTCTCCCCCTCCCTACCATCACATGATATCCTGCAAGTCACAGGCCGATTTTCTAACGCTACTTCCAGAGGGGAGATTTCCTTCTGGTATAAAACATTACTCTCACTACTCCCTGTTTCTAAATCTAGAGCCCAAGTCAGGTGGGAGGCGGATGTGGGATGTGTTCTCCAAGATTCTCAGTGGCAACACATTTTTAGGTCATCCTTCACTATGTCTAAATGCCTGAATCACTCCGAAATGCACGTTAAGCTACTCCATAGACTGTACCTCACACCGGAAAGGCTACATACGATCTGGCCGGCATGTTCGAAGTTTTGTTGGCGCCTATGCGGAGAGGTTGGCCACCTCTTCCATATTTTTTGGTCTTGCCCCCATATCCAAGGGTACTGGACAGAGATATTCGGCCTTATCAACAAAGTCCTGAACCTCGACCTCTCCCCCTCCCCGCTTATAGCTCTATTGAATATATACCCGCGAAGCATGGGGGTACATCTACACTATGTCCTAGGCCACATCTGCCTCGCCGCACGTGCGGCTTTAGCCCAAAACTGGAAACAACCCACACCGCCCCCAGTGATGAAGGTAATACACAAAATACAGCTGCATTTCTTGATGGAGACTGAACACATCCCATACTCCTTCACTGCTAAATCTCCATTTGTGCGCTGGATGCCTTGGCATCTATTTACCACGGAGGGTGAGGGCGCTGCATTGATACTACCTCCCCGAACCCCTGTACAATCACCCCCCAGCACATCGGCTGATGTGGCCCCATCCCCCCCCCCCTAAAACAGCAAGGACCCACTATTTTTATTTGTATTTGTATTTGTGTTATATTTACTTCAAGCTCATTGCCGCCCTACCACCTCCATTAATTATTTTTTTTGTTTGCCTTACAATGTATTGGTGTGATCGATTTTGAATTGTCTGCATATGTCTGTTAAAGCGTTTTCTCATATGCGTATGTACCTACTTCCCCCCTCCCTTCCTTTTTCCTTTTTGTACCCCCTGTTTGCAATGCAAAAAATTTCAATAAAAAACTATTGATGGAAAAAAAAAAAGAGTGAATATGGACTTCCGGGGGCGGAGCCAGCGAGTATGGCTGCCTTTTAATGTGGCTCCCAAAGCTGACTAAAAATTCCCCAATATTGGCAAGAATTGGGACTTAAGGTCCTCATATTTTCATTGCTGACACCTGAGGGACCTCGGGACTAAACATTTATCAGGGAGAATTGATAATTACCCCGGAGTCAGGCCATCGGTAAGAGACGGCCAGCAGGCTTGCTAACACGGCGTGGGCGCGAAAATGGAGCTGCCTGTGTGAAAGAGCTCTGAAGAATCGTGTCCCTGGTAGCACTTGAGCCTGCTTAAATCACAGCCCTTAAAGAAACAATTGACGGCGAGCCCGTGGAGCGAGGCTAGAGAGGAGTTTCGGGCAGAGGAAGAGGTGAACTTGTACCGTGTCCCGGGCGGGTGTAAGGACACTGATAGCGGCGACAGAGACCATCCTCCCTGCAGGACCCTGGGGACGCTCGCAAGCACGGAGAAAAGGGATTGCCGGCTACCTAATCCCCCGCTGAAGAAAGATTGTGAGCAGAGGAAGCGGTATACCTGTACCGAGTCTCGGACGGGTGTCAGGACACTGTGTGCAGTGGCGGAGACCATCCTTCCTGCAGGACGACGAGGACGCTCACAAGTACGGAGGAGAGAGAGTGCCGGCTACCTAAACCCCGCTGGGCGCGACATACTGGCCGGACCGGAGGGTGCTCCCAGGAGGCGTAGAAGCGGCATCGCTCAGGAGGGCTCCCTGTCAGATACACGACCATAAGGACAACAGCATTGTGGACGGAGCTCAGATCGGAGCTCAGTAACGGGGACCGCAAGACCAAGAACACAGGGTTCCCTACTGTGCCCCTCCAGGGTCCGAGCCTAATATTTATTTTGCCCTCCAAGGTACTAATTTTGTTTGTACACCTCCTTCTCTTTTATTAACACTCTTCATAACTGCCTGCACCCTTCCTAAACTTGAATCCGTCCCCCCTTGTGTGTTTCCCATATCCCCCCCTCCCCATGATTTCCCTCCCTACTCTATGATCCCTTTAGCTATCCCCTTTTTCCTCTTCTCGGCACATAACTCCAAGACAGCGGAACGTGGGCTGTGACCGGCTATCTGCCACTCCGAGTGTAGCAAGCACAGAACAATAGGTGAAATGCTCGAAACCGACCTGTGAACAGTTTATGGACTGGCGGCATATTATCCTTACACCTGTCAGAGTGAATTATTCTACATACTGGGGAGGTTCTTTAATAGAAGAAAACCTCTGCAATTTCCCTTGTCCCCTTATTTTCCTCCACGTGCAGTACATGTTTTTCAGCCTACCCACGAGGCTGGGAAAGTATTACATGTGCTTGTAGTGACACCTTGTGGCTGAATTGAAAATAATTCTATTTAAAATCTAACTTGCAGGCTGCTGCCCTCATTTCACCATAACTGCTTGTTATATGTTTCACACTGAGGTTCCATTACACCTGATCCTGCTGCGGATCTGAATTTAATTTTTATTCTTATTTGATTTATTCATCTAATTATTGATTGATCTTATTTATTTTTTTATTTATTTTTTTATTTATTTATTTATTTATTTTTCCTCTCCCCTTCCCTTCTTACCACAAAATGCCATGATCCTTGCATATACTATTGAATTAAGTGACAGAGATATGCTGTTTATTTTGTAAGTGGCACCTGCTACGTTTCTTATTTACCATTCAATTGCTTGTACACGGCTCCCAGGGCAGGTGAGACCGCTGGTCTTTTAGCCTCCGGCTCTGTATATTTTTCAGGTACTTTTCTATGTGCAAGTTACCCATCTCGTGAGAATATGTAGTTAACATTTTGCTCGCAGGGTCTAACGTACACATCTCAGTAAGACTTATGTATGCTTTATAGCGGTTAACTTACCATTGCGGCTATCATTGGTCACATCTGCTCTGCTTCTAGTGCTGGTACACCGTGGTATGGACAAGTATTTGGCTAAAAACCAAAATCCATCCGCAGACATGCCTAGTTCCGCGGCTAAATCAGGCTACAAACGCCAAACCAACCAGAAAACAAATGCGTCTCAATCATCTTCTCCTCCTTCTCCATTATCAGGAGGAATTGAGGACACACATCCTGTCCATATGGCAATTCCGTCACCAGCGGATAATGCCAAAGAAGTAATTAACATGCTAATGCCCCTCATTGATAAAAAATTTGAGGATTTGCATGCGCGACTAGACACATCGCTAGCAAAGATAGAATCAAATACTGCTAGAATAGACACTTTAGAACAACGTACAAGCGATGCTGAGGACTCAGTTCACGCTTTGCAACAAGAGCTAGCGATTAAATCTCAAACTATACACACCATGGTCGAGAAACTCGATGACCTGGAAAACAGGAATAGGAGATGTAATTTACGTTTTATTGGCATTCCCGAAGAGGTTACTGACACACAATTGCAGGATTACGTTGGTAACCTTATCCCGTCTGCTCTGGGTCTGCTAGAATCTGACCTGCCACTGCCGGTGGAAAGGGCGCATAGGTTAGGTGCAGTTCGCAGGGATAGGGGTAATCAATCCAGGCCCACTATTGCTAAATTCTTAGACTACAGAGACAAAGAAAAAGTACTGCAGGCTTACCGTGCCGCCCCAGAGCTGCGAGTGGGAGGTCACAAAATTCTGGTGTTCCAAGACTTCTCAGCCTTGGTATCACAGAAACGTAAGGCATTTTCGGAGGTCTGTAGGTTTTTGGTGGACAAAAAGATAAGATTCGCTTTACTTTATCCAGCCAAATTGAAAGTAACTGAAAATGGCCGTACTCAGCTTTTTACTGACCCCCAACAGGCGAAGTCCCATTTCCTTAGACAGGGCCCCCCCTCGCCTGCCCGCTCTAATGCTAGTTCACGAGAATAAACAAGTCACACTCATATAACCCCTAATTATATTATCTTCTCGGGGGGGGTGGGGGGGGGGGGGCGCTCGGCCTAAGCCCACTTGGTGGCCGGACCCCTACAACTTTCGCTCATTTCTGTGCCACCATGCCAATGAATAGGGGGGCTCTGGGGGGGGGTGGAGGGCCGGACGCACTTCCCCCTTATATTAGGTCTTACCCAACACTGTATTATTCACCCAGACCCTGACTGAAGGTTAAGATTTTTCTTTTTGATCTTCTCTTTGTTCTTCATTAATGATGTTTTGTGGGCTTCTTATACCTGCATTGCAATGTTTGTTGTTTGTATTGTTTTTGTTTAAAAAAACGGAGCATTCCCTCCATTACGGTTGGGAATCCTCAGTTTGTTGATATGGGTCAATTAAACGACCCACGTTTAGTTATAGTTCTAAAAAATGGAAATGTATTACTTCACCTGAATTTATTGAATGTGATAGCCTGTTCTGTCTCCTCAGCAGTCTCCCGGGGTTGTGTAGCGGGGGGAGGGGGTCGGGACCTGAGCGCCAGAAACTTTGGGACCCCTGCTGTTCTACTCTTCGTGGGGGAACAGTTGCTCCCAAGGAAGGTTCGGGAAACATCGGGGCACCCCTTTCAGCTCTTCACCACCAATGATGGCGGATGATAATAGGCGCACGTCTGTGGGCCGGGAGACCGCCCACCGTTCTATACTATCTTGGAACGTGGGTGGACTTAACACCCCGATCAAGAGAAAAAAAGTACTAATTCACCTTCGTCGGAAAAAACCCTCTATCACCTTCCTCCAGGAAACTCACTGGAGGCTTGGTGATGAATCTACTTTGCGAGCCCCCTGGTTAGCGGAATGCATACAGGCTTCTCACTCCTCAAAGTCCAGGGGAGTGGCAATCTTGTTTCATAAACACTTGAGATACAAGATTCTACATACACTGGTGGACCCTGAGGGCCGCTATTTGATTCTTGATGTGGAAATTGAGGGTAAAAAATTTACCTTAGTGAATTTATATGCACCCAATGTGGCAACCGGGGAATTTTTACGTCACCTTACGCAGATCTTAGCCAGCAGAACCAATTACTCTTTAATAGTTGGAGGCGACTTCAACGCGGTTGATGACCACACACTGGATAAGTCATCTCCTGTCGCTAGACCGACCTCCCCATGTTGGCAATTTATACAGGAAATGAAGGAAATATTAGAACTGAGCGACCCATGGCGTTTACTAAATCAAACGGACAGGTCTTATAGTCACCTATCTAGGGTACACGGTACTATGTCCCGGATAGATTATATATTACTGGCCAATCACTTATTGGACCAGGTGAAAAGTACGGCATTGGACGATATCGTTATCTCGGACCATGCTATTATACGATTAGAGTTATATGTGGATTCCCAGGGGGGCGTGGACCGCCTTTGGCGTTTTCCGGATCACCTTTCCAATTCAGAAGATTTCAAGAAATTTCTATTACAGTCCTGGCACAACTTTGTAGATGACAATATAGAACATTGGGATGACACGGTGCTTTTTTGGGAAGCGTCGAAGGCGGTGTTACGAGGTCACATAATAGGTTATGTAGCAAAGTTGCGGAAAGATAGCTCAAGACAATATCATACTTTACACAACGCTATGTCCCACAGCTTCAACATCTATAAAGCCACTCCCTTAGAGGAACATCTGGAGAGATATGTCAGGGATAAAAAATTACTTGATGCCTTTTTGACGGCTCAAGCTCAACAACGCTTAGACTACACCAAATTTCATTATTATAAGTGGGGCAACAGAACTGGTAAACTCCTAGCTACTATGTCTAAACCGAGAAGGCAACGCTCCTTCATAGCAGCGTTGAGAGACAATTCCCAGAACAAGACCTACACAACGACAGCGGACATTTTAACACATTTAAGTGATTATTACACTGCCCTTTATAGTCCCGTATCTCCTCATGAAGAGTTACAGAGGGAATTTCTAAATATGGCGAATCTACCTCATCTCAGTACCGACCAACAGGAGGCGCTTGACGGGGACATCAGGGAAGAAGAAATACGGGAGGTTATTGCCTCTTTACAGCCGCACAAATCGCCTGGACCCGATGGATTCACAGGGGCATACTATAAATTGTTACAAAGGGAACTAACACCGACGTTACTAGAACTATTTAATAAAATCTACAGGGAGCACCCAAGCTACTCTTCCTTTTCACAAGCATACACGACACTAATCCCCAAACCAGATAGGGACTTAATGTCAGCCGACTCATACAGGCCCATTACTCTTTTAAACTCTGATTTTAAGATCTTTACGAAAATAATGGCCAATAGGTTACAATTGATTCTCCCTGACTTATTGACGGACCATCAATATGGCTTTGTTCGGGATCGCCAATCGGTTAAAGCCATCCGAACAGCCATAGCGGCCACAATTGCGTCAAGGAATTCACCCCTATCAGAACATATTCTCTTAAGCCTAGACACACACAAAGCTTTCGACACTGTGGCGTGGCATCATTTATTTAATGTGTTTGAGTGTAGGGGCTTCAGCGACAGGTTTGTGAACCTCATTAAATATCTATATACTGCCCCGAAAACATCGTTACTGGTTAATGGCAAACGAGGTAATCAAATAACCATGCAAAGGGGCACTAGGCAGGGCTGCCCATTGTCCCCTCTTCTTTTTAATTTGTCTATAGATCCCCTATTCCGAGTTCTCCAAGACTCAACGGTTTATAAGGGTATTCCTGTTGGAAACATGGAGATAAAATTATCTGCTTTTGCGGATGATGTCCTATTATATATAGGGAACCCTAGAGAGTCCTTAAGGGACACTCTGAGATTGTTAGATGATTTTGGTAAAATATCGGGCTTTCAAGTTAACCTTAACAAATCAGTGGGTTTATGTTTAAAAACTGGAATAAAAAGTCCAGGATGGGGCCGCCAACTTCCTATCAAATGGGCCCCCACATATATCACATATCTAGGCATCAAACTCTCTAAATACCCATCGGATTTGTATCGGCTAAATGTTAAAGCGGCGATCGACAACATAGCAAAGGAGTTGGAGGCTTGGAAGAGCTTGTTGCTCTCATACCTAGGACGGGCTAATTTAATTAAAATGTGCACATTCCCCAAACTGTTGTACATCCTGCAATCCCTCCCTGTACTGCTTAGCAGAGCTGACGTAGCATACATAACTAAACTGTTCAGACAATTCATATGGAAAGGTAAAAGACCGCGTATTGCAATGCACAAATTACAACAACCTAAAGCTAACGGAGGCATTAATTTTCCAAACGTCCAGAAATACAACCATGCTTCTTTATTGAGATTTTTAAAAGACTGGTTACATAATAGTGACACTTATGCTAATACACAGCTGGAGGCACAATTTGTGGGGTCCAGAAACCTAATATCTTTCCTTCACGGGGTGGAAGCGGAATTTGACCAAGAATTGAAAGATAACCCGCTTCTATGGACAATATATAGATTATGGCATACTCTTAGACGCGCTAGGAATTTAGGTGGGCACAAGTCCTTGTTCCTGACGTTCCTGGACAATCCGGAATTCCAACATGGGGAGGCGGTCTTTCCATTCACGCTATTCAATAAAGGGGGCCTGAAAAACATACGTCACATAATTGATGAGGGTAGAAGGAAGCCATTGACATTTACAGAGGCAAGGGAAATTTACCCATTTATCTCTGATTTCCCGTTAGCATTTTTTCAGATGCAACATTATGCAAGCTCAGTGATCAAATCTCTTTCGGGGGCGGATTTCACTAACGATTTAGATACTATGCTCTTGACTCTGCCTGCCACGAAACGAGCTATGTCCATACATTATAGAAAACTTACTACTCTACTCGACCATTCTGCATCACAATATGGGATGCAGAAATGGACATCTGATTTCCCTAGGCTTACATGTGAAATAATTTTAAATAGCCTGCTTCAATCCTGTAAATTATTGCCTTCGGCACAGTATCAAGAAATGTTCTATAATATCACCCATAGGACCTATTTCTCCCCATATAAGCAATATTTGGCAGGCATGACAAATTCGGATAGATGTCTCAAATGCCATACACCCGAATCCGATCTCATGCATTGCTTTTGGTCATGCCCGATTATCCGCCATTTCTGGCTGCAAGTACGGCAATATGCCATGGAAGAGCTGATTAATTTTATTCCCTTCACGGCGGAATGGGCAATTTTCGGAATTCTTCCGTCGGGGCAGAGAGTTACAAAGGGATGCAAACGGCTACTTTTGGCAATAAGTGCGGCCGCGAGAAAGGCCATTCTACAGGCCTGGATCCTTAAAGATCCTCCTACCTTACCTCTATTCAAAGGGAAGTTGCACCACCTATTTCAAATGCACTGGATAGAAACTACTATACAAAAAGAGAAATTGGTGGGGCAATTCTTTGAGTCTTGGGAAAGCTATATCACCACCCTTCCCGCTGATTTTCAAATTAGAATAAAAAATTCATTGAAAGAAACACTATGGTATGAGACTAGAGTGGCAGTTGATGACCCTCCCATAATAATAGCAAATTGACGACTAGTGGTGTTGCATGGTCCCGACCCCCTCATAACCCTATGGTATGGAGACTAGCAGGGAGTTGTTCTCTTTTCCCTAAATCTTTCTATGTATTTTCTTATTTTTATTCAGGGGTTCTATCGCTTATAATCTATTTACATTGAAGGACACTCAGCTATGTTATGATGTATGCATGCCTCTGTTAAAAACTACTTTTGATAATACACCGAAGACCTGGTGCTAATTGACATTGAGGTTTTTCTTACTTATTGTATTTGGCTATCTGCATGTACATATTTCATTATATTACTGAACCTGATACTTTTGTACTGTGAAGTGATGCATTGACAATAAAATGATTACGTTAAAAAAAAAAAAGAGTGAATATATATTCTTACATATATATATATTTTTACATATATATATATATATACATATATATATTTATTATTTCTTCTCAGTGTTTGCCTTTCACAAGCCTCACCAGTACTGTATGCCTAAATAAATGGTTCAGTTTCCCCATTTTACACAGTTTCCCCATTTTACACATTACGGCAGGCAAGTGTTCCCCTTTCACACATGATGGCAGGAAAGTGTCCCCATTTTACATATTATGGCAGGATAGTGCCCCCATTTTACATATGATGGCAGGCAAGTGTCCTTATTTTACACATGGCTGCTCTTCGGCAGCCTCTCCCTCAACTTTGCGGCGCTTGGTGGTTCCCCTGCAGCTTGGCTCCCCCTCCTGGCCTCCTCCCTCCTGCCGACTACCCAGCTCGGGGGGCGGAGTTTCGCGGAATGATGCGGGTACTCGGGAGGAGGGGGAATCACAAGAAGTGCCGCGGCGGGCGCCCCGTGCGTTTGCACAGCTCACCTGTCGCAAGAAATGGCACTGAGCTGGGGTGATATAAAGATCAGTGAGGTCACTCTGTCTCCTCTGAATCCTCCTGAGCTCCGTGTGTCTGTGGCTTCTGCTGCTGCTGCTGCAGGGTGAGGACTGTGCTCTGATTGGCTCTCTGAGTCAGTGAGAGCCAATCAGAGCTACCAGTGGGCCCTGTTGCTAAGCAGCAGCCTAGAGAGGGGAGGGGACTGACTGAGCAGGCTCATGTCTGAAGCAGAGAGAGTGTAAGACAGCCTCCAACGAACTTAGGAAGTTTCCCTGATACAGACACAGCAGCAAGGGGAGGCATAGCTATTGGGAATTAGAAAAAAAACAAGCACCATCGGAAGACCATCAAATGACTCATTTGATGGTGAAAAACATCGGGAGGGCACCATTAAATGCTAAAAACACTACCATCAAAACAAAAACATTGATGGTTCGGAAACATCGACCATCGATGTCCATCCGTACACCAATGTCCTATGACATCACCAATGTCTTATGACATCACAATAGCTCCCCCACTTCAGGAGACACACAGGCTGAGGAGACTCATTTCCTATTGGAAAGCCGACTTATCAGGAAGCAAACCAAAGGAGACTAATATTATTATTATTATCTGTTATTTTCTTCTGTGCGGCCAGATACCATGGCAGCACAGCGCAGTGTGCTACTGCTCTGCATCCTGTACCTTCTCTGTGGTGCAGAGCTGTGTAGTAGCTGCTTCACCTGTCTGAGGACAGCTACGGAAAGGGCAAGCATTTGCCGATATGCACAATCTATAGAGAAGATGGACGGCGTCGAGTGCCTGGAAAAGATACGGAAAGGGTTTAAACCTTTGGAAAACATCCCACTACCGTTTACAGAGATGAGCAAGATTAGAGAGCATCTGGGAGGCTTTAATATAACAGTCAGAGAGATCAGACCATCGCTCTCTGCAAAGGACTGGACAGCGGCATTTGGGCTAATGATAAAGGATTACATCAAGGATGTAAAATCGATGGCAGCCAGGAACCCAGCTGAGAAATGTGTACCCAGGTGCGGGATACAGAAAGCAGCACGGGTGTTTCGGTGTGATGAGTGCACAGTGCAGGACTGCAATGCAGCTACAGAGTGTTTCCCTGGAGGACATCTATGTGAAGGAGCGCGAACTGACCAACATTTTGTGCGTTACACCTTTCACCCTTCCCAGCACAATAACAGTAACATGGATGCTGGCCCGGAACCTCAGGGTGGCGGACATCAGTTATTGTAAAGCCATATATATGGGGGAAGATCTGCACATCCTGATTAATCCCACTCGTAAATACCACGAGGGAACGTACGCCTGTCAGGTTAGGGATGCGGACGACGATGTGATAGCGGAGATGTTTTATTTCCTGAATATCACCCGGAGTAAAGCAATTGAATACTCTGAGCTGGAGGATGCTTTCAACGAGGTCGTGAATGCAGACGTCAGTCCAGAGGATTTTAGCAGCATTGCACACGCTAAACCGCCGCCCTCTGGGAGTGTATCTTAGCAGTAGTGGGAACGAAAGATTAACAGAATTGCGAATAGAAATTTCTTAGCAGTTTCTGAGTAGCTCCAGACTTACTCAGCCATTGCGACCAGCTCAGTCCTTTTCGTTTCCAGCGGTTGCCCAACCACTCCCCCGCTTCTCCAGCCACTCCTGCGTTTTACAACTCGAACGCCTGCGTTTTTTCCGCACACTCCCATAAAACGGCCAGTTTCCGGCCAGAAACACCCACTTCCTGTCAATCACACTCCGATCAGCACAGCGATGAAAACGTTTCGTTATGCTGTGAGTAAAATAACTAACTTTTGTGTAAAATAACTAAGCGCATGCGCTCTGCGAACCTTGCGCATGCGCAGTAAGCGACTAATCGCAGTATAGTGAAAATCGGCAACGAGCGAACAACTCGAAATGATCCCCCATAGACTAGTTTGGACCAGACTTTCTGTCAGGAGTAATGTTTTGTTATATGGTTTACAGGTCCTTTGTGGTGCTGAAGCCTAGAGCTCAATGTAAACATATTCCACAGCGCTTTACAGAGAATATTTGCCCATTCAAATCAGTCCCTGCCCCAGTGGAGCTTACAATCTATATTCCCTATCACATGTACACACTGACACATTCACGCTAGGGTTAATTTTTGTTGGGAGCCAATTAACCTACCAGTATATTTTTGGATTGTGGGAGGAAACCGGAGCACCTGGAGAAAACCCACACAAATATGGGGAGAATATACAAACTCCACACAGTTAGAGCCATGGTGGGAATCAAACCCATTACCTCAGTGCTGTGAGGCAGTAATGCTTACCATTACACCATCCGTACTGCCCATACTGTATGAAGCCCTTTGTGCATTGTGCTTCCAGAGCTAGACTTTAGTAAAGAGAGCTTACCACAGACAAAATGGCTAAAGACAATACAAGTTGGTGTCAACTTGCCATTAATTTAATTTCTCATCAAAGGCATATACAGTAAACCATTTGATATGCAGTCCCGTCTGAATGATATATTACAAACTGTTCTCTGACTAGAACAAATTAGAGATGGAAAACCGATTTTTGCACAGCTGATCAGTCATAACTACCCTATCAAAAACAAATACATACATAAAATAAAAATTTACATTTGTCATATAGACCAGTATTAAATGTAAGAGTGCATAACAGCTTTTCAAAACCCATAAGATTCCGTGTGGATAGTTTGCATGACATTTACTTTTTACTAAACCAGAATGGATTATGCATTAAAATAGATCTCCAGAATGCTTTCCTTCCTATTTCCATATATCTATACAACAGTAGGTTACAATTTTTATTGGAAAATGCTTTTATTTCAGTGTCCTGTCATGTTATTTTGCTTCTCAAATACACCTTATATTTTACCTATTGGAACAATAGTAGTCACCACATTTCTCCAACCATATGGAGTCTAAAGAGTGGTATACGTAAACAATTTGCTAAAATCATACACCACAGGAACTTAACAGTATCTTTCATAATAGAATTGGTCTTTATCATAAACTGCCAATATAGAGCAGTCAACAGAGCAGCGGCATCTACAGGCAAGATCCCTAAGGTTGAATCATGATAAAGCACCCTTTCTTTCCAGTACATGCTTTGAATTATGGAACCTGCCTCCTCCAAAGAAATGGGGAGCAGTAGAGAGATTGGTTCTGACTTTCTTGTCAAAGCCAACAATTTCTCTCAATTATTTACCGGCACTAACCGGGACAAAGGTAGATCTCTCTCACACGTTTTGTCTCCTATGCAGGTACTCACTAGCTCTCCTCAGGTTTTCATAAATCCTGTCACTGCTAGTCAAGCATACCTAGCTTCCCATGTCATATGGGAGTTAAAAGAGTGAATATATATTTTTACATATATATATATTTTTACATATATATATATATATATATATTTATTATTTCTTCTCAGTGTTTGCCTTTCACAAGCCTCACCAGTACTGTATGCCTAAATAAATGGTTCAGTCAAGTTCAGATCTAAATGTGGAGATATTACTCTTTGTTCCAACACACATGATATTCACCCTCAGGTGTTCTTGTTATTAAGATTGCTACCAGTAAGCTTTGAAAAATCTGATTCAGTGAGTGTTAGCCCCGCCCAGCTGCTAGTGTGCATGTGACCTGTGCACAACCTAGCCTGCTGGGCAAGTGCACCTTCACTGTTAGTGTCGGTAGGTTAGTGATTTAAAAATTTCACTTCCCTGCCTTGACCTTGCACCAACAGATCACGGCGAGCACAGGATAAAAAAGAAAAAATATATATTATGCCATACACCTCAATGCCCTTGATACATTAAATCCCCATTACGGCAGCCAAGTGTCCCCATTTTACACAGTATGGCAGGCAAGAGTCCCCATTTTCCACAATACGGCAGCCAAGAGTCCCCATTTTCCACAATACAGCAGGCAAGAGTCCCCATTTTCCACAATACGGCAGGCGAATGTCCCCATTTTCCACATTACAACAAGCAAGTGTCCCCATTTTCCACATTACGGCAAGCAAGTGTCCCCATTTTACACAATACGGCAGGCAAGTGTCCCCATTTTACACAATACGGCAGGCAAGTGTCCCCATTTTACACAATACGGCAGGCAAGTGTCCCCATTTCACACAATACGGCAGGCGTCCCCATTTTCCACATTACGTCAGGCGTTCCCATTTTACACAATATGGCAGGCAAGGGTCCCCATTTTACACATTACGGCAAGCAAGTGTCCCCATTTTCCACATTACGGCAAGCAAGTGTCCCCATTTTCCACAAAAGGGCAGGCAAGTGTCCCTTTTTTACACAATACGGCAGGCAAGTGTCCCCATTTCACACAATACGGCAGGTAAGTGTCCCCATTTCACACAATACGGCAGGTGTCCCCATTTTCCACATTACGTCAGGCGTCCCCATTTTACACAATATGGCAGGCAAGGGTCCCCATTTTACACATTACGACAGGCCAGAGTCCCCACTTTACACATTACGGCAGGCCAGAGTCCCCATTTTACACATTATGGCAGGCCAGAGTCCCCATTTTACACATTACGGCAGGCAAGAGTCCCCATTTTACACATTACGGCAGGCAAGTGTCCCCATTTCACACATTACGGCAGGCGAGAGTCCCCTTTTACACATTACGGCAGACAAGAGTCTCCATTTTACACATTACGGCAGGCCAGAGTCCCCATTTTACACATTACGGCAGGCAAGAGTCCCCATTTTACACATTACGGCAGGCCAGAGTCCCCATTTTACACATTATGGCAGGCCAGTTTCCCCATTTTACACATTACGGCAGGCAAGTGTTCCCATTTCACACATGATGGCAGGAAAGTGTCCCCATTTTACATATTATGGCAGGATAGTGCCCCCATTTTACATATGATGGCAGGCAAGTGTCCGTATTTTACACATGGTGGCGGTGGGGAGAGAAAGAGAGAGGGAGAGGCTGACTTCCTCCCGCTCTTCGGCAGCCTCAACTTTGCGGCGCTTGGTGGTTCCCCTGCAGCTTGGCTCCCCCTCCTGGCCTCCTCCCTCCTGCCGACTACCCAGCTCGGGGGGCGGAGTTTTGCGGAATGATGCGGTTGCGTCGTGACATCACGACGCACCCACGTCATTTTGCAAAACTCCATTCCTGAGCTGGGTACTCGGGAGGAGGGGGAATCACAAGAAGTGACGCGGCGGGCGCCCCGTGCGTTTGCACAGCTCACCTGTCGCAAGAAATGGCACTGAGCTGGGGTGATATAAAGATCAGTGAGGTCACTCTGTCTCCTCTGAATCCTCCTGAGCTCCGTGTGTCTGTGGCTTCTGCTGCTGCTGCTGCAGGGTGAGGACTGTGCTCTGATTGGCTCTCTGAGTCAGTGAGAGCCAATCAGAGCTACCAGTGGGCCCTGTTGCTAAGCAGCAGCCTAGAGAGGGGAGGGGACTGACTGAGCAGGCTCATGTCTGAAGCAGAGAGAGTGTAAGACAGCCTCCAACGAACTTAGGAAGTTTCCCTGATACAGACACAGCAGCAAGGGGAGGCATAGCTATTGGGAATTAGAAAAAAACAAGCACCATCGGAAGACCATCAAATGACTCATTCGATGGTGAAAAACATCGGGAGGGCACCATTAAATGCTAAAAACACTACCATCAAAACAAAAACATTGATGGTTCGGAAACATCGACCATCGATGTCCATCCGTACACCAATGTCCTATGACATCACCAATGTCTTATGACATCACAATAGCTCCCCCACTTCAGGAGACACACAGGCTGAGGAGACTCATTTCCTATTGGAAAGCCGACTTATCAGGAAGCAAACAAAGGAGACTAATATTATTATTATTATTATTATTATTATCTGTTATTTTCTTCTGTGCGGCCAGATACCATGGCAGCACAGCGCAGTGTGCTACTGCTCTGCATCCTGTACCTTCTCTGTGGTGCAGAGCTGTGTAGTAGCTGCTTCACCTGTCTGAGGACAGCTACGGAAAGGGCAAGCATTTGCCGATATGCACAATCTATAGAGAAGATGGACGGCGTCGAGTGCCTGGAAAAGATACGGAAAGGGTTTAAACCTTTGGAAAACATCCCACTACCGTTTACAGAGATGAGCAAGATTAGAGAGCATCTGGGAGGCTTTAATATAACAGTCAGAGAGATCAGACCATCGCTCTCTGCAAAGGACTGGACAGCGGCATTTGGGCTAATGATAAAGGATTACATCAAGGATGTAAAATCGATGGCAGCCAGGAACCCAGCTGAGAAATGTGTACCCAGGTGCGGGATACAGAAAGCAGCACGGGTGTTTCGGTGTGATGAGTGCACAGTGCAGGACTGCAATGCAGCTACAGAGTGTTTCCCTGGAGGACATCTATGTGAAGGAGCGCGACCTGACCAACATTTTGTGCGTTACACCTTTCACCCTTCCCAGCACAATAACAGTAACATGGATGCTGGCCCGGAACCTCAGGGTGGCGGACATCAGTTATTGTAAAACCATATATATGGGGGAAGATCTGCACATCCTGATTAATCCCACTCGTAAATACCACGAGGGAACGTACGCCTGTCAGGTTAGGGATGCGGACGACGATGTGATAGCGGAGATGTTTTATTTCCTGAATATCACCCGGAGTAAAGCAATCGAATACTCTGAGCTGGAGGATGCTTTCAACGAGGTCGTGAATGCAGACGTCAGTCCAGAGGATTTTAGCAGCATTGCACACGCTAAACCGCCGCCCTCTGGGAGTGTATCTTAGCAGTAGTGGGAACGAAAGATTAACAGAATTGCGAATAGAAATTTCTTAGCAGTTTCTGAGTAGCTCCAGACTTACTCAGCCATTGCGACCAGCTCAGTCCTTTTCGTTTCCAGCGTTTGCCCAACCACTCCCCCGCTTCTCCAGCCACTCCTGCATTTTACAACTCGAACGCCTGCGTTTTTTCCGCACACTCCCATAAAACGGCCAGTTTCCGGCCAGAAACACCCACTTCCTGTCAATCACACTCCGATCAGCACAGCGATGAAAACGTTTCGTTATGCTGTGAGTAAAATAACTAACTTTTGTGTAAAATAACTAAGCGCATGCGCTCTGCGAACCTTGCGCATGCGCAGTAAGCGACTAATCGCAGTATAGTGAAAATCGGCAACGAGCGAACAACTCGAAATGATCCCCCATAGACTAGTTTGGACCAGACTTTCTGTCAGGAGTAATGTTTTGTTATATGGTTCACAGGTCCTTTGTGGTGCTGAAGCCTAGAGCTCAATGTAAACATATTCCACAGCGCTTTACAGAGAATATTTGCCCATTCAAATCAGTCCCTGCCCCAGTGGAGCTTACAATCTATATTCCCTATCACATGTACACACTGACACATTCACGCTAGGGTTAATTTTTGTTGGGAGCCAATTAACCTACCAGTATATTTTTGGATTGTGGGAGGAAACCGGAGCACCTGGAGAAAACCCACACAAATATGGGGAGAATATACAAACTCCACACAGTTAGAGCCATTGTGGGAATCAAACCCATTACCTCAGTGCTGTGAGGCAGTAATGCTAACCATTACACCATCCGTACTGCCCATACTGTATAAAGCCCTTTGTGCATTGTGCTTCCAGAGCTAGACTTTAGTAAAGAGAGCTTACCACAGACAAAATGGCTAAAGACAATACAAGTTGGTGTCAACTTGCCATTAATTTAATTTCTCATCAAAGGCATATACAGTAAACCATTTGATATGCAGTCCCGTCTGAATGATATATTACAAACTGTTCTCTGACTAGAACAAATTAGAGATGGAAAACCCATTTTTGCACAGCTGATCAGTCATAACTACCCTATCAAAAACAAATACATACATAAAATAAAAATTTACATTTGTCATATAGACCAGTATTAAATGTAAGAGTGCATAACAGCTTTTCAAAACCCATAAGATTCCGTGTGGATAGTTTGCATGACATTTACTTTTTACTAAACCAGAATGGATTATGCATTAAAATAGATCTCCAGAATGCTTTCCTTCCTATTTCCATATATCTATACAACAGTAGGTTACAATTTTTATTGGAAAATGCTTTTATTTCAGTGTCCTGTCATGTTATTTTGCTTCTCAAATACACCTTATATTTTACCTATTGGAACAATAGTAGTCACCACATTTCTCCAACCATATGGAGTCTAAAGAGTGGTATACGTAAACAATTTGCAAAAATCATACACCACAGGAACTTAACAGTATCTTTCATAATAGAATTGGTCTTTATCATAAACTGCCAATATAGAGCAGTCAACAGAGCAGCGGCATCTACAGGCAAGATCCCTAAGGTTGAATCATGATAAAGCACCCTTTGTTTCCAGTACATGCTTTGAATTATGGAACCTGCCTCCTCCAAAGAAATGGGGAGCAGTAGAGAGATTGGTTCTGACTTTCTTGTCAAAGCCAACAATTTCTCTCAATTATTTACCGGCACTAACCGGGACAAAGGTAGATCTCTCTCACACGTTTTGTCTCCTATGCAGGTACTCACTAGCTCTTTTCAGGTTTTCATAAAAACCTGTCACTGCTAGTCAAGCATACCTAGCTTCCCATGTCATATGGGAGTTAAAAGAGTGAATATATATTTTTACATATATATATATATATATATATATATATATATATATATATTTATTATTTCTTCTCAGTGTTTGCCTTTCACAAGCCTCACCAGTACTGTATGCCTAAATAAATGGTTCAGTCAAGTTCAGCTCTAAATGTGGAGATATTACTCTTTGTTCCAACACACATGATATTCACCCTCAGGTGTTCTTGTTATTAAGATTGCTACCAGTAAGCTTTGAAAAATCTGATTCAGTGAGTGTTAGCCCCGTCCAGCTGCTAGTGTGCATGTGACCTGTGCACAACCTAGCCTGCTGGGCAAGTGCACCTTCACTGTTAGTGTCGGTAGGTTAGTGATTTAAACATTTCACTTCCCTGCCTTGACCTTGCACCAACAGATCACGGCGAGCAAAGGAAAAAAAAGAAAAAATATATATTATGCCATACACCGCAATGCCCTTGATACATTAAATCCCCATTACGGCAGCCAAGTGTCCCCATTTTACACAGTATGGCAGGCAAGAGTCCCCATTTTCCACAATACGGCAGCCAAGAGTCCCCATTTTCCACAATACGGCAGGCAAGAGTCCCCATTTTCCACAATACGGCAGGCGAGTGTCCCCATTTTCAACATTACAGCAAGCAAGTGTCCCCATTTTCCACATTACGGCAAGCAAGTGTCCCCATTTTCCACAATACGGCAGGCAAGTGTCCCCATTTTACACAATACGGCAGGCAAGTGTCCCCATTTTACACAATACGGCAGGCAAGTGTCCCCATTTCACACAATACGGCAGGCGTCCCCATTTTCCACATTACGTCAGGCGTCCCCATTTTACACAATATGGCAGGCAAGGGTCCCCATTTTACACATTACGACAGGCCAGAGTCCCCACTTTACACATTACGGCAGGCCAGAGTCCCCATTTTACACATTATGGCAGGCCAGAGTCCCCATTTTACACATTACGGCAGGCAAGAGTCCCCATTTTACACATTACGGCAGGAAAGTGTCCCCATTTTACATATTATGGCAGGAAAGTGCCCCCATTTTACACATGATGGCAGGCAAGTGTCCTTATTTTACACATGGTGGCGGTGGGGAGAGAAAGAGAGAGGGAGAGGCTGACTTCCTCCCGCTCTTCGGCAGCCTCTCCCTCAACTTTGCGGCGCTTGGTGGTTCCCCTGCAGCTTGACTCCCCCTCCTGGCCTTCTCCCTCCTGCCGACTACCCAGCTCGGGGGGCGGAGTTTCACGGAATGATGCGAGTGCGTCGTGACATCACGACGCACCCACGTCATTTTGCAAAACTCCATTCCTGAGCTGGGTACTCGGGAGGAGGGGGAATCACAAGAAGTGCCGCGGCGGGTGCCCCGTGCGTTTGCACAGCTCACCTGTCGCAAGAAATGGCACTGAGCTGGGGTGATATAAAGATCAGTGAGGTCACTCTGTCTCCTCTGATTCCTCCTGAGCTCCGTGTGTCTGTGGCTTCTGCTGCTGCTGCTGCAGGGTGAGGTCTGTGCTCTGATTGGCTTTCTGAGTCAGTGAGAGCCAATCAGAGCTACCAGTGGGCCCTGTTGCTAAGCAGCAGCCTAGAGAGGGGAGGGGACTGACTGAGCAGGCTCATGTCTGAAGCAGAGAGAGTGTAAGACAGCCTCCAACGAACTTAGGAAGTTTCCCTGATACAGACACAGCAGCAAGGGGAGGCATAGCTATTGGGAATTAGAAAAACAAGCACCATCGGAAGACCATCGAATGACTATCATTCGATGGTGAAAAACATCGGGAGGGCACCATTAAATGCTAAAAACACTACCATCAAAACAAAAACATTGATGGTTCGGAAACATCGACCACCGTACACCAATGTCCTATGACATCACCAATGTCTTATGACATCACAATAGCTCCCCCACTTCAGGAGACACACAGGCTGAGGAGACTCATTTCCTATTGGAAAGCCGACTTATCAGGAAGCAAACCAAAGGAGACTAATATTATTATTATTATCTGTTATTTTCTTCTATGCGGCCAGATACCATGGCAGCACAGCGCAGTGTGCTATTGCTCTGCATCCTGTACCTTCTCTGTGGTGCAGAGCTGTGTAGTAGCTGCTTCACCTGTCTAAGGACAGCTACGGAAAGGGCAAGCATTTGCCGATATGCACAATCTATAGAGAAGATGGACGGCGTCGAGTGCCTGGAAAAGATACGGAAAGGGTTCAAACCTTTGGAAAACATCCCACTACCGTTTACAGAGATGAGCAAGATTAGAGAGCATCTGGGAGGCTTTAATATAACAGTCAGAGAGATCAGACCATCGCTCTCTGCAAAGGACTGGACAGCGGCATTTGGGCTAATGATAAAGGATTACATCAAGGATGTGAAATCGATGGCAGCCAGGAACCCAGCTGAGAAATGTGTACCCAGGTGCGGGATACAGAAAGCGGCACGGGGGTTTCGGTGTGATGAGTGCACAGTGCAGGACTGCAATGCAGCTACAGAGTGTCCCCTGGAGGACAACTATGCGAAGGAGCGCGAACTGACCAACATTTTGTGCGTTCCACCTTTCACCCTTCCCAGCACAATAACGGTAACATGGATGCTGGCCCGGAACCTCAGGATGGCGGACATCAGTTATTGTAAAACCATATATATGGGGGAAGATCTGCACATCCTGATTAATCCCACGCGTAAATACCACGAGGGAACGTACGCCTGTCAGGTTAGGGATGCGGACGACGATGTGATAGCGGAGATGTTTTATTTCCTGAATATCACCCGGAGTAAAGCAATCGAATACTCTGAGCTGGAGGATGCTTTCAACGAGGTTGTGAATGCAGACGTCAGTCCAGAGGAGGATCCGGAGCCACCGCCGGAACGCACCAGTATTGAGGATATGATCAAGCATAAGATACTAACTGTAACGAAACCAGATGGACTTGGACTGAGAACCTTTATATTCATCACTCGTTTCTCTCAGTATAATGGCCCTCATTCCGAGTTGATCGGTCGCAAGGCGAATTTAGCAGAGTTACACACGCTAAGCCGCCGCCTACTGGGAGTGTATCTTAGCATCTTAAAATTGCGACCGATGTATTCGCAATATTGCGATCACAAACTACTTAGCAGTTTTAGAGTAGCTCCACACTTACTCTGCCTGTGCGATCAGTTCAGTGCTTGTCGTTCCTGGTTTGACGTCACAAACACACCCTGCGTTCGGCCACCCACTCCCCCGTTTCTCCGGCCACTCCTGCGTTTTTTCCGGAAACGGTAGCGTTTTCATCCACACGCCCATAAAACGCCGTGTTTCCGCCCAGTAACACCCATTTCCTGTCAATCACATTACGATCGCCGGAGCGATGAAAAAGCCGTGAGTAAAAATACTATCTTCATAGCAAAGATACTTGGCGCAGTCGCAGTGCGAATATTGCGCATGCGCACTAAGCGGAATTTCACTGCGATGCGATGAAAAATACAGAGCGAACGACTCGGAATGAGGGCCAATGTACTTTTTAATCCTTGGCCCAGTCTAGGTATATACACCAGAGCCTAGGTGTATCATGTATACTGTTATTTGATGTTATTAGGTATTTATTGTCCTCGCTATTACCTGCAATATGGTATGTATTGGAGATATAAAGACAATTGCCATACTGTGTGACTATAGCAGGACAGGCCATAGTGTGTGACATGAGGAAAGCCAGGCAGCTGTGCTAGTTCATTACCATTTGTATCACATATGTGAGTCCATTGTGTGAGGTGTGATAGGTGTTGCTGGTAATGTAATCAGAACAATGACTGAGTGACTGGTAAGATAGCTAGCTGCCAGCCCAAGTTATGTATCTAGGTCATCAGGTCATCTGGGAGGTAATTAGGTTAGAACTCCCAGAGGATGTACAATGGCTCTCCACAGCACTATACTGGCTGAAATAGCCTTGGGATATCCTGACCCAACCTCCTGAGTAGACTGTTTGGCACCAGAGGGGATCTGCCAGTCAGGTATATAAGGAGAGCAGGTCTCAATGGAAGAGAGTCTATTGTGGTGGATCCTGTGAATCAGACATCAGCAGGAAACACTCTGAGCTGGGCATCGTTGTGCCACCAGAGGAAACCCTACCAAGACAGGGTCAGTGTGAGCCAGTACCCCAGGCTGGGGGACACAGGACTGTCTAGCAAGAGGTAGTGGTAAGGATACAGATTACTTCTATTGCTACTTATGGATGCTGACTGCAAGAGGCTGCTGGAGGATATGTGCTACCAATTACCCTGTAACATGTGACTATTTTATGGTGTTGTGCTGTCATAATAAAGACTTATTTTTTATATATTCTGATCTGCCCAAGTGAATTGAATCCCACAGAGGGTAACCACCATCCCAGTGAAGCGTGGTTTCCTCACAATTGGCGGCAGCAGTGGGATCACTCGGTCCGGTATCACAAGAACCGGGAGGCTGCGAGGAATGCAAGCGTTTGCAGTCCAAGAGCCTTGCAGGGACAGCACAACACGGGAAACACGGGTGGTCTTCTGTTTGCCGGCGGTCGGGCTCCCGGCGCTCAGTATACCGGCGCCGGGAGCCCGACAGCCGGAATACCGACAATTATTTTCCCTCGTGGGGGTCCACGACCCCCATAGAGGGAGAATAAAATAGTGTGGCGCGCGTAGCGCGCCACCGTGCCCGTAGCGTGGCGAGCGCAGCGAGCCCGCAAGGGGCTCATTTGCGCTCGCCAAGCTGTCGGTAAGCCGGCGGTCGGGCTCCCGGCGCCGGGATGCTGGTCGCCGGGAGCCCGACCGCCGGCCAGCCATAGTGAACCAGGGAAACACAGCACTCAGAGAAAGCCAGTCAGAGGACTTATAAGAAACGTGAGCCATGAAGAGATACAGCTCCCTAAACCTGAAGCGGATCCAGGAAATATGCCGGGCAAGGAAAATTTCTACTACCCGTGATGACTCCAGGACACAGCTAGTGGGAAAACTACACCAATGGGACATGTCCCTACTCGATGAGGCAATCGGTATGAAAACAGTGGAGGTCCCAGCAATAGAATTCTCTTTAGTTGGGACTCATGTAGCAGAGATTCTGGATGCCAGGCAATCAGGTGTGGACAAGGAGCAACCCCGTATGTTGGTACTGAGTGATGGAGCCATGCTATTTGCAAAACCATCTGAGGTGAGCGTTATTAAGGAAAGGCAGGAGAACTTCCCAGAAGTGGTGGGGGAATGGTCCAAGGAAACTGGGGTCAGTTACTACACCACCTCACTTCCTGAGGAGCAGACGCCACTGGAGTCCACAGACCTGGCACTACTCTTTCAGGAACAGCCAGTAAAGATTCCTGAGATCGCAGCTACCGTGCAGACCAAACCCACCACAGGCCAGTCAGCAGTGCGCAGTGGAAGCTGTGACTACGATCAGCTTTGCCGAGAGCTGCAGGAAGTTCTGAGTCGGTGGATCTTGAAAATAAGAATTTACTTACCGATAATTCTATTTCTCGGAGTCCGTAGTGGATGCTGGGGTTCCTGAAAGGACCATGGGGAATAGCGGCTCCGCAGGAGACAGGGCACAAAAAGTAAAGCTTTAGGATCAGGTGGTGTGCACTGGCTCCTCCCCCTATGACCCTCCTCCAAGCCAGTTAGGTACTGTGCCCGGACGAGCGTACACAATAAGGGAGGAATTTTGAATCCCGGGTAAGACTCATACCAGCCACACCAATCACACCGTACAACTTGTGATCTAAACCCAGTTAACAGTATGATAACAGCGGAGCCTCTGAAAAGATGGCTCACAACAATAATAACCCGATTTTTGTAACTATGTACAAGTATTGCAGATAATCCGCACTTGGGATGGGCGCCCAGCATCCACTACGGACTCCGAGAAATAGAATTATCGGTAAGTAAATTCTTATTTTCTCTATCGTCCTAGTGGATGCTGGGGTTCCTGAAAGGACCATGGGGATTATACCAAAGCTCCCAAACGGGCGGGAGAGTGCGGATGACTCTGCAGCACCGAATGAGAGAACTCCAGGTCCTCTTTTGCCAGGATATCAAATTTGTAGAATTTTACAAACGTGTTCTCCCCTGACCACGTAGCTGCTCGGCAGAGTTGTAATGCCGAGACCTCTCGGGCAGCCGCCCAAGATGAGCCCACCTTCCTTGTGGAATGGGCCTTAACCGATTTAGACTGTGGCAGGCCTGCCTCAGAATGTGCAAGTTGAATTGTGTTACAAATCCAACGAGCAATCGCCTGCTTAGAAGCAGGCGCACCCAACTTGTTGGGTGCATACAGTATAAACAGCGAGTCAGATTTTCTGACTCCAGCTGTCCTGGAACATATTTTCAGGGCCCTGACAACTCCTAGCAACTTGGAGTCCTCCAAGTCCCTAGTAGGTGCAAGGCACCACAATAAGCTGGTTCAGGTGAAACACTGACACCACCTTAGGGAGAGAACTGGGGACGAGTCCGCAGCTCTGCCCTGTCCGAATGGACAAACAGATATGGGCTTTTTTGAGAAAAAACCACCAATTTGACACTCGCCTGGTCCAGGCCAGGGCCAAGAGCATGGTCACTTTTTATGTGAGATGCTTCAAATCCACATATTTGACTGGTTTTAAACCAATGTGATTTGAGGAATCCCAGAACTACGTTGAGATCCCACAGTGCCACTGGAGGCACAAAAAAGGGGTTTGTATATGCAATACTCCCTTGACAAACTTCTGGACTTCAGGAACTGAAGCCAATTCTTTCTGGAAGAAAATTTACAGGGCCGAATTTGAACCTTAATGGACCCCAATTTGAGGCCCATAGACACTCCTGTTTTCAGGAAATGCAGGAAACGACCGAGTTGAAATTTCTTTGTGGGGCCTTCCTGGCCTCACACCACGCAACATATTTTCGCCACACGTGGTGATAATGTTGTGCGGTCACCTCCTTTCTGGCTTTGACCAGGGTAGGAATGACCTCTTCCGGAATGCCTTTTTTCCCTTAGGATCCGGCTTTCCATCGCCATGCCGACAAACGCAGCTGCGGTAAGTCTTGGAACAGACATGGTACTTGCTGAAGCAAGTCCCTTCTTAGCGGCAGAGGCCATAAGACCTCTGTAAGCATCTCTTGAAGTTCCGGGTACCAAGTCCTTCTTGGCCAATCCGGAGCCATGAGTATAGTTCTTACTCCTCTACGTCTTATAATTCTCAGCACCTTAGGTATGAGAAGCAGAGGAGGGAACACATACACCGACTGGTACACCCACGGTGTTACCAGAACGTCCACATCTATTGCCTGAGGGTCTCTTGACCTGGCGCAATACCTGTCCCGTTTTTTGTTCAGACGGGACGCCATCATGTCCACCTTTGGTATTTCCCAACGGTTTACAATCATGTGGAAAAAACTTCTCAATGAAGTTTCCACTCTCCCGGGTGGAGGTCGTGCTGAGGAAGTCTGCTTCCCAGTTTCCATTCCCGGGATGAAAAACTGCTGACAGTGTTATCACATGATTTTCCGCCCAGCGAAAAGTCCTTGCAGTTTCTGCCATTGCCCTCCTGCTTCTTGTGTCGCCCTGTCTGTTTACGTGGGCGACTGCCGTGATGTTTTTCCCACTGGATCAATACCGGCTGACCTTGAAGCAGAGGTCTTGCTAAGCTTAGAGCATTATAAATTTACCCTTAGCTCCAGTATATTTATGTGGAGAAAAGTCTCCATACTTGATCACACTCCCTGGAAATTTTTTCCTTGTGTGACTGCTCCCCAGCCTCTCAGGCTGGGCTCCGTGGTTACCAGCATCCAATCCTGAATGCCGAATCTGCTGCCCTCTAGAAGATGAGCACTCTATAACCACCACAGGAGAGACACCCTTGTCCTTGGATATTGGGTTATCCGCTGATGCATCTGAAGATGCGATCCGGACCATTTGTCCAGCAGATCCCACTGAAAAGTTCTTACGTGAAATCTGCCGAATGGAATTGCTTCGTAGGAAGCCACCATTTTTACCAGGACCCTTGTGCAATGATGCACTGTTTTTAGGAGGTTCCTGACTTGCTCGGATAACTCCCTGGCTTTCTCTTCCGGGAGAAACACCTTTTTCTGGACTGTGTCCAGAATCATCCCTAGGCACAGCAGACGTGTCGTCGGGATCAGCTGCGATTTTGGAATATTTAGAATCCACCCGTGCTGATTGTAGCAGTATCCGAGATAGTGCTACTCCGACCTCCAACTGTTCCCTGGACTATGCCCCTATCAGGAGATCGTCCAAGTAAGGGATAATTAAGACGCCTTTTCTTCGAAGAAGAATCATCAATTCGGCCATTACCTTGGTAAAGACCCCAGGGTGCCGTGGACAATCCAAACGGCAGCGTCTGAAACTGATAGTGACAGTTCTGCACCACGAACCTGAGGTACCCTTAGTGAGAAGGGCAAATTTGGGACATAGAGGTAAGCATCCCTGATGTCCCGGGACACTATATAGTCCCCTTATTCCTGGTTCGTTATCACTGCTCTGAGTGACTTCATCTTAATTTGAACCTTTGTAAGTGTTCAAAAAAATTTTTTTAGAATAAGTCTCACCTAGCCTTCTGGCTTCAGTACCACAATATAGTGTGGAATAATACCCCTTTTCTGTAGTAGGAGGGGTAATTTAATTATCACCTGCTGGGAATACAGCTTGTGAATTTTTTCCCATACTACCTCCTTGTCGGAGGGAGACTTGGTAAAGCAGACTTCAGGAGCCTGCGAAGGGGAAACGTCTCGACATTCCCATCTGTACCCCCGGGATACTACTTGTAGGATCCAGGGGTCCTGTACGGTCTCAGCGCCATGCTGAGAACTTGTCAGACGCGGTGGAACGCTTCTGTTCCTGGGAATGGGCTGCCTGCTGCAGTCTTCTTCCCTTTCCTCTATCCCTGGGCAGATATGATCTTATAGGGACGAGAGGACTGAGGCTGAAAAGACGGTGTCTTTTTCTGCAGAGATGTGACTTAGGGTAAAAAACGGTGGATTTTCCAGCAGTTGCCGTGACCACCAGGTCCGATGGACCGACCCCAAACAAGTCCTCTTCCTGTATACGGCCATACTGTGCCGTTTGGAATCTGCATCACCTGACCACTGTCGTGTCCATAACATCTTCTGGCAGTTATGGACATCGCGTTTATTCATGATGCCAGAGTGCAAATATCCCTCTGTGCATCTCGCATATATAGAAATGCTCTATAGTCAATAAAATACTGTCCCTGTCAAGGGTATCAATATTTTTAGTCAGGGAATCCGACCAAGCCACCCTAGCTCTGCACATCCAGGCTGAGGCGATCGCTGGCCGCAGTATAACACCAGTATGTGTGTATATACTTTTTATTATATTTTCCAGCCTTGTCAGCTGGTCCTTGAGGACGGCCCTATCTATAGACGGTACCGCCACTTGTTTTGATAAGCGTGTGAGCGCCTTATCCACCTTAAAGGGTGTTTCCCAACGCGCCCTAACTTCTGGCGGGAAAGGGTATACCGCCCATAATTTTCTATCGGGGGGAACCCACGCATCATCACACACTTTATTTAATTTATCTGATTCAGGAAAAACTATGGTAGTTTTTTCACATCCCACATAATACCCTCTTTTGTGGTACTTGTAGTATCAGAAATACGTAACACCTCCTTCATTGCCTTTAACGTGTGGCCCTAATAAGGAATACGTTTGTTTATTCACCGTCGACACTGGATTCAGTGTCCCTGTCTGTGTCTGTGTCGACCGACTAAAGTAAACGGGCGTTTTAAAACCCTTGACGGTGTTTTTGAGACGTCTGGACCGTACTAATTGTTTGTCGGCCGTCTCATGTCGTCAACCGACCTTGCAGCGTGTTGACATTATCACGTAATTTCCTAAATAAGCCATCCATTCCGGTGTCGACTCCCTAGAGAGTGACATCACCATTACAGGCAATTGCTCCGCCTCCTCACCAACATCGTCCTCCTACCTGTCGACACACACGTACCGACACACAGCACACACACAGGGAATGCTCTGATAGAGGACAGGACCCACTAGCCCTTTGGAGAGACAGAGGGAGAGTTTGCCAGCACACACCAAAAACGCTATAATTATATAGGGACAACCTTATATAAGTGTTTTCCCTTATAGCATCTTAATATATATATAAGCATATCGCCAAATTAGTGCCCCCCCTCTCTGTTTTAACCCTGTTTCTGTAGTGCAGTGCAGGGGAGAGCCTGGGAGCCTTCCCTCCAGCCTTTCTGTGAGGGAAAATGGCGCTGTGTGCTGAGGAGATAGGCCCCGCCCCTTTTTCGGCGGCCTCGTCTCCCGCTCTTAACGGATTCTGGCAGGGGTTAAATATCTCCATATAGCCTCCGGAGGCTATATGTGAGGTATTTTTAGCCAAAATAGGTATTCATTTGCCTCCCAGGGCGCCCCCCTCCCAGCGCCCTGCACCCTCAGTGACTGCCGTGTGAAGTGTGCTGAGAGGAAAATGGCGCACAGCTGCAGTGCTGTGCGCTACCTTTAGAAGACTGAGGAGTCTTCTGCCGCCGATTCTGGACCTCTTCTTACTTCAGCATCTGCAAGGGGGCCGGCGGCAAGGCTCCGGTGACCATCCAGGCTGTACCTGTGATCGTCCCTCTGGAGCTGATGTCCAGTAGCCAAGAAGCCAATCCATCCTGCACGCAGGTGAGTTCACTTCTTCTCCCCTAAGTCCCTCGTTGCAGTGATCCTGTTACCAGCAGGACTCACTGTAAAATAAAAAACCTAAGCTAAACTTTCCTAAGCAGCTCTTTAGGAGAGCCACCTAGATTGCACCCTTCTCGGCCGGGCACAAAAATCTAACTGGCTTGGAGGAGGGTCATAGGGGGAGGAGCCAGTGCACACCACCTGATCCTAAAGCTTTACTTTTTGTGCCCTGTCTCCTGCGGAGCCGCTATTCCCCATGGTCCTTTCAGGAACCCCAGCATCCACTAGGACGATAGAGAAAAAAGGTCTTGGGTCAGTAAAAGCATGGCTGCCTGACATTTTACTCAACCTTCAGGATTAGGTGGCCAAGTGGAAGCCACAGTCCCAGGAAAAGCCACAAAAGGGGCAGAAGGAAGGCCCAATGCGACCCAGCAACCGAGGACACTTGGGAGAAGTCTGGAAGCGGTGCCATCGATGTGGACATTGGGGGCATCTCCGTCGGGAGTGTCCCAGAAAGAGAGGTCAGTTGGATCAATCCCCAACCACAGGTGTTGTTGGCAGGAGCCATGATTGGGAAACCAAACATTACCTCCCTGATGCGCCAGAGGCGAGGGGGGTAAATGCCACTTGCAATGTTATTGTTGGTGAAAAGCAAAGCAACAGGCAAAGGAAGAACTTTCACCACTACACACCAGTGACAACTGGGTATCAGCAACCCATTTTTCCCACCTCCGGACCTCTGAGGGTGAGTAGCCAAGACCATCCTGAGGGGGTGTTAGTCCTAGGGGAGGAGGCTAAGTCTAGACTGCAAGAAGCCCAGTTACTAGATCCAGAACTAGATGGGATGCGGGCAATTGCAGATAGGGCATATGAGACCGGGATGCCAGAGGAATGTGTTTGGATGGAGGGATTACTGCATACCGTGTCCAGTCCAAATCATAAGTACAGGCTGGTAGTCCCACCCGAATATCGGGGTCTGTTCCTAGCTCAGGCCCATAGGGCAGGTACCAGTCACTGGGGAAAACGAATAACAAGAGCCCGGCTCAGGCAGCATTTCATGTGGTTAGGTTTAGCAAGGGATGTAGATCGCTATATAGCCAACTGTGCAGATTGCCAGAATAAGTTACAGCACGGCTGCATCAGTGACAGTCAGACACAGGAGGAGGGTAGGCAGCATAGACAGCAAGACATTGAGGACTGTGTGCTATCACTGTCAGTAGTCCCTGGGGGAAGTAAAGAGCAGCAGGAATCCTGCAGGCAGTCAGTCCATAAGCGGGCGCAGACTGGGGAAATAAGTAACCCCAGGACAGATAGGAACTGGGGGAGGTGGAGGCGCAGCCAGGCAGGGCCCCAGGCAACCAAGGAAAGGCAGTGGGTAGGTCACTCAGACAGTAGGGCTCAGACTAGCTACTGGAGAAGGAGACAGAGACTTCCTTCAGAGGTTCGGGGAACTGACTGGTGCTGGTGGTTACAAGAGAACAACATGGGACAACAAGTAAATGCTGGAAGAGGTGCACAGACCAGCAGGAATTGTTTCAACATGCGGAGGTCAACATACAACCTGCAGTAGTGTCTGCAGAAGAGACTGGGGCTCAAGTTTAAAAAGTGGGGGAGGTATATGTAACGAAACGAGATGGACTTGGACTGAGAACCTTTATATTCATCACTCGTTTCTCTCAGTATAATGTACTTTTTAATCCTTGGCCCAGTCTAGGTATATACACCAGAGCCTAGGTGTATCATGTATACTGTTATTTGATGTTATTAGGTATTTATTGTCCTCGCTATTACCTGCAATATGGTATGTATTGGAGATATAAAGACAATTGCCATACTGTGTGACTATAGCAGGACAGGCCATAGTGTGTGACATGAGAAAGCCAGGCAGCTGTGCTAGTTCATTACCATTTGTATCACATATGTGAGTCCATTGTGTGAGGTGTGATAGGTGTTGCTGGTAATGTAATCAGAACAATGACTGAGTGACTGGTAAGATAGCTAGCTGCCAGCCCAAGTTATGTATCTAGGTCATCAGGTCATCTGGGAGGTAATTAGGTTAGAACTCCCAGAGGATGTACAATGGCTCTCCACAGCACTATACTGGCTGAAATAGCCTTGGGATATCCTGACCCAACCTCCTGAGTAGACTGTTTGGCACCAGAGGGGATCTGCCAGTCAGGTATATAAGGAGAGCAGGTCTCAATGGAAGAGAGTCTATTGTGGTGGATCCTGTGAATCAGACATCAGCAGGAAACACTCTGAGCTGGGCATCGTTGTGCCACCAGAGGAAACCCTACCAAGACAGGGTCAGTGTGAGCCAGTACCCCAGGCTGGGGGACACAGGACTGTCTAGCAAGAGGTAGTGGTAAGGATACAGATTACTTCTATTGCTACTTATGGATGCTGACTGCAAGAGGCTGCTGGAGGATATGTGCTACCAATTACCCTGTAACATGTGAATATTTTATGGTGTTGTGCTGTCATAATAAAGACTTATTTTTTATATATTCTGATCTGCCCGAGTGAATTGAATCCCACAGAGGGTAACCACCATCCCAGTGAAGCGTGGTTTCCTCACACTAACAAGCACCAAATTCTGCGTAATCCTCACAATCGCCTTAGCGCAGCTGGACCCCCGGAACTGTTCTATTCTCCTGCCCTGGCCACTGCGCAACTCGGCTGCTGTACTGCTGTACTGCCTGCAGTCTGGGATTTTCCAAATCTGACACAGCAAGCAGTGATGCCCCCAGAAAACAGCATTGCTCCAGGAAGTATGGGATGCCTCCAGCAAATAGAGACGCCTCCAATACTCCACCAAACCTCCAGTTAGAATGCCATCTGAGACAGAGCAACTGGGGTGTAGGGACCCACCTGTTAAAGGTTCACCATGACGTGGTAGGTGGGCTAACATGTTTGGCCAAACATGTGCTAAGAAAACTTTTTTTCTCTAACGTCCTAGTGGATGCTGGGGACTCTGTAAGGACCATGGGGAATAGACGGACTCCGCAGGAGACTGGGCACTCTAAGAAAGATTTAGTACTACTGGTGTGCACTGGCTCCTCCCTCTATGCCCCTCCTCCAGACCTCAGTTAGAATCTGTGCCCGGACAGAGCTGGGTGCATTTTAGTGAGCTCTCCTGAGCTTGCTAATAAGAAAGTATTTTAGTTAGGTTTTTTATTTTCAGAGAGCTTCTACTGGCAACAGACTCTCTGCTACGTGGGACTGAGGGGAGAGAAGCAAACCTACTAACTGCGGCTAGGTTGCGCTTCTTAGGCTACTGGACACCATTAGCTCCAGAGGGATCGAACACAGGACCTGACCTTGTCGTCCGTTCCCGGAGCCGCGCCGCCGTCCCCCTCGCAGAGCCAGAAGTCAGAAGCCGGCGGGTTGAAGCAAGAAGACATCAAAATCGGCGAAAGAAGACTCCTGTCTTCATATGAGGTAGCGCACAGCACTGCAGCTGTGCGCCATTGCCCCACACTAACCCACACACTCCGGTAACTGTAGGGTGCAGGGCGCAGGGGGGGGCGCCCTGGGCAGCAATTGATTACCTCCTGGCAAAAAGCAGCATATATACAGTTGTACACTGTTATATGCATGAGCCCCCGCCATTAATTTTACATAAAATCGCGGGAGAAGCCCGCCGCTGAGGGGGCGGGGCCTTCTTCCTCAGCACTCACCAGCGCCATTTTCTCTAAACAGCTCCGCTGAGAGGAAGCTCCCCAGGCTCTCCCCTGCAGAAGCACGATAGAGAGGGTGAAAAAGAGAGGGGGGGCACATAAATTTGGCATAAAAACAATATATACAGCAGCTACTGGGTTAACACTAAGTTACTGTGTGATTCCTGGGTCATATAGCACTGGGGTGTGTGCTGGCATACTCTCTCTCTGTCTCTCCAAAGGGCCTTGTGGGGGAACTGTCTTCAAATAGAGCATCCCCTGTGTGTGTGGTGTGTTGGTACATATGTGTCGACATGTCTGAGGTAAAAGGCTCCCCTAAGGAGGAGATAGAGCAAATATGTGTGTGAGAGGGTGTCTCCGTCGGCAACGCCGACACCTGTTTGGATATGTGTAAGTGCTGAGGTGAATTTATTGCACAAAAGATTAGAGAACAGACAGAAAATCTACCCATGTCTGTCCCTATGTCACAGAGACCTTCAGAGTCTCACAATGCTCACTATCCAAAATAATAAACACTGATATCGACACGGAGTTTGACTCCAGTGTCGACTACGATAATGCAAAGTTACAGCCAAAATGGCTGAAAGGTATTCAGTATATGATTTGCATATCACTGATGACTCATTTGTCCCTGACACAAGGGTACACATGTTAAGGGGAAGAAAGCTGAGGTAAATTTCCCTCCTCTCATGAGGAAAAAGAGCAGGAATCTCCAGACAAGAGACTGCAGCTTCCCACAAAGAATTCTCAGGCAGTATCCTTTCCCCACTAGGGCTAGGATGTGATGGGAATCTTCCCCTAGGGTGTCACGTTTGCACAGAAAGTAGCACTAGCTATTCTCAGCTACTCTCAGGGATCCTGCAGATAGCGTGCACATTCTAGTACACTACTCAGACGGGCGATTGTGTCGGCATGGGTTTATAGCGCTGTGGCAGCGTGGACAGGTACCTTATCAGCAGAGATTAAGACCCTAGTATGCATATAGATATATATATATATATATATACATCTGGATTACTATTGATGTACAAAGTCTATACACTTGCATCATACACGAAAAAGGTATAGAATCCTGCAGAAAATTCATGGATAGAGATCTGGAAATCACAACAACTCACAAAAACGCAATTTGTGACTTTATGAGATTATCTCTTAGCCACAATTACTTCATATTCCAGAAAACATTCTTTCTACAAACCTGCGGAACCGCGATGGGCACTACCTTCGCGCCCAGTTTTGCCAATCTGCTGATGGGATCATGGGAGGAAGAATGCATCTATAACAACAACCCATACCTTGACAATTTGATCATCTACAAGAGATACATAGATGATATCTTGATCATTTGGAAAGGAGATATTGACCTGTTTAAAGCTTTTTTAGGTACATTGGAATCCAACAACTATAACCTAAAATTCACACATGAAATCAATAAAAAACAAATTAACTTTCTGGATCTAACCCTGTCAAATAGTGGAACACAGATCGTCACCAGCAATCACATTAAAAATGTCGATACTAACAGTTACCTCCACTTCAAAAGCTGTCATGCAAAAAACTGGAAAACAAACATCCCCTACTCCCAATTTTACCGCATCAAGCGTAATTGCAGCGACAAACAAGACTGCGAGAATCAATTAACTACATATGCTAACAGATTCAAGGAGAGAAAATATCCTGATACCGTAATCACTAAAGCACTAGAGAAAACAGCCATTACATCTAGACAAGATCTTTTCAGCAAAAAAATCAAAGAAAAGGACAAAAACTTCACCCCCTTCATTACCACTTTCAGCAATCAAGAACACCAAGTTAGGCAATCCATTAAGAAACACTGGGATCTCCTCCTGTTAGATCCCATCCTTAAGGAAATACTTCCTTCCAGACCAGAGATAGTATTTCGAAAAACGAGTAATTTAAAGGACATTCTGGCTCCCAGCCATTTGCCAATTAAAACTACTAACACAAGAAACACCATCGGAACCTGCAAGGGCTGCTACAAATGCGGCAACTGTAATATCTGCAAATTTCTTCACCCCAATAGAAAAAAAATATTCTACCACAATAACACAAAGGAATATTTTATTAAATATTTCCTCAATTGTAATTCCACTATGATTATATACTTACTGGAGTGTACTTGCGGACTAAAATATGTGTACAAGAACACATTAGAAATATCAAAAATAAAGTTGATAACCACACAGTATCCAAACATTTCATGGATAAACACAGATCGAATCCAGAGGAGATCACATTTAAAGCCATTGAATGTGTAAAACTCGGAGACAGAGGTGGAGATATATTGAATAAACTATCCAAACGTGAAATGTTCTGGATTTACGAGCTGCAAACATTATCACCACAAGGACTAAATGAAGCCTTCGAAATTGCCCCCTACCTTTAATAGCGATCTGTATTTTACACTCATTCACTTTTAGTACTGCTTTTACGCTACAAATATGAAAGTTCCTTTTCGCCCATTTTTTGTTTTTGTCTTTTTTTCATTTCAGCTAATTTTTCCCATCAAATATATAAATAAGAATCATCTCTTCAAAAATGGGATTCTCCGGATACATTTAAAGACTTTTTTGGCTGTTTCTATGCGACACAAAAAGCATTCATTATACAATTCAATTTTTTAATCTTCCACATTTTATTACTATTAGTGTTCACTGCACTGTTTTATTTAATCCTTGTTGGATCTTCATATATGCATATTTTACGTTAGCTACTTTTCAAATTCACTAATTCAAGCACCAACCGCAGTTGTCACTCAAAACAATGGCGGTGCGTCTAACGGGCCGTTTCCAAAATGGCGGTGCGTTCCACAGCACTAAGACGTCATTTGCACTTTAACTAGGAAGCACAAACCACAATCTTCCTCACTAATTAGTAACCAATTCCTGCATTACAAGTTGTTTTCCGCAATTATAAATAAATAAAAATCTCCCCCGCCAGATATGGCACCCAAAATGGCGGTGCGCTTCATATTTTGTAAATTATACACCTAAAATGGCGGTGCGTTTCACCTAACCATGGCACTAGTGGCAGAAGTAATGCACCCAAGATGGCGGTGCGTTCCACAACTTCTCCGACGGCGGTGCGTTCCATAATGCGTTCCACCGCCGACTGCATTGGTGGAAGTGACGTACGCAAGATGGCGCTGAGTCTCACCCACGCTCTAGACGGCGGTGCGTTCCACGAAGCGCTCCACCGCCGTCTACACCACCTGATCACTCCCCATCACCTAACCACTTTATTGGCGGAAGTGACGTCCGCAAGATGGCGGTGCGTTCCACTAGACGGCGGTGCGTTCCACACAGCGTTCCACCGCCTTCTACACTATCTAACAACCCTTATAGTCTCTTTCACATCCTCTTCACTACTGGCCAGTCATTGCACTTCACTCTTCTGAACTAATTAGGTATTCTTTAAGTCTTTTCCTGTCTTTAAGTAAAATTGACATCAATAACAATACAGGAAGTGATGTCACTAAGAACTGACATGTACAGCTTCCTGCTGGACGGTATAAATAGAGCTGTTGGAGCTCACTTTCTTGATCCCCTTGAAGAAGTCCACACCTTGAATGACGAAACGCGTTGGGACTGTTTGCTGCTGAAACTCCCCTTGATGGACAGATAAGCGTTTGAACTTTTTTATCCTGTACGCATAACCTTTGGCTATCTTGTGCCGCTGGGATAGTTTGTTGCTGACCTCCCTATTCCCTTAATGGACAGATAAGCTTTTATGATTTTAAATCTTGTATGTGTGTTGTCTAGCCGTTTTTATGTGATTGTTCATTAAATCTGTATTTTATGTTGTGAAGTTACAGATTACATTTTATTGGGAATAAGCTAGTTCCCTAAGCTCGTGCCTTATATTGTGAATGGCATCATTTTAATTTATGAACGATACACACTATGTTTTGCTGTTTCTTCTATTTACATGCTAATCCTAAAATGATGAATCTCGGCTGGAAGTTGTTACTTACCAGATAAGTGTCCAAGGCCATATTATTTTCTTAATCCACCCGAGTATTTATGTTATATTTGTCACTACACTCTACAGCGCTTATTTTCTTCACTACCTAGATATATATGTATATATAGATATATATATATATATATATATATATATATTAAAGATGCTGTCTTAAGAGATAGGTATATATATATATATAAAACATGCCCAAAGAGACATGAGTATACTGGGTCCTAGAGTCAAAGCTATGTCGATTTCTGCTTGACGTGTCCTGTAGAATGTGCAATGGACAGATGATGCCGACTTAAGAGGCATGTGGAAGGCTGAGGATTGTGTGGAGAAGGGTTCTCGGACCTGGTCTCCACAGCTATAACTGGTAATTCTGATATTTTGCCTTATATTCCTGCACAGCCTAGGAAAGCACGACATTATCAAATGGAGCCTTTCGAATAAAGAAACAAGAAAGTCCGAGGTGCGTCCTTTCTTGCCAGAGGCGGGGGCAGAGGAAAGAAGCTGCACAACACAGCTAGTTCCCAGGAACAGAAGTCCTCCCCAGCCTCTACAAAGATCCACCGCATGTCGCTGGGGCTCCACAGGCGGAGCTAGGCCCGGTGGGGGCACGCCTTCGTAAGTTCAGCCACAAGTGGGTTCACTCCCTGTTAGATCCCTGGGCAATAGATATTATGTCTCAGGGATACAAGCTGGACTTTGAGAAGATGCCCCCTCACCGACGGCCCTGCCGGCTTCCCCCCACGAGAGGGAAACAGTGTTAACTGCAATTCACAAATTGTATCTTCAACAGGTGGTGGTCAAGGTTCCCCTCCTTCAACAAGGAGGGGGTTATTATTCGACCATGTTGTAGTCCCGAAACCAGACGGTTCGGTCGGACCCATATTGAATTTAAAATCCCTGAACATATACCTGAAAAGGTTCAAGTTCAAGATGGAATCGCTAAGAGCGGTTATTGCAAGCCTGAAAGGGGGAGATTTTATGGTGACTCGGGACATAAAGGATGCATACCTTCATGTCCCCATGTATCCACCTCATCAGGCGTACCTCAGAATTGCGGTATGGGATTGTCATTACCAATTTCAGACGTTGCCGTTTGGTCTCTCCACGGCCTTGAGAATATTCACCAAGGTAATGGCGGAAATGATGGTGCTCCTGCGGAAGCAAGGTGTCACTATTATCACGTACTTGGACGATCTCCTCATAAAAGCGAGATCAAGAGAGCAGTTGCTGAACAGCGTATCACTTTCTCTGGAAGTGTAACGGCAACACGGCTGGATTCTATATATTCCAAAGTCGCAGTTGGTTCTTACAGCTCATCTGCCTCTCCTAGGCATGATCCTAGACACAGACCAGAAAAGGGTTTATCTCCCGATAGAGAGAGCTCAGGAGCTCGTGACACTGGTCAGGAATCTATTAAAACCAAAACAGGTGTCAGTGCATCACTGCACTCGGGTCCTGGGAAGGAGGGTGGCATCATACGAGGCCATTCCCTTCGGCAGGTTCCATACGAGGACCTTCCAATGGGACTTACTGGACAAGTGGTCCGGATCACATCTTCAGATGCATCGGTTAATCACCCTATCCCCCAGAGCCAGGGTGTCTCTCCTGTGGTGGCTGCAGAGTGCTCACCTTCTCGAAGGTCGCAGATTCGGCATTCAGGACTGGGTCCTGGTGACCACGGATGCAAGCCTCCGAGGGTGGGGGGCAGTCACACAGGGAAGAAATTTCCAAGGGCTGTGGTCAAGGCAGGAAACTTGCCTTCACATCAATATCCTGGAACTAAGAGCCATATACAACGCCCTAAGTCAAGCGGAGACCCTGCTTCGCGACCAACCGGTTCTGATTCAGTCAGACAATATCACCACAGTGGCTCATGTAAACCGCCTAGGAGGCACAAGGAGCAGGGTGGCGATGGTAGAAGCCACCAGAATTCTTCGCTGGGCGGAGAATCACGTAAGCGCACTGTCAGCAGTGTTCATTCCGGGAGTGGACAACTGGGAAGCAGACTTTCTCAGCAGGCACGACCTCCACCCGGGAGAGTGGGGACTTCATCAAGAAGTCTTCGCGCAGCTTGTAGGTCGGTGGGAACTGCCACAGGTGGACATGATGGCATCCCGCCTCAACAAAAAGCTACAGAGGTATTGCGCCAGGTCAAGAGACTCTCAGGCGATAGCTGTAGACGCACTGGTGACACCGTGGATGTTCCAGTCGGTTTATGTGTTTCCTCCTTTTTCTCTCTTACCCAAGGTGCTGAGAATCATAAGGAAAAGAGGAGTGAGAACAATACTCATTGTTCCGGATTGGCCAAGAAATGCTCACAGAGGACCCATGGCCTCTGCCTCTAGGGCAGGATCTGTTGCAGCAGGGACCTTGTATGTTCCAATACTTACCGCAGCTGCGTTTGACGGCATGGCGGTTGGACGCCGGATCCTAGTAGAAAAGAGGGATTCCGGATGAGATTATTCCTACGCTGATAAGGGCTAGGAAGGACGTGATGGCTAAACATTATCACCGTATACGGCGAAAATATGTTGCTGGGTGTGAGGCCAGGAATGCCTCTACAGAGGAAGTCCAGCTGGGCCGTTTCCTTCACTTCCTACAGTCGGGAGTGACTTTGGGCCTAGAATTGGGGTCCATTAAGGTCCAGATTTCGGCCCGATCCATTTTCTTCATACAAAAACTAGCTTCTCTACCTGACGTTTGTAAAGGGAGTGCTGCATATTCAGCCCCTTTTTTGTGCCACCAGTGGCACCTTGGGATCTTAACGTGGTGTTGAGTTTCCTGAAATCTCACTGGTTTGAGCCGCTTAAGACCGTGCAGTTAAAATATCTCACGTGGAAAGTGGTCAAAAATTGGCGGCTTTGTCATGTAAAAGCCCCTATCTGGTTTTCCATATGGACAGGGCAGAATTACGGACTCGTCTGCAATTTCTGCCAAAGGTGGTGTCATCTTTTCATGTGAACCAACCTATTGTGGTGCCTGCGGCTACTCGTGACTTGGAGGATTCCAAGTTACTAGATGTAGTCAGGGCTTTGAAGATTTATGTAGCCAGATCGGCTGGAGTCAGGAAACCTGACTCGCTGTTTATCCTGTATGCATCCAACAAGCTGAATGCTCCTGCTTCAAAGCAAACTATATGTAACACGATTCAGCAGGCTCATTCTGCGGCTGGCTTGCCGCCTCCAAAATCAGTAAAAGCCCATTCCACAAGGAAGGTGGGCTTTTCTTGGGCGGCTGCCCGAGGGGTCTCGGCATTACAGCTTTGCCGAGCGGCTACTTGGTCAGGTTCAAACACTTTTGCAAAGTTCTACAAGTTTGATACCCAGGCTGAGGAGGACCTTGTGTTTGCTCATTCGGTGCTGCAGAGTCATCCGCACTCTCCCGCCCGTTTGGGAGCTTTGGTATAATCCCCATGGTCCTTACGGAGTCCCCAGCATCCACTAGGACGTTAGAGAAAATAAGATTTTACTCACCGGTAAATCTATTTCTCGTAGTCCGTAGTGGATGCTGGGCGCCCGTCCCAAGTGCGGACTTCTTTTGCAATACTTGTATATAGTTATTGCTTACATAAGGGTTATGTTATGGTTGCATCAGGTTTGTCTGATGCTCTGTTGTTGTTCATACTGTTGACTGGGTATGTTATCACAAGTTATACGGTGTGATTGGTGTGGCTGGTATGAGTCTTATCCTTTCCTTGTAATGTCAGCTCTTCCGGGCACAGTTTCCTTAACTGAGGTCTGGAGGAGGGGCATAGAGGGAGGAGCCAGTGCACACCAGTAGTACTAAATCTTTCTTAGAGTGCCCAGTCTCCTGCGGAGCCCGTCTATTCCCCATGGTCCTTACGGAATCCCCAGCATCCACTACGGACTACGAGAAATAGATTTACCGGTGAGTAAAATCTTATTATAACTCCATGTTAAATTGTAAAGTTTAGTATAATTATTCTGATCATCATTAGTGTTAGTGTTTGAAGTGTGCACCTGCATATTTCCTTTTTCTGTGTGGCACTACAAGTCTCAGCATGGTAGCACCTCTTATAATGTTTGACATTAGGGTGTGCAGTCTGCCCCCTCTTCCCCAGCTTTAATATAACAGAGAGACCAAACCATTGCTCTCTGCAAAAGACTGGACAGCGGCATTTGAACTAAAGATAAAGGATTACATAAGGGGTGTGAGTGATTACAGCAAGGAACCCAGCTGAGACTGTACAGCCACCTGTGGGATACAGAAAGCGGCACTGCTGTCATTAGTGCACAGTGGAGGACTGCCAGGTGCCTGCGGAGTGTCCCCTGGAGGACATCGCTATGCAGGAGCTCACCCGGACCAACATTTACTGCACTGCACCTTTTCTTCTTCCTGACATAACGGTCACATGGAGGTTTGCCTGGAACACCAGGGTGGTGGACATCAGTTTTTTCACCCTGATATATATATATGAAAGGAGACCTGCACAAGGTGCCCTACGTTAGCATTGAGGCAAGATTTATGAGGACACATCTGTATCCAAGCAGAGGCAGAGGTCACAGTGTTAGTGGCAGTGTGAGTGCTGTGTGCATGTGAGTGGGTTGGTTGTGCAGTAGTGTTCGGAATATGTGTAAGGAGAAATATGTGTGTCATGTAAAAATGCATTAATAATGTGCAACATATGTGTAAGGTGCACTGTGTGTGTCATTATGTGTATAAGGGCATTAATAACATGCGGCATATGTGTAACAGGGTACTACTGTATGTGTGTCATTATGTGTATATGGGCACTAATAATGTGCAGCAAATGTGTAGGGGGCACTATGTGTGTCATTATGTGTATAAGGGCATTAATAATGTGCGGCATATATGTAAGGGACATGTGTAAAAGGGCATTAATAAAGGTTGTCATAATGTGTAAGGCGCATTATGTTTATAAGGACATTAATAATGTTTCTCTAACGTCCTAAGTGGATGTTGGGGACTCCGTAAGGACCATGGGGAATAGCGGCTCTGCAGGAGACTGGGCACAAAAGTAAAGCTTTAGAACTACCTGGTGTGCACTGGCTCCTCCCCCTATGACCCTCCTCCAAGCCTCAGTTAAGATTTTGTACCCGAACGAGAAGGGTGCACACTAGGTGGCTCTCCTGAGCTGCTTAGTGAAAAGTTTAGTTTTAGGTTTTTTATTTTCAGTGAGACCTGCTGGCAACAGGCTCACTGCATCGAGGGACTAAGGGGAGAAGAAGCGAACTCACCTGCGTGCAGAGTGGATTGGGCTTCTTAGGCTACTGGACATTAGCTCCAGAGGGACGATCACAGGCCCAGTCATGGATGGGTCCCAGAGCCGCGCCGCCGGCCCCCTTACAGAGCCAGAAGACAGAAGAGGTCCGGAAAATCGGCGTCAGAAGACGTCCTGTCTTCAACAAGGTAGCGCACAGCACTGCAGCTGTGCGCCATTGCTCTCAGCACACTTCACACTCCGGTCACTGAGGGTGCAGGGCGCTGGGGGGGGGGCGCCCTGAGACGCAATAAAAACACCTTGGATGGCAAAAAATGCATCACATATAGCTCCTGGGCTATATGGATGCATTTAACCCCTGCCAGAATACATAGAAAAACGGGAGATAAGGCCGCCGATAAGGGGGCGGAGCCTATCTCCTCAGCACACTGGCGCCATTTTCCCTCACAGCTCCGTTGGAGGGAAGCTCCCTGGCTCTCCCCTGCAGTCACTACACTACAGAAAGGGTTAAAAAAGAGAGGGGGGGCACTAATTACGCGCAGTATTAAAGATACAGCAGCTATAAGGGGAAAAACACTTATATAAGGTTATCCCTGTATATATATAGCGCTCTGGTGTGTGCTGGCAAACTCTCCCTCTGTCTCCCCAAAGGGCTAGTGGGGTCCTGTCCTCTATCAGAGCATTCCCTGTGTGTGTGCTGTATGTCGGTACGTTTGTGTCGACATGTATGAGGAGAAAAATGATGTGGAGACGGAGCAGATTGCCTGTAATAGTGATGTCACCCCCTAGGGGGTCGACACCTGAGTGGATGAACTGTTGGAAGGAATTACGTGACAGTGTCAGCTCTGTATAAAAGACAGTGGTTGACATGAGACAGCCGGCTACTCAGCTTGTGCCTGTCCAGACGTCTCATAGGCCGTCAGGGGCTCTAAAGCGCCCGTTACCTCAGATGGCAGATATAGACGCCGACACGGATACTGACTCCAGTGTCGACGGTGAAGAGACAAATGTGACTTCCAGTAGGGCCACACGTTACATGATGGAGGCAATGAAAAATGTTTTACACATTTCTGATAATACGAGTACCACCAAA